>NC_143585.1:55796482-56396482 GCF_048544385.1 Mastigoproctus giganteus | reverse complement strand
TGTTTTTTATATCTTTATGGATCAGAAAGCCAACTCCACCTTCACTCCTTTCACTGTTTCCTTTGGTGTACAGCAAATTTCCACTTGATAAGCTTATAAGTGATTCATTTCTTCTTGTTTCAGCCGAACCAATGATATTCCAATTCACATTTTCTGATTCCTTTTCCAGCTCTAATATACTGTCTTCACCAATGAGCGATCTTACGTTGTAACAGGCCAAGTTCAGTTTCCGATCTTGAAGAGAACCACTTTACACGTTCGTTGCCACCTAAGTGACGTAAGAGGGCTTACCATTGAGAAGGTGTGCATGAGTGAATTTTAGGGAAGCAGGCCAACTGGACTTCTCCTAAATCTTCTGAAATAGAAAGATATTGGATACGTCAGTGTTTTTGACTGAGTGTCTGATAACAAAATGATTTGAAAGCCATAATGATTTTAAATTACGCACATTCCCATATAATCACTCACTGTTATAACATGCATACTATACGGATATACTGAACAGACTTTGGTAACTATGCAGTCATTCTTAATTGCTCGGGTAGTCGAAAAACCCAATTCTTGGAATAGACGAAAATGAAAAGGGCGACTTAGCTTTATGACCACTTGCATCGGATTAGCGACTGGTGGTCAGTCATTTTAATCTGCTATAGATGGTTAATATATGTAAAGAATAAGATAAGTTTACCTCAATATGATATGTTGAACACTTCAGTATGATACTTTACAGAAATTAAAACAAAAACAATTAAAAAATCAAAAATTTTACTTTACAGTAAGAAATAATTAACAGTCATTAAAAATCAAATGAACACAATTAAAAATCAATTTAATGCAATTAAAAATTAAGTAAAACATTGCAAAACGATTTTCCTTCCTGAAGCTGACAATGCTTTTCAACCATATGTTGTGATTACAGGAATGAAAATTACCGAATAAGGGTGTGCATGGAACTTAAATAGGGATTATTTATCTTTGCACATGCACGTAAAGGACCACGAGTTGAAGATTAGATATGGTGGGCAAACATTAACAGAAATCTCATACAACTTAATTTCGACGGTTTCTGCAATTAATAGTCTCTTATAATTACATTGGACCCCAAGTATTGACCTTGTTAAATAAAAAAGTGTTTCATTAACGGCATGAAATGCTAATTCTGACACTGCTGAACGAGAAGCACGAACTGAGGCTGCGTGTTGATTAACATGAAAATTCAGAGGAAACCGTGTATTTTGGCTTCATGAAATAAAATAGTGTGTTTTTCATTAACGACATGAAAGGCTAATTCTGACACTGCTGAACGAGAAGCATGAACTGAGGCCACGTGTTGATTAACACCAAAATTCAGAGGAAACCATGTAGAACCCTGATAAGACAAGTTGCAATCGCTGCAAGAAATGTTGTATACTAGGTAATTTATTTGTGTTGCGAATGAGGAAAGGACTGAGTGATGATTCAGTTTGTCTCGAAAGGTTATCACCTTTCGAGACAAAGTATACAAACAAATTTTTGGTTTGCCAATGGGATTAAGCTTGAGTGGCTTAACATCAACGATTGAATGTATACATTTTACGCCTTTTCTACCCCGTATCACATACTATGGGAGGTATTTAAATTAAAATAATTTTTTTTTTTTTTCTGTTTATACTCTGGCACGACAACCAAGTCAGTAGAGTTTACAATAAATTGTCAAATACAGATATTTATCGTATTTAGTAATCACGGGCTTGAACCCTAGTCCACTCAAGGAACACGTGCTATGTACTCTCCTTCCTGACCACTCGGCTACGTATTTAGATGATGTTCTAGTCATTACTGTAAAATGTCTTGGATAGTCACTATCCAAGACATTTTACTTTAATTTAATAATATTCATTCTAGACTTAAATTTTCATTGGAGAGGAAGAATATGGATACTAAGTCATTAAATTTTCTAAATTTCACGCGTACTCGGGATGTGAATAAAATCTAATTTAACATCTATCATAAACCTACAAACACCAGTATGCTTTTGCATTATAATAGCTATCACCTGTTCATCTACAAAAGATCGATTACCTTGAATCAATTTCTGAATTCTTATAAATATTCCACAACGGAATCTGCTTTGGGCTCAGAAATATAAATATTAACCAGCAGATTCTTAAACAGTGGTTACCCACTTGCTATAATAGACAATTAGGGTTCAAGCTAAGGATAGAATACAAAAAAATATACCAACCAACAATAGTAATACCACAAAATAATTTATTTCTGTCCCATATATTGAACAGTGCCACAAACAAATTAACACTTCTTTAAAGATACTGAATTTGAAATTGTAGCCAGGCCAATACGGAAATTACACATTATACTGAACAATTCTTCTTGGTGCCTCCATAGCCGGGTGGGCAGGAGCAGCAGTGCATAGCACACGCTTCTTGATTAAACCGGGGTTCGAGCCCGTGACCACCAAATATGGAGGATCAGTGCTTTTTTTGTAAAAAAATAGGTGCCGGTACTGATTCTTTACTATCAGGAAAAATTGAAAATTAAAAGGATATGAAAAGTACTCTGAAAAATTTTTTTTCTGATATTGTTACTTTAGTAGTAATATTTTTAGAATAAGAACAACAAATTAAGTATATTAACAGTTTATTAAGCATAAATTTATTATTTAAGTTTATAAAAAAATAAGTAAATTGAGTGAAATAAGTAAAAAATAATAACATAAGTAAAAATAATTTCATAATAAAGTTTTTGTAGAATATTCTTAATCAAAGGTTCGAATATTTTCAGTTTTACTTTTACATGCAACAAGATATGGAAAATGTAACACACTAAAGAAATCTAACTTTGAATTTTTTTTGAATATGGCCACTGTACGGGAAAAGGTTAGACACCACTGCAGTAGAAGGTGGGCCAGAGCCCATTGGGAATACACCTTGAACTGTTTACCCTTTACCAGTGCGACTTCTCTGTATGTGAGACAGGTGGTCGGATAGGTTTTACCAGGTACCACTAAGTTGCAGAATGGTAATCCCTTTAGCTCTCTTAATACTTGCAGCAGCACTAATTGCCTAAATTGCCTGAAAGCTGGTGCCTCCGTAGCCAGGTGGGCAGGAGCAGCAGTGCGTAGCACACACTTCTTGATTAGACTGGGGTTCGAGCCCGTGACCACCAATACGGAGAATGCAGAAAGATCAGTGAATGACCACCGCATATCCCCGGAGCAATATGGCCTTAGTGGCTAATGCTCCTAAAACCCAAATAACAAACAGCCTGAAGGCCAGAAATGCTAACAGTGCGTACCAAGTTAATTCAGAATATTACAAATTTTGAAGTGCACTGTATCCAAATGTCATAGTCACTGTGAATAAAGGTGCCGGTACGGCGTACCCTCCCAAAAAAAAGCACTGCGGAGGATGCTGAAAAGGTCATGGAATGACCGCTGCATATCCCCGAAGCAATATGGCCTTAGTTGCTAATACTTCTAAAAAAAAAAACAAATAACAAAAACTGAACAATTATTCAGGCCTTTCCTCATTGGCAACACAAATAAATGACCTAATTTACAACATTTCTTGCGGTGATTGTGACTTGTCTTTTCAGGGTTCTACGTGGTTTCCTCTGAATTTTCGTGTTAATCAACATGCAGCCTCAATTTTTGCTTCTCGTTCAGCAGTGTCAGAATTAGCCTTTCGTGCTGCTAATGAAAAACATACTTTTTTTATTTAATGAGGCCAAAATGTTTCAGTATCCAACGTAATTATACGAGAACTATTAATTGCAGAAATTGTCGAAATTAAATTACATGAGAATTCTGTTAATGTTTGCCGGCCATATCCAATCTCTGACTCGTAGTCCTTTTCACACATGTGCAAAGACAAAAAATCCCCACTTAAGCTCCATGCTCACGCCTATTCAGTAATTTTTTTTCCTGCGATCACGACATATGGTCAAAGCATTGTCAGCTTCAGGAAGGAAAATCGGTTTGTAATTTTTTTTTGTTAAATTAATTTTTTACTTAATTTTTAATTGTGTTAAATTGGTTTTTAATTGTGTTCATTTGATTTTTAATTACTGTTAATTATTTCTTACTGTAATATAAGATTTTCGATTTTTTATTTGTTTTCATTTTAATTTCTGGAGAGTATTATTTTTTATTTTTTTATGAAAACCCCAAACACGAGAGGTATTAGAACCTATAGTACTTAGTACCGTGCTTGGGTTGGAGGTTGAGTAGACGAAAGAAGATAATTGTTGACATTACTGAGGTCACTGTTGAAAAAAAAGCCGTGAAATAGGGTTGAATTTGAAAGTGTCTGCAATTCTGCCCAGACACAATAGGAGGGAGTATATGATGAGAGCCTTGTCGATCAATTTGGCCCTGGAAAGATTGTGCAAGGCTCAAGGGGTAGAATTTTTTTCAGCCTGGACTGTACTTGTTAACAGGAGAGATTGCTTCTACAGGGATGGGATACACTTAAATAGAAAGGGTGCAAGAATATTTGCTGATGCTATCGAGGCAGTGTTAGGTGGGTCGGAAAACTGCTAGCGTGGGGGGGAGACAAAGACAAATAGATTAACAGTAGCCACTGGCAGAGGTGAAAGAGATTCTTGCACTGCTTCTATGGGAATGAGCAGAAGCCTGAAAAACAAGATGCAGTATATTTCAGAAACTGCTGGGAGTCATTGCGGTACAAGTAAACACATGGGTTGTGTTAGGGTAGCTAAGAATAGAAATAGGTGCATATATAGTTGCGTGTACACCAATGCTAGGAGTTTAGTAAATAAATTTGATGAATTTGAGGTATTGCTCAAAACATCAAAGGCAGATATTGTTGGGATATCAGAGACGTGGTGTCACACAGATATAAGGAATGCAGAACTGGAATTTGGGGAGTACAACGTCTACAGAAAGGATAGACTGGATAGGAAGGGAGGAGGGGTTATGCTATTAGTTAAGAAATACATAAAATCCAAGGAAGTGAAGCCAGTGGACATCGTTGGACAGTGCAGTGTCGAGTCAATTTGGTGTGACATAAGCATTGGGAGATCAAAATTGAGAGTAGGAGTGTGCTATAGGCCTAATGACTCTGATGAGTATAATAAGAAACTGTACAGGGAAATAGAGTGGGCCAGTAAATCAGAGAGTCTTATAATGGGAGATTTTAATTTCCCAGATTGACTGGAATTTGGGGGCTGGTCACTCACACACTAGAAAGGCTTTTGTGGATTTATTCGATGATTGTTTTCTACATTAGCATGTTCGGGAGGCAACTAGAGGGAGGAATACTCTTGATTTGATTATCAGCAGTGATTCTTCATGCATTAAGAATCTGCAGATAAATGAACCACTAGGTGGCAGTGATCACGGTGTGCTGAAGTGGGATTTACTCAAAGAGGTAACTACCATTAGGGGTAAAGGGAAGGGTTATTACTTTCATAAAGGCGACTACGATGGACTGAGACAGTATTTAAATTCTATACAGTGGGACCAACTGATGATGTTACCAACAGCAAATGCAAAATGGGAAGCATTCAAAGAACTTATCTTGGAAGCTACTAGGATTTTCATACCAACAAAGAAATATTGTTCAAGATTTAGGCCTAAATGGATGTCAGATGAACTAATTAGACATGTGACAGAGAAGAAAAATGCAGGGGATACATATAAATTAACATGTGACACAGAAACGTATGATAGATATAAGCTGGTCTGTAACCAAGTTACAAAGGCAGGCAAAGGCAGATTACAAGAAATCTTTGGCAACGGATGCAAAAAAAAACAGCAAAGAGTTCTTTACTTATGTAAACTCTAGAAGGAAGGGGATGAATCAGATTGGTCCACTTGATATCGATGGGTTAACTGTTGATGAACCTGCTCAGGTAGCTAACAAACTAAATGAATATTTCGCATTGACATTCACACATGAGTTATTTAGCGAGGGGAAAGCCAGAGGTCTATTGAACTCTAGCAGTAAGCTAGAGAATCTTGTAATAACTGAGAGTAAAGTGGAGGAGAAATTGTTGAAGATAAACACAAGAAAGGCACCCGGGGTGGATGGGATCTATCCAGTTATATTAAAGGAGGCAGCAGAGGAAGTAAGCAAACCCTTAGCCATAATTATGAGAGCTTCCTTGGACTCAGGGGAGGTACCCACAGACTGGAAATGTGCAAATGTGACCCCAATTCACAAAGGAGGATCAAAGGCTGACACAAGTAATTATAGACCTGTGAGTTTAACTTCTGTTCCAGGAAAATTAATGGAGGCACTGGTTAAAGAAGCACTCAGGATCATTTAGACAAGACTTCAGTTTTAACTCGGACACAGCATGGTTTTGTTAAGGGGAAGTCTTGCCTGACCAATTTGATTGGATACTATGATGCAGTCACAAAGGAACTGGATGCAGGGAATAACTTTGATATTATATACTTGGATATTAGAAAGTCTATTGATACTGATGCACATGGAAGACTGCTGCACAAATTGGAGCAGTGTGGCATTGGAGGCAAATTGCTGCTGTGGATAAAGGGGTGGCTGAGGCGGAGAAGACAGAGAGTGGTAATCAATGGACACTGCTCGTCGTGGACTAATGTTATTAGTGGAGTCCCTCAGGGCTCAGTGTTGGGTCCATTATTGTTTTCTGTATTTATAAATGATATTGATGATGATATATCTAGCTTAATGTCGAAGTTTGCAGACGATACAAAGGTTGGCAGGGTTGTCAAGGACACTACTGACACAATGCTGCTGCAACAGGATCTGGAAAGGTTGAGCAGATGGGCTGAGAGGTGGCAAATGAAGTTTAACATTCAGAAATGTAAAGTACTACACATGGGAAACAGCAACCCCAGAGCAACGTATCAACTCTGTAGTAGTACACTGACAGTAGTAGAGAATGAGAGGGACCTGGGAGTGGTTGTGCAGGCAGATATGAAGTTCTCTGAGAAGTGCAGACGGGCTGCAAGAGTAGCTCATGGAGTATTGTCAATGATATACAGGAATTTTTCCAGCAGGGATAAGGAGGTGATTATTCCCTTGTATAAGGCAATGGTCAGGCCACACCTAGAGTACTGTATACAGGTCTGGAGGCCTCATTTCAAGAAGGATGTAGAGCTGCTGGAACGAGTACAGAGAAGCGCAACAAGATTAGTGAATGGAAAAAAGAGGTGCTCTTACGAAGAAAGGCTTAAGTTTTGCAAATTACTGTGTCTGGAGACTAGGCACCAGCGAGGTGATCTGATAAAGGTGTATAAAGCCTTGAATGGTTTGAGCATGCTCAATGCTGATGGGATTCTTCCTCTAGCTCAGAATAATCACCTGAGAGGGCATAAATTCAAATTGAGGAAAGACAGATGTAGGATAGACGTGCGGAAATTTGCCTTTAGCCAGCGGGTGGTTGGTTGGTGGAACAGACTTCCATCCCTTGTAGTGGAAGTTGACAGCCTAAATAAGTTTAAGGCTCAGCTGGACTGGTATTTTGAATGAAGAGAGGGGTGAAGTGGAAGTGTTTTTTTTTTTTTTTTTGGCTGATGCTGCATAAGCTTGCTTTCTTGCATCAAATGTCGCTAGTAATGCTAATGCTAATTACACTTCAAATTCTGTAGATTGTAATTTTCAGGAAATACATATGAAGGAAGGTTGAACCAGAAAACGGCAGTTGAATGAATAAACGAGGAAGATGAAAAGTTGGTTCTATCAGTTTGAGGTTGGACAGTAAATGGATGTTGGCTTGTGGCTGCACATGTTCAAAATTAAGTAAAAAATTAATTTAACTGTTTTGAAAGAGAGCGGGAATAATACAAGCAAATTCAGAAGGAAGTATCTTTAGAAAAGGCATGCAGCAGAAACAGTGCATCTATGAGACAGAGAGGAGAGACTCTGTTAAAGAGGAGTCATTAATTAACCTAACTGCTCTCTTCTGAATGGAATCTAGAAGCCCGAGAGAGGTTTTGGGGGCACTGCCCCAGATGTGGGAACAATATTCCATGGTAGGACGGATTTGCGATTTGTAAAGAGTGAACAACTGTTTGGAAGAAAAGTAACGCCGAGAGCGAAAGAAAAAAAACCAGGTTTTTTAGATGCAGAGGAAGCAATATTTGTAATGTGTTTGTGCCAAGAGAGATGAGAAGTCAGGCTAATCCCCAAAAGAGGATATATCATTTTGCCTAAAAATCGGAGTGTCACCAAAGATAAGCATTGAAGCAGAAGAATCCTTTTTGCCAGATATAAGACAAGACTGAGTTTTAGAAGGATTGAAATCAACTAAGTTGTCTTTGCCCCAATGGAGAATTACCTGAAGATCAGCGTTTAAGGAATTGGTAGCGGATATTCAAGAAGTTGAAGCTGATTGAGCAGGACAAGGTTTTTCAAAATGGAAAGTGGAATGCAATGTGCTATCATCGGCAAAACTACGGATAAGATTTCCCGTCAATGGAAGAAAGTCATTAACATACACGAGGAAAAGAATGGGGGAAAGAACTGAACCTTGGGGGACACTGGCATTAGTGAAGAAGTTAGAAGACATTGAGCTATCTACCATCGCCCGCAGTGAGCGATCAGAGAGAAAACTGGATAACCAATTACAAAAAACGGTTTGCAAACCATAAGATGGAAGCTTGTTTAGAAGACCTTTATGCCAAACACGATCGAAAGCCTTTGAGATGTGAAGAGCAACTGCTTGTGTTTCACCGAACTTTTCCATTGAATTAGTCCATAAATGGGTAATATAAGCCAGAATATCACCAGTGGAACGACACTGACAGAATCCATGCTGGTGATCGTTGATCAGACAGAAGGTTTCTAGGTACATCAGACAGAAGGTTTCAGACAGAACGTTGATTAGACAGAAGGTTTCTAGGTAGTTTAAGAGTTGGCAGTTAATTGATTTCTCCGTTACTTTAGAAAGAGTAGAAGTAATTGCAATGGAACAATAATTGGATGAGAGGGATTTGTCACTTTTTTTAAGAACTGGCTGGATATGAGCAAATTTCCAAGCAGAAGGAAAAACATCTTTGGAATAAGAAAGTGAAAAAAGGTGGCAAACAACAGGAGTAAGTTCAGGAGCACAGGTTCTGAGAACAAGTGGAGAAATACAATCGGGACATGGAGCTTTCTTAGCATCAAGATTCGTCAAAATCCTTCTCACATTTTTTTGATGGAAGACCACAGACCACAGGAGTCATTGAATGGAGCATGTTGGGAATGGCGGGAGGTGTTTTACTAAGATCTTTAATACAGGAGTTAGAAAAAAAAATGGGATGCTAGCAGGTCAGCTTTATCTTTGGCTGAAGCAACAACAGAACCATCTAGTTTTCACTGAGGTTGGAGCAGAGATGGGCAAAGTTGCGGCCAATAGCTTTGGCAAGAGACCAGAATGCTTGGCTACCATTAGGGCAAGAAGCAAGTTTTCTACTCTTAGCCTGTTCAAAATCTAGTGGATTGATTAATAACTGCTTTACAATTGTTGCGAGCTTTGGTGTTAGCAGAAAATGAAACTGAAGAATTAGAAACAAGCCAATTACGATATGCAACGTTCTTCTCTTGAACAGCCTTAGCACATTTTTTGGAAAACTAAGGTTTAGATAAAGGACGAGATTTTAAAGTGGAGTGTGGGATAAAGGATTCCATTCCTGCAAGAATAATTTCACTGACACCATCTGAGCAAACGTTGGCATCAGAAGTTTTGAAACAGTAATCCGACCAAGGAAAAGAAGAAAAGAAATCTCGCAGGTTATCCCATTTTGCATTCTTGTAATGCCAAACAATGCGAGGTTGGGAACAGCCTTGAGATAAAAGCTCCATTGTAGAAGAGACAATCACCAAGTTGTGATCTCAGGTGCCTAAAGGAACTCTCATTTCAACTGTGTTCTTAGAAAAGGTTGTTTGTGAGAAAAAGATCAAGCATGTTGGCTGTATGGTTAGTATTGTCTGGTATTATTGTAGGTAAATGAGCAATCTATGCAAGGTCATTAGTAATTGCAAAAGCCTCAGCATCTTGACTTGCTCGGTTGGTGTGACTAGAAAACTGAAACCAGCTGGAGTTGTGAACATTAAAATCACCAAGGAAAATTACCTCACTGTTTGGATCATGTTCTACGTATCATATTGAGTTAAACTTCTTATTCTTTTACAAAAATTGATATCAATGTAGAAGGTATTGAGCATTTTAGCTCTGGTTCATACTTTGAGATGGTTAGTATGTGAAATCCTATTGACTTCTATCCAGTTGGTATTTTTAAAACATCTTCATTTAATTTCATTGTTTTGACACTTACTGTTTTCAGGTGTCTGTGTTATAGGGCTGCACAGGCCCATGCCTGGCTTTCTGGCTTTGGCCCAACCCTGCCTGAGTGCCAAGTAACTCAAACGATGTTCGACCTTGGATCAGGGACAAAAATTGAATTGTAATTCCAAACATTTTGGGCTATTTCTTACATATTTTTTTTATGTATTTAAATTCTTAAAAGTTTTTTTAGAAAAAATGTGTATTATATGTTGACACTTTTAATTGACCAATAAGGCGCACTTCACAACCTTCTCCAAAATTTGCCGAAATTTGTTGTTGTTATTTGGTTTTTAGGAGCATTAGCAACTAAGGCCATATTGCTCCGTGATTAAGCGGTGGTCATTCACTGACCTTTCTACATCCTCCGTATTTGGAGGTGACGGGCTCGAACTTCTGTCTGATCAAGAAGTGTGTGCTACGCACTGCTGCTCCTTTCCACCTGGCTACGGAGGCACCATCCGAAATTTGTACTGACTACTTAATTTGTAACCAATTTAAGTAGTGAGGGTTGATGCTATTTTGTTTCTGCACAACAATTTGCAATGAAAAGCTTGTGAAGAGAAGGTTGCTGGTAGAGGTGGATATCAATATTCGTTTTGGAATTATATTAAATATGGTAAATTAAAAATTTATTACTTTTTTTATAATTAATATTGGTAATTATCATTGTTAATATTGAATTTGAATCTGAAAATTTATTTTTTTATTTTTATGAAACTTCAGAAACTAATGCTAGTGATTTAATTATATAAAAAGTTTCAGTCGACCTGGTATAAAAATCGGTTTGGGTGGATCGGGTATGGGTAATGAATTTGAAAAACAAATTCGGCTAGGCCCATTAAAAATAAAAAAAAAATGTATGCCCGTGTAGACCTCTACCGTGTGTTGATGATATTAGTATTTTGAATTTTTCAGTGTTTCAATGCAGTTAGCATTTTAATGCTGTTGGCATTTTGATTGTAAGTATTTCAAGGTTGTTAGCATTTTGAGTATTGGCATTATAATTTTTAGCAATCTGATTATCTCATAGAGGTTAACTTCTCTAAGAATTTTCTAATTTAGGTTCATTAATAAATGTAAATTATTAATTATTGACAGACTAATTTCACTGTGCCTCCCATTTTAAAGCCATCTCATAGTTGAGCAGATTTGTATCATCTGTTGTAAGATAATAACCATCAGTTTGGAAGCTTCTGATATACATATTTGCACCGACCGGGCTAGCCGGGTGGGTAAAGTGCCTGCCTGGCAACCCAAAGTTTGCGGGTTCAAATCCCGCCTCGGGGCTTGGATCAGAGTAGAAAATGCAAAAACTTTGGGAGGTGCATTATGACCACAGAATCCGATGTGCCAACAACTAACAAAAAAAATATATATATACATATTTGCAGTGAGATAGTGTTGTGCATCTTATCTCTAGATGAGATTGGAGAGACTATTAATATACAGAAATAAATAAGAGCTGTGAGTGAAGATGCGTAGAATATTTGTTTCATGGGTGGATTATAAATTAAAAATGTGTTTTTTTTTTTTTTTTTTTTTAATTTAAGGATTTACTGAATTGTAGGCAACACATTTTTTTGTGTTGCACAAATAAATTATTATTAGCAGAATGGGATGTAGTAACTCATGAGGGGTTACGGCATTTTATTCTGCTACCCATGAGGTCCCGTGAACTAGCAGTTGACCCAATGGTCAACTGCTAGCTCATGGGCCCAAATTTATAAATATCTGGTTGCTAACCATAACCATGAGTAAAAAAAAAAAAGAATTCATATTCATGTGATATATTTATTGTTCAGCATCTAGGCTGGAAGAGAAAGAAACAGAGATGAAGAAAGAATATTCCAAGCTTCATGAAAGATACACAGAGGTAATATTTTTTTGTAAAGATATTATTAGTATTATTATTAGTATCATATCATCTCATATTAGTATCATCATATTATTAGTATTAGCAAATGATGCAAGAAACCAAAGAAAATTTTTGCCCATCTACCCCATAACTTCCTTTCTCATATTCATTTTGTAACTCATGAGAAGTCTAAGCAAGAGGTAGTATTATATCAGTATTCAGCTTATCAATCCATTCAAAGCCTCAAATACTTCAATCAGATCTTCTCACTGGTGTCTGGTCTCCAGGCACTGCAGTTTGGTCCTTGAGGTTGTCACAGACATTCTCTCAGATATGCCAGACAAGCTGCACTTGCTACCTGGGAGTCCAAAACGCTGATGGAACTGATATTCGGGTAACACTCAAATCAAGTGGACCCAATTTTGGCAAAGTCCGGACAGTCTGTAACAGCCAAATCCTCTGCTTGCACCTTCACGATGGTGGGATGGTTAGTAATCCTGGATATAACCCTCCCCCCATGCACACGGTGGGCGAACACCCAGGTTTGAACCAACGTAAGCAGGGGTCGAGGTGTGGTGCCCAGAACACATGGAGGAATACCGCCCCTCTGTGTTACCAGGCAGTACTAGGTGGTAGATGACTCTCATCAACCGGTGCAATACCACTACTTCGCTTATTGGAGGCTTGAAGTGGTGGAACCCATGTTTAGTCTCCAGAGCTAAGTTCCGGTCAACCCTTTCCCATCTCTTCCATCATGCAGTATGACTGACTTTTGAGGTTATGATGAACATCGTGGCGAGATCCAACCATCCTTACATTTTGAGGGTACAGCTCTAAAACGGTGTTCGTAGGCTGGCCGCTAGTTAGTATACACCAGACTGAACCTATTGGTAACTCTCTAGGAGGCTTCCAGATCAGCTAGTGTATAATCTTGCTATCTCTACTCTGCCAGATAATGACTGGAGGGAGTCTGAGTAGTGTGTATGCGGGGGGGGGGGGCATTATCGAGGCTACGTTATGTCAAGGATCTGGGTATATTCTTACCATGTATATGCCATATCCAAAAATTTCATTACTTCATACAGCATGCCCCACCCACTTTTTCTTACTATTGAATACACCATGAATTACCAAACTAATAGAATAAGCTTATCTGCAAAAAAGATCTAAACCTGACAAACACTTCCTAATTCATGTCACAAATATACGTGGTCTCAATTCTAATCTCAACGATGTCCATTTCCACTTGTAGTCTGCCAAACCCCATATACATTTTCTGACAGAATCTCAGTTATCGGTTGATTCAGCTACTGCTCATCTCAGTTGCCCAAATTATTTGCTGTATGATTCTTTTTGCCTTAAATATGGGACTTGTGCATATATCTGTTCCGATATTCCCTGTCAGAAACTTGGTAATTTGGAATCTCCTCTTTTTGATCTTCTCTGGCTTAAAATCTCTCTACTGAATTGTGTCAAATTCATCTGTTGCCTCTACCGTTCTCCCAACTCCGCTAATCACTTGGAACTCTTTCACTTCCTCTCTTTGCGACTTGACTTTCTCCAGTCCAACTTTACTAACAGTGAGGAATTTTCCTTGGTGATTTTAATGTTCACAACTCCAGCTGGCTTCCATTTTCTAGTCACACCGACCCAGCTGGTCAAGATGCTGAGGCTTTTGCAATTACTAATGACCTTGCACAGATTGTTCATTTACCTACAAGAATACCAGACAATCCTAATCATACAGCCAACACACTTGATCTTTTTCTCACAAACAACCCTTCTAAGTACACGGGCGCTTCCGTGGCCAGGTGGAAAGGAGCAGCAGTGCATAGCACACGCTTCTTGGTTAGACCGGGGTTCGAGCCCATCACCACCAAATAGGGAGGATGCGGAAAGGTCAAGGTATGACCACCGCATATCCAGGAGCAATATGGCCTTAGTTGCTAATGCTCCTAAAAACCAAAAAAAAAAAAAAAAAAAAATCTAAGTACATGGTCGAAGTGAGAGGTCCTTTAGGCACTTCAGATCACAACTTGGTGATTGTTTCTTCTTCAATGGAGCCTTTATCTCATAGCTATTCCCAATCTCTTGTTGTTTGGCATTACAAGAATGCAAAATGGGATGACCTGCGAGATTTGATTTCTTTTTTTCCTTAGTCGGATTACTGTTTCAAAACTTCTGATGTCAACGTTTGCTCAGATCGTGTCAGTGAAATTATTCTTGCAGGAATGGAATCTTTTATCCCACACTCCACTTTAAAATCTCATCCTTTATCTAAATCTTGGTTTTCCAATAAATGTGCTAAAGCTGTTCAAGAGAAGAATGTTGCATATTGTAATTGGCTTGTTTCTAATTCTTCAGTTTCATTTTCTGCCTACACCAAAGCTCGCAACAATTGTAAAGCAGTTATTAATCAGTCCAAACTAGAGTTTGAACAGGCTGAGGTTAGAAAACTTGCTTCTTGCCGTAATGGTAGCCAAGCATTCTGGTCTCTTGCCAAAGCTATTGGCCGCAACTTTTGCCCATCTCTGCTCGCACCTCTGTCCATACCCGATGGTTCTGTTGTCACTTCAGCCAAGGATAAAGCTGACCTGCGAGCATCCCATTTTTCTTCTGACTCATGTATTAATGATGTTGGTAATACACCTTCCACCATTTATAAAATGCTCCATTCAATGCCTTCTGTGGTCTTCCGTGAAAAGAATGTGGGAAGGATTTTGATGAATCTTGATGCTAAGAAAGCTCCAGGTCCCGATGGTATTTCTCCACTTGTTCTCAAAACTTGTGCTCCTGAACTTACTCCTATTCTTTGCCACCTTTTTTTCACTTTCTTATTCCAAAGGTGTTTTTCCTTCTGCTTGGAAATTTGCTCATATCCAGCCAGTTCCTAAAAAGGGTGACAAATCCCTCCCATCCAATTATCGTCCCATTGCAATTACTTCTAAAGTAATGGAGAAATTAATTAACCGCCAACTCTTAAACTACCTAGAAACCTTCCGTCTGATCAATGATCGCCTGTATGGATTCCATCAGTGTCGATCCACTGGTGATATTCTGGCTTATATTACCCATTCATGGACTAATTCAATGGAAAGGTTCGGTGAAACTCAAGTAGTTGCTCTTGACATCTCAAAGGCTTTTGATCGTGTTTGGCATAAAGGTCTTTTAAACAAGCTTCCATCTTATGGTTTGCCAACTGTTTTTAGTAATTGGTTATCCAGTTTTCTCTCTGATCGCTCACTGAGGGTGATGGTAGATGGCTCTCTGTCTTCTAACTTCTCCACTAATGCCGGTGTCCCCCAAGGTTCAGTTCTTTCTCCCCACTCTTTTCCTCCTGTATATTAATGACCCTCTTCCATTGACTGAAATCCTATCCATAGTTTTGCCGATGATAGCACATTGCATTCCACTTTCCATTTTGAGAAACCTTGGTTTCTCAAAATGGGTCTGTGGATAGATAGAATACACCTCTACCTATCCACCGACCAGGAAACCTTCGATTCAGGTAATTGCGGGCTATGTGGCTGAAATGTGTGGGAGTGCCATCGTGCATGAAGTGTGCTTGTTGACAAATGATCAGTGGTGTGTTGTCCAAGAAATCAGGGGTGTTGTTTTTTTACAGAAAGTTTCTGTATGCCTGCCCTGTGAGTTTATTTGGAAGTACATTTGGTCCAAATAACTTATCACGAAAAACACCCCCCGAGACGTTGAGACTGAACCGCTGTTGTTGATGTAATGGAATAATTGCATGTGTGATTTCCTCAGCCCACACATGCTGATTGTGAATGTTTTGGATTCCGTCTCGTGTGAACTATGCTTCATCTGTGAATATCACTAAGGCAGGAAAGTGAAGAGTTGTACCACACTGCTGCAAGAACCACTGGCAGAACATTACTCGTGCAGGGTAATCTGCTGGTGACAAGGCTTGTACCCATTGCAAATGGTAAGGATACAGTTGGTGTCTGGCAACACTCTCCAAATAGTCGAACATTGAACAGCCAGTTGCATTGCTATTCTGTGTGTGCTAATTCCAGGAGTGGCATGCACAACATCCAAAATCTCCTCCTCTACTTCAGGAGTTGTAGATCTTGGTCCTCTTCTTTTGGCAGCACGAGATGTAAAGGTCCCATGTTCACAAAGGCAGTGATGGATACCTTCAAATGTTTTCATGTCTGCACATCTTCGTTCTGGGAACCTTTCGCTGTGTATACGACGAGCCTCCAGAGCATTGCTGTCTGGTAACCGTACATAAAGTGCATATCCGCTTGCTCCTGATTTGAGTACATGGTCGTAATGGAAAACCACCAGATTCTGTCAGTACCTTGATCTTTATAGCAGTCCTTCCGGATGCAACTGGTCAAGATGTTGATATAGTTATGGGGTATTGGGACAAGATGGCGGATGTGGTACAGTCCTTGGTGTTTGAGAATCAGATACTAAAGGTAAAGTTAGAAACTTTTAGACAAGAAAAAGTATCTAGTCAAAAAACGTATGCAGAAGCCGTTGGTTCCCAGAAGGTACAATCCAAGAGTAATTCTATTATATTGAAGGCGAAATCGGATAAATACCTGACAAGTGATCAATTTAAGACTGAGTTAATAGGTCGAGTTGCCCCTGTTTTAACAGATGTGAAGATCGTGTCGGTTCGTCCGATAAGAGATAAGCGAGTGATTATTGAGGCTGCATCAGAATTCGATGTTGACAAGATTAAAAACTGTCCAGAAGTTCAAAATCTCGAATTGGAGGTTGAGAAGACCCTTCGACGATTACCGAGATTTGTGATTTTTGATGTAGACCCAGAAGTAAGTCAAGATATTTTAAAGAATAAACTTTGGGGAAAGAACTTGGCTGATGAGTGTGGCAGCAAAGATCAAGTACTCTCGGAAATAAAGGTTGTGGCAAGGAACAAAGCAAGAAACTCTATAGGGTACAATTATGTGGTGGAGATTTCCCCATGTATAAGAAGACAATTGGTAAATTGTTCTAGAGTGTTCTTGAAGTGGAGTTCGCATCGAGTCCGTGAACTGTGGAACCCAACGCAATTTTTTAATGTATGGCGTATGGCGATGTGGGCCGGCACTGTAAAGCAGACGAGTTCTGCGGTCACTGTGCCGGGAGAAGCATATATTTAAGTCTTGCACAAGCATGCGGACACTCCGCAATCCTTTAACTGTCTGAAAAGGAAATTGCCCTCTGCACATGCCGCAAATGATCGGGCATGTACTGATTATTTCTGTGCTGTCGACATCTCGAAACGTTGTACTGAAATGTAAAGCAAGCAGTGTGAGATGTTTTCCTAAAGACGGATGTGTGGCTTCTCCCGGTGGTGACCGGGGGTCATCAGTTCTAGTTGACGCTGAGGTTGTGATACATAGGGATCGGGCTCAAGTGATATTGTAAATAAGAATTGTGGAGTTGTAATGTTTAAAACAAAGTATATAGATCAATTTTTATTATTATTTGTTTGGCAGATTGTCAAACGTGTTTTCCTGGATAGGGCAACCTACCTCCTCGTGGTGGGGGCGGCGACGCCGTGCCCACTACGAGGCTAAAGGTTATTCTATCTTGTTTTAGATCTGTTCAGTCAAATTAGACTATTATAATTGTTGATTAAAATTGACCAAATAAAGGTTGTAACAAATGTAACAATTATGATGTAAGTGGCAGATGAGCTGCAGCTCAGGGGGCCCTTAGGTGTAGTTTGATTAAATGGAGTACCTTGTGATGAAAGAAATCACCTGCAGGAGACAAGACATTCCTGTTAATAACTTGAGAACCAAGCATTTCCAGAACTAAGTTGATATAAAATATTTTTATTGTCTACATATGAGGAATTCATTCCTGAAGTTATGCCATGTATTTTTGAGAGACCCTGTGTATATATATATATATATTTGGTTCTTCCATTGTACATGTATGTATATACATACTTTTTATTTATTTATTTATTTTTATTTTTTGGCCAGTGTAGCAAAACCTGTGATTTCCTGGCACTGTATCTAATATTGATATTAAGTGCTGAATTTTGTAATTCTGGATTTCTGAGCATTGGATTTGAGGTTCTTCTTTTATAATTGTAATGTAGTTACATATATGATAGCATGGAAATAGCTCTGATGTTTATGTGGTAATTATTTACGTTATAGTTCTCTTTAATAGGAAGTAAATCCTTTTACGAATGTTATGATTAGTATTATCGATTGAATATATTTTTACCCCCCTCCCATCTCTCTCTCTCTCTCTCTCTCTCTTTCTCTCTCTCTGTAGTTAGTTTTCCTAGGAATGCATGAGCGAAGGAGTGTTTGCATGTATATATGCATATATATTTAATTTATAATTTTCTTCTCTTGTACTTATTAGCTCTTCAAGACCCATATGGACTATATGGAAAGGACTAAGATTCTTTTTGGTTCTGATAAAGCAGATAACATTACTTCAAAAATTAGGTAATTTCTTTTTTTTTTTTTTATAAACTCATTATTTATTTATCATTTTTTTTTTTTTTTTTTAAAGCTGCAAATGACTACTTCATAATTTTGTGGCTTATCAAAGATGACAAGCTTATGTCAAAATTATTTTACTTTGCATAATATCATTGTTAAATCGGTTTGTTTATTTTGTGTTAAAATATGAATGTTATTAGATTAATAGAAAGACCCGGACAAGTGTTTCTCCTTTGGCTTGTGACTTTAGTTTAGCCTCTCATGAAATTTTTGAAATTAATTGTAACCATTGTGGACAGTAATTTTTCAATACTTTTTTTTAGTGGAAGTGGGATTTCAACGTATCACAAGATTCTTAGATACTGACTTGTTGTGTTTGACTTATTTCACTGCTTGGTGGTTATTTGTATAATCCATGTAAGCTCTACTTGATGAGATTATCAAACAGCTTACATGAACATATATCTTTATAATGTATATATACACTGTTTATATTATATGCATCACTACTTTTTTAATATACAGGATGTCCAATAAGTCTGCTTTCATATGAGAAATTGATTATTTATAGAATACTGAAAAAGCAAAAGAGGTATTGAATAGCATGAGTTTCCATTCTGAAGTGTTTAAAATTTTTTACCAAGTGTAACCTATTATGATAGGACCACCCTCTTGCATATAGATAGTAAAAGGTGCTGATGTTGACACTTTGACATTACAGCAAAAGGGGATTTGTTTCAGAACAGAGAGAAGTGGTAAGACAAGTAGTGAATGAAACCATTGTTTCGTTGAATTTGTACAGAAATGTTTCAGTGTAGCCAGCAGTCGCAATGTGTTGCAAGTTAATAAAACCATACATGCATATGAAACAACCACAATTCTGAATTTAATAATGCAGGGTTAAATTTTAATTTCATTCTTATGCACGTCACATTTCTTTTATTGAAGTGTAGGTGTGATATGGCAATAATGGTTCTCATATTGATTCCTCATTCAACAATTGCTGAAAGTAAATTCTTCCCCCTTTTTATTTCCTACATTTTCACCAAGGTTCTTTGGTTGTCATTCTTGACACAATGCATTTCGGGTCTTTATTTTTCATTTTACTTGAATTTTCTAGTTCATATGAGTATGCAAGCAGATATACGAGTTTATATTCTTATATCTGCTTCACCCTCTCCTGCTTTGTCAACTTATTATACATCATCATATGCTACTTCACGTCACTCATTTTTATTTTATTTTCACTTCACTTTTTCACATCCACAGCCTCCTTTGATCTTTTGCAATATTAAAAATAAACTATTTCTTCTTGCTGCACCTCCTCACACCATCACTAAGTCTATCTTTCTGTTGGTCTTTGCTGTTTGGTTCTTCCATTGTTGTTTTAGCCACTGATTTTATACATTCAACAATTTGTATCCACATTTCATTACATTACAGTTCCAATTTCTTTTTTTCCAATTTATTCTCCCTGAAGAACACATCTATTCCTCAGTTTTCACTATTTAATATATGTGTGTCATCATTTCTCTCTGGGTCATCTTGCCCTTAAAGTTTACAGCCAGTATCAGTATGTGGTAAGATGCACACTTGATATAGATGTAAGAAAATAAAGGAAAAAACTGACTCAAGTAAATAATACAAAGGTCTTTGAGATAACAGAAGAGGAGAAAAAGCAGTATGTACTGCAACTTCAGAACAAGTTTGAGCTTCTGCAGACTGCTCAGGACTAAGATATCGACGAGGAATATTACAACTTTCTGAAAGTGATCAAGCCCAAGAAACCTATAGGTAAAAAGAAATCCAAAGAAGAAAACATCAGTCAAGAAACACTTTTCATGATGAACTGAAGAGGACAAATGAAGAGCAAGAAAAACACTAACAGGGAGAAAATTGAGTATACTGAGTAACGCAAAGCCATTAGAAAGAGCCTCAGAGAAGACATAAGAAAATTTAACACAAGAAAAGTAGAACAAGCATTAAGAAAAAACAAAGCATTTAAATCAGCAGCCATGAACAGTAATACAGAAAGACAAATGATACTGAAACTAAAGAATAGCAATTCTTCAGTTTCGCTGAAGATTTGCTATTAAAAACTGAAGAAGGCAAAATTCAAATAGCAGAAGACTACTATAAAGCATTATACAAGGAGCAAGGGAATGATGCCAGCAGTGGGGAAGATGGATCGCAAATTAGTAACACATACAACATACCCGATATCCTTCCTGATGAGGTAGAACGTGCATTGAAGAAAATGAAGAATCAGAAAGCTCCAGGGGAAGATGAAGTTACTGTAGAGTTGTTAAAATTGGGAGGAAGAGACATGACACAAAAACTAACAAGACTCTTCATAAGATGCATTATAAAAGGTGTGGCCCCTAAGGAGTGGAATAATGCAATCATAGTTTTATTGCATAAGAAAGGAGATAAATCAGAAATTGGAAATTATAGACCAATTAGCTTGTTATCCCACATCTACAAGTTGTTCACAGGGGTCATTACTAACAGATTAGAAAGAATATTTGATGAGAATCAACCGAAAGAGCAAGCTGGCTCTAGGACAGGATTCTCGACTATGGATCACCTTCACGTAATGTCACAGATAATGGAGAAAGCAAATGAATATAAAACACCATTATGCCTGGCATTTGTGGATTATGAAAAGGCATTTGTCTCCATACAGCATAAGGCAATGTTTCGGGCACTGGAAAGACAAGGCATAGATACCCCATATATTATTTATTATTTTGAAGAAAATATATGAGAATGCTACCTCCTTTATTAGACTAGACAAAGACAGTAGAAATTTAAAATTGAGAAAGGAGTTCAAGGAGAGAATATCTCCGAAGTTGTTTACTGCTGCTCTCGAGGAAGTTTTTAGAACATTAGACTGGTCGCAGAAAGGAGTCAATGTCATTGGAGAGTACCTAAACCATTTATGATTTGCAGATGACATTGTGGTCATAAGCCACTATCCCAAAGAATTAGAGGAAAATCTTAATCAGTTATGGAGAGTTAGTAACGATTTTTGTCTAAAGATGAATATGGCTAAAACAAAAGTAATGATGAACAAGTATGCCACAGAAAGGGCTATAATGATTTGAAGGAGCAGTAATTGAAAAGGTAGAGTCATATACTTATCTGGGAGAAGTCATTAGCTCTAATAATGATAAATGGATGGAAGTCAAGAGAAGAATAAATTTTGGATGGATAGCATTCAGGAAATATAGTCACATACTGAGGAACAATATCCCAATTTGTCTGAAACAAAATAATGCCCAATGTGTACTCCTCACCATGACTTATGGAAGTGAAACTTGGGTGCACCAAAAGAATGGAAGAGAAGCTGAGAACCACACAGCGAAGAATGGAACGAATTATATTGGGAATCAGACTGTTAGATAAGAAGCGAAACACATGGATTAGGCAGCAAACACAAGTAAAGGATATTCTTATCAAAAACTAAAGAACTAAAATGGTCTTGGGAAGGACACATAGATTGAAGACATGATGACAGATTGACAAAGAAAATAACAGAATGGTACCCAAGAGGAGCTAAGAGAACACCTGGAAGACAACAATGGAGATGGACAGATGAAATTCATGAGTTTGTGGGTAGTAAATGTATGGCCATTGCACAAAACAGAAGGAACTGGAAAGTTGCTGGAGATGTCTTCATCCTGCAGTGGATTGAAAATGGATGATGATGATGATCAGTATATGTTGCGTTGTTAAGGTCCCTATAATCACTTTACGTCCTTGCAGCTACCCAAGTCACTTCTCCTCAATGTGAAGTAATGTATCTCTGTTGCTTTAACCCACTCTCTTATCAATGTCATCAAATGTTTCTCTTTCTCACTTGAAAAGATGTTTGTTATTGTTAGATCATATGCACTTTTCTTCTCTAAAATTGCATCATCTATTTCATTTCTTTCACTATATCCCTGGCCTCCATGTATCCTTTAATCTCTCTCTCTCTCTCTCTCCCCCCCTCCTCCCCAATAACCATTCAAATCTCCTCTAATAATACCTTTTCATCTGGTATGTTCTACAATATTTCAACCATCATATTCCAAAACTTCTGTTTACTTCTCTCATCTATTTCTGCCTGTGATAGGCATTTATAACATTTAACTCCCCTCCCCATCTCTAGTTTAACTATCATTGACCTTATGTTAGTAAAAGGCTTTGTACATTGAGAATAAGCATACTGACAAAAAATCCAGCAACTACGAACAAAACATAAGAAAGAAAACTTAATTAAAATTTATTAAAATCTTGCACACTATTGAACAGAAAATGTAAATCTCATATTAATTCAATATTGCAAAGGAATCGACAAGATACTGCAAACCCAAAGAATATTGATGATGTATGAAACAAAACATTTGCTATAGTAACATCTTTATACTCAGCATTTCAAAGACTGAAAGTACGAGCAGAAAGACATTCAAACTTTGATCATTGCTTGATAAGCCACACCTTATCAGTCTATCACAAAAATAAATTGTGCCAAGCTTTAGCCAGAAAAAAGGGCAGAGCTGCAGGTCAAGATGGAATTCAATATATGCCAATAAAACTTGATAAGTACTCTGTCAATTATCCCCTACTCTTTTATTAGAGAATATGTATAGAAGTGCTATCCAGTAGGATAGTGCCATTTTTGTTTTCTTGAAATCAATGAAAAATCCAAATATTATCCTGTTTCCTTAACCATTTGTCTAGGGAAAATACTGTTAAAGATGATAAATAAGCCCACACCAGTATGACTTCTAAAAGAAATAGATCAGCTCTAGATTCAGTTGTTATAGCAGAAATAAATACACTTGGTCGTCGACTTACGACCGGCCGCACTTACGACCACAAAAAAAATAATAAATAAATAAATTAATAATAAATCAAGAAATCACTACTGGTGACACCCACAACCCAGGTGAGGAGGCACATCGATGATGGGAGGCCTGAAGACAGCACCAGGCACATACACCCAGTCACTCTCTCACATACACCCAGTCGCTTTCAAGTATCTGTTGCGTGTGGTGTATTAATTAAAATTCTACTGAAATACGCATAACATGTTTAGTAAAAGGAAAATGACTTCATCTACATATACGCCAGCTAAAAAGTCAAGGAAAACTATTGATTTAGAGTGTAAAATGAAAATTATCCAGCAGTATGAAGGCGGAAAGAAAGTGAATACGATAGCATGTGACTTGAAGTTATCACATTCCACGGTATTGACGATACTTAAGGACAAAGAAAGAATTTGGGAAGCTGTGAAAGGTTCTGCACTTACTAAGTCTACAATTTTAACAAAACAACGACAGGAACCCATCCATGAAATGGAGAAATTGTTGTTTATGTGGATGGAAGATTTAATACAAAAAAATACACCCATGAGCCTTCACACAGTGCAAGCAAAGGCTAGAAGTTTGTTTCAGTTTAAAATCACGCGCCGGAGACGATTACACAGAAGATTTTCAGGCTAGTACTGGGTGGTTTAAGTGTTTTTTAAAAAAAGATTTTCTTTGCATAATGTCTCTATAAATAAACATCTCCTACCTCAACCCAAGAACATGGCCCTGACGATGCACAACCCAGCACAAGCAAAGATTGAAAATTGATTTTGTAAATTTCATTTGTATTAATTTTTACATTAATTTTAGATTGTATTTTTGTGTTTACAGTACATTATGTACAATATAATTATAGATTGTAGTTTTGTTTTTTTATAAACAGTATGAATAATAAACCAATTAAAATGTAGAGAACATTTGAATTTAACCTCATAGAGAGAGAGATAGCCTAGGCATAGAAACGAAGGTATATTCAGTATCGCTAAGTAAAAGATAAAAACATTACTGTATTTAAAATGAAAAATAAAAGATTATAAAAAATAAATCATAAAGATGATAAAAAGATTAGAAAGGTTAAAAAATACTGTTAATAAATATATGGCCGACATACGACCAGATCGACTTACGACCTGTCAGTCAGAACGGAAGTCGGTCGTAAGTCGACGACCAACTGTATAAGAAATGCCTTCCTCAAAAATGAATATCTAGTCACTGTCTACTTTAATGTAGATTGACACAGTGGCATACTCAAAAACCTCATGATCTTGGAATAAGAATCTCCTGAAACTCATAGTAAATTTCATTTATTAGCATTATTATATATATATTTTTTCCATTTATTAATACACACAGTTTACATACATTCATGTATAAAACTTACATAGATTTATATACAGTTATATATACATTTCCATTCACATCATCCAGGACATGAGTGCTTGTGTGTGTGTGTATCATGGTGACTCTAAGGCAATAGCCCCTCTCCACCTTTGTTCTCTGTGATTGCATAGAAACTCTACTCCACTTTGCCACCAGGGAGCAGGCAACACCTGGACAACTGCTGCCTGTTGCTCATGCCCAGGCATGATGAAACCGGCCTGGATCTACCATCCTATATGTGCTTATGCGCAAAATCCCTCACCCACCGGAGGTGAGGAGGCCAAAATGGCTGCTTTCTTGCACGAATGTTTCGTTATCAGCTCCATGAATTTTGTTTCAGTTTAGTAGTTTAAAGTTGTTAGAGCCCTGATTTTTGTCCCACTTGAAGAACTAATAAGTTGGATTACCTTGCTAAGGACAGTGCTAACGACAGTGGGTCTGCCTTCCATAGTGCCATTGTCTTAGCATTGGAGAACATGGCCTTTTCTGGTCACCACATCTGAATTCTTCTTTTTGACTGCAGCTGTGTTCCCCACCCTGAGTGACCTTCAAGAACACTCTGTTGTGTTTTGGCATTATTTGTGATTTTCAAAGTGAAAAACAGTGAATAGCCACGTTCAACTTTTCTCTCGTCAGTTTTCTTGTCAAATTGACCTTGCCAACCAATGCCAAAGTAGTCCTACCCCTCTAGGGCTATTTATGCTGTTGGCTGTCCCCCCCCACTAAACTCTGCTCAAAACTTCAACAGGCTATAACTCGGTGTTAAATTCACCCACGAACTTGTGATTGGTGTCTTTTGCCATCTCCCGAAGTTTACTACTCACACAACAGTTATCATTCCGCTTGTCTGAATATTCCTGTTTATCCGAATCTGTTATAATGGAAAGTAACTATGACGTTTCTGAGATCCCAAATGGCACTGAAAGCTAAACGGAAGATGTCCTGGCTTGTACTGGGGTGGAACATTATTATTATTAATATCCATATGATGCAAGGAAGCCTGAGGCTTATGCTGCACCAGGGGAAAAAAAAAAAAAGTTCCCGAGTAACCCTGAGAGAGAGAGAGAGAGAGAGAGAGAGACAAAAGTAGAAGGGAATCACTAAGAAAGAAAGAGAAGAATGATGATATCCAGCTTAGGACCCTGGGTGTGCCAAGCCCATACTCACCAGATGTGAGCCCCTGGGGTTAATGACCCCAATAGCAAGATGGACGACCTTGGAGACCAGCAACCAGGACATACCACTAAGAGGAAAAATAAGAAAACAGAAGTCCCTAAATCAGACAGACACCTGCAGCACCAGCCAGACTAAAGAAACACACGAGCAATCCCAAGTGACGGAAGATCCAAAACAAGCTTTTGATCCCACCATTCCCTAGGACACAGTGCCAGAACAAAGCATGATTATTAGAGCTAAATTGGAGACCATTCTGTGCTAGAGACAACAGCAGCAGTAGGATCTCATCAATGCTTCGCACAGAAATTATCCTCCAGTGGACAAAGCTAGAGACCATACTGATGGATATACATGTACAACACCAAAGGGTGGTTGTGACCTTGGAAGCCCTCCAGGCAGATGGTGGCAATCAAATGCCACAGTGTGCCCCATCTTACTCATAAGTGCTGAGGAATACTAATAACACCACAAATGCTAAATCACCACCACACTAGGAAAGTGCTTTTTCCAAAACCAACTCTAGTGGTGCTCAAGCCAAAAAATCCTGAAGTGCAGAAAACCAGCGAAGAGGTAAAGAAGACAGTCAGACTCCCTTACCAAAGACTTCAGGAACGCAAGAATAAAATCAATATGGAAAACACATAACACCAGAGTCATTATCGAAACTGAAACCAAAGACGATGCCAACTTAATATCAAACAACACTAAGATCCCTACGCTTAGTCTCACTGCTGAGCTGCACCGGAAAAAGGGCCCCTCTATCGTTGTTTTTGATGTCAACAAAGAATTGACTCCCTCTGCCATCTGCATGGAGATCTATAGAAGAAATTAACAGGAAGTGCTCCCTGACAGAGACATGTTAAAACTGATCACACAAAAATATCAAACCAAGAGTAAAAAATGGAAGCTCCACAAACTGGGTCATCGAATTGGCACCTGAGGCTTGGCAAGCCATAATCAGACAAACAAAGGTGTACATAAACTGGGGATCCCACCGGTTCAAAGAACATGTAGCAGTTCCTAAGTGCTTCACATGTTGCCACTTTGGGGGCACAACTTGCACATGTGTCCAGGCAGTAACTTGTGGCTACTGTGCGGAGAAGGGACACAGTTTCAAAAACTCCCGAACAGACAATGATCTGGCTTGTGCGAACTGCAAGTGGCACAAAAAGTTCCTCACTCCCACTCACCCCGAGATAATAAGTGCTCTGGATATCTGAAGGCAAAGCATGCCCAACAACAAAAAATCAAATATGGGGACACTGCCTAAAAAGCCTAATACCATCTGTATCAAATTCCTGCAACTAAATGCTCAGTGAGCTAAAGCTGTTGCTGCCCAGACAAGGCAAAGGGTGGAGGAACACAACTATGATATACTGCTCCTCTCCTACTCTCTTCTCATCACAAGTTCCTATTACTGTATACCTGAGTACACTCCAGTTTATGCTCTGCCAATTCAGATTCATTGGTGTTTCCTTTAGCCACATGTTGGTTGTGCTATCTATGTGCATTTCAAAGTTTCTTCTTTCTTGCCCACGTATACCTTACCACATTTACATTTATTTTTGTATATTGCATGTTCAAAGATCCAAAACCATACTCTGGTGTTGGATCTTTTTAAAAACTCCCCATCTTATTAATCAGCTTATATTGATCACCCAATGACTAGACTTTTTATATATTGTTTTTTTTTTCTATGCTTTTATATATGAAATTGCTACCACTTTTGTAATCCACATTCATGTTATAATATTGTTTATGCCTGAAATATTTTTCTATTATATTTTTTGTTTGTTGATTAAATGACTTGGATACCTATTATTTAATAATAATCTTTTAAGAATAAAATGATGTTCACATATTAAAATTATTTATCATGGTTATAGAGTTATAGTAATTTATTTCTTGATGGATATCACCCATGAAGAAAATGTCTCATTTAAAGATGTTATTATTTTGTTAAATGACATTTTCTCAAATCATGAACATTTTTCAAAAGTTTGATACCAATACAGTATATAAGTCTTTTAAAGTTAGTGACATGTTTAATATTAAAAAAAAAATGCAAAGGCATTGCAATATATCTTTTTGTGTTTTGTTAAACACTAAAAGATTAACATTAAGTGCCTTCAATAACAGTGAGTTTATCTTTATTTTATTATGTAGCATACTGTGGTATTGTTATTTATTTTTATTTTTTTGTAACAGAGTGGGTAGTCTACTGGGGCTGACTGGCCTGTGGTAACAGACCAAGAAGTTTTACCTAAAATGGATGCTACAATAATCTTGTTCAATGGATACCAGACCAACTTATTATAAACAAAAAAAAAAAAAAAAAAAAAAAATTTTTTTTTTAGTAAATTAAAAAGGACCTGACAAAATATGAGCATTGAAAATAAAGAAAATTTCTAGTTTGAGCAACGTTCATCTTAAATTATGATCAGATCAAGTTAACATTTATTAAATAAATATGATATATTTTTAATCTAAAAATTTATAATTGCAGGCAAGGATCATTTAGTACTCAATTAAAGTCAGGTGGATCCTTGTACAGCATGAATTCAGCAGAATCACCAGTAAAATCTGTAAGTAGTCCTCTAGATTTTCCAAGTTTAAGTTTCTCTGTTGACACATCTGCTGTGCTCTCAAATAAATGCTTAAAGAATGAACTACAGGTATGTATGTTTGCATTTTATGTAAAAAGGTATATTAAATTCAATTTAAAGAACTAACTACTATTGTAAGATGAGCATTATATTTGAATTTTTAGCTTTACTTTGTTAATTTGGTAAATCTGTTTTGTAGACATTAAGAATAAAATCAGTAAACTAAATATGGTAATACTAGTTTACTATTTGTTGGCTTTTTGCAGAAGGAAGAATTATTAGTTTAGATTATAGTTTGTAATTGTTTCAGTAATAATACTTCCTTGATTATAATATCAGTATTAAAATGGAAGAATGATGCATGGAAGCAAAGCTTAAATAGTATTTGCAATAAAAAAAAAACTTCCAGAAGTTTTATATTTTATCTGTTTCTTTCAATATTTGTCTAATTCCTCATTTTAAAATATAAAGTTCTCTAATTCCACAAGGCTAGGGTAATTGTTCTAGTTGATTAATCTTTTGCTGAAGTCATATTTTGTTACATCCAGGCTATTGTTATCTTTCCTTAATTTGAATATATGAATTTCTTTGACCCCTTCTATGAAGGGAATATATGCCCTAATTAAGTTTTCTCAAGATCCTAAATGTCTCTGCAACATTCCCATGCAGATATCTAATTTACAACTTTGTAACTTGTAGAAATAGTTTCTCCACCTTGAAGAATATTTCTTTGCATTAACAACTATCCTTATTGTCTTCCTTGTTCTCTTAAAAGCAAATTTATCATTTGCTGAAATGAAAGGCTTCCAGATCTGTAATACAGTATTCAAGATGTGCTCTGATCATTTATTTGTACAATGGAATAACTATCTCTTTTTGTCTACTGAGAAAATTAATATATATCATTGGTTGTTATCCCAGCAACCTTATTACACTGCCAAGAGAGCTTCATGTTGATCTGCATTATGACACTCCAGATCCTTTACATCAGGTGTTTTTAACTTTTTTTTTTGCTAAGTGAGCACCATTTTGACACATTCCAGGGTGAGCACCAAAAAAAATTAAAATTCAGAAAACAAATGTCTTTCATGTTAAAGTTTGAAGTAGATATATTTTTAACTATTTGTTAAGTGCATACAAGTTTCATTAAGCCCAATTAAAATTATCTTATTTAAACAAAGTACTTATCTTTTCAGTAAGATCCTTGACTCTGAAAAGAACATAACAAGAGTTTGAAATTTATTTGTCCTTTATAATGAGTCATTCACAAGCATTCTTCCAAATGCAATGTAGTCAGTCTTGTTCGTTTCTTATTTTTAATATTTATTCTTAGTAAAAAAGGTGTTTTGCCTGTATATATTGTTCCAAACATAGCTACTTTAAAAGCTTCTCTTTGAAGCAATGGGCACTCTTTCTTGCAGTCAGTAGAACCCCAGAATGTTGAAATATGTTCTTGTTGAAATAGGTGCTTTATTGCCAATGAAGATTGGAGATCAATAAGTTCTAATTCTACAGCTGCTATTTCATCTTTTGTGAGATCACTAATCTCAGTGGGTACATCATTAATTGAAATTTAGGCAGGTGCTCTTTTAAGTATTTGAACTCTCTTCGAGTTACTGTGAGTTGCTGAGGTTTTCAAGTGTTTTTATGAGTGATGGACATTTTCTGATAGCAGTTTCAGCCAAGCATTTTTTAAGTTCAGGAAAATAATGCAAATTTTCTTTAGAAACTGGTTCTTTAGTTCTGATAAAGTTGAAGCCCTTTCTGGAATCCCATTATTTCCTCATATAAGACGAGAATGGAATTGTTTCTTCCTTGCAATCTCAGATTTAAGTCATTCAAATGCCTGAAAAGATCCACCATGATTGAAAATGCTATCTTGAAGTCAGCAGTAAAACTTTCAGGAAAAAGACCCTTTTTGCTGTATATCAGAAAAGCTGCTACCTCTTCAAAAATCTCCCAGATTCTGGAAAGTGCTTTCCCAGGACAGGCCACCAAACTTTTGTATGGATAATAAGATCAGAATAGGGTGCTTGCAGGTCTTCCAAAAATAACTTAGGAGTTGTTTATTTAGCAGCCTTCAGGTTAAATATTTGATGAGCTTAGTAATAACTTCAAGACAGTTCATTAATTCATTTTGATTTTTGATTTGAGAACATAAAGCTTTAATATGAATTAAGCAGTGATAGTGGACAAAATCAGGTACCTTTCATCTTTACTAAGATTAGCATTAGCATTAGCATTAGTAGAGGCATTTGATGCAAGAAAGCAAGCTTATGCAGCATCAGCCAAAAAAAAAAAAAAAAAAAAAAACCACTTCCACTTCACCCCTCTGTTCGTTCAAAATACCTGTCCAGCTGAGCCTTAAACTTATTTAGGCTATCAACCTCCACCACAAGGGATGGAAGTCTGTTCCACCAACCAACCACCCGCTGGCTAAAGGCAAATTTCCGCACATCTATCCTACATCTGTCTTTTCTCAATTTGAATTTATGCCCTCTCAGGTGATTTTTCTGAGCTAGAGGAAGAATCCCATCAGCATTGAGCATGCTTAAACCATTCAAGGCTTTATACACCTCTATCAGATCACCTCGCTGGTGCCTAGTCTCCAGACACTGTAATTTGCAAAACTTAAGCCTTTCTTCGTAAGAGCACCCCTTTGTTCCATTCACTAATCTTGTTGCCCTTCTCTGTACTCCTTCCAGCAGCTCTACATCCTTCTTGAAATGAGGCCTCCAGACCCGTATACAGTACTCTAGGTGTGGCCTGACCATTGCCTTGTACAATGGAATAATCACCTCCTTATCCCTGCTGGAAAAATTCCTGTATATCATTGACAATACTCCATGAGCTACTCTTGCAGCCCGTCTGCACTGCTCAGAGAACTTCATATCTGCCTGCACAATCACCCCCAAGTCCCTTTCATTCTCTACCACTGTCAGTGTAGTACCACAGAGTTGATACGTTGCTCTGGGGTTGCTGTTCCCCATGTGTAGTACTTTACATTTGTCAATGTTAAACTTCATTTGCCACCTCTCAGCCCATCTGCTCAACCTTTCCAGATCCTGTTGCAGCAGTGTAGTGTCAGTAGTGTCCTTGACAACCCTGCCAACCTTTGTATCATCTGCAAACTTGGACATTAAGCTTGATATACCATCATCAATATCATTTATAAATACAGAAAACAATAATGGACCCAACACTGAGCCCTGAGGGACTCCACTAATAACATTAGTCCACGATGAGCAGTGTCCATTGATTACCACTCTCTGTCTTCTCCCACTCAACCACCCCTTTATCCATAGCAGCAATTTGCCTCCAATGTCACACTGCTCCAATTTGTGTAGCAGTCTTCCATGTGCAACAGTATCAAAAGCCTTTCTAAGATCCAAGTATATAATATCAAAGTTATTACCTGCATCCAGTTCTTTTGTGACTGCATCATAGTATCCAATCAAGTTGGTCAGGCAAGACTTCCCCTTAACAAAACCATGCTGTGTCTGAGCTATAACTGAAGTCTTGTCTAAATGATCCTGCAGTGCTTCTTTAACCAGTGCCTCCATTAATTTTCATGGAACAGAAGTTAAGCTCACAGGTCTATAGTTACTTGTGTCAGCCTTTGATCCTCCTTTGTGAATTGGGGTCACATTTGCACATTTCCAGTCAATGGGTACCTCCCCTGTGTCCAAGGAAGCTCTCATAATTATGGCTAAGGGTTTGCTTACTTCCCTTGCTGCCTCCTTTAATATAACTGGATAGATCCCATCCACCCCGGGTGCCTTTCTTGTGTTTATCTTCAACAGTTTCTCCTCCACTTTACTCCCAGTTATTTCAAGATTCTGTAGCTTACTGCTAGAGTTGAATACACCTCTGGCATTCCCCTTGCTGAATAACTCCTCATGTGTGAATGTCGATGCAAAATATTCATTTAGTTTGTTAGCTACCTGAGCAGGATCATCAACAGTTGACTGATCAATATCAAGTGGACCAATCTGATTCATCCCCTTCCTTCTAGAGTTTACATAAGTAAAGAACTCTTTGCTGTTTTTCTTTGCATCCCTTGCCAAGGATTTCTCGTAATCTGCCTTCGCCTGCCTAACCTCCTTTGTAACTTGGTTGCATATCAACTTGTATCTATCATAGGCTTCTGTGTCATGTGTTAATTTGTAAGTATCCCATGCGTTTTTCTTCTCTGCCATATGCCTCATTAGTTCATCTGACATCCATTTTGGCCTAAACCTTGAACAATATTTCTTAGTTGGTATGTAAAGCCTAGTAGCTTCCAAGATACGTTCTTTGAATGCTTCCCATTTTGAATTTGCTGTTGGTAACATCATCAGTTGGTCCCACTGTATAGAATTTAAATACTGTCTCAGTCCATCGTAGTCGCCTTTACGGAAGCAATAACCCTTCCCTTTACCCCTAATGGTAGTTACCTCTTTCAGTAAATCCCACTTCAGCACACTGTGATCACTACCACCTAGTGGTTCATTTATCTGCAGATTCTTAATGCATGAAGAATCACTGCTGATAATCAAATCAAGAGTATTACTCCCTCTAGTTGCCTCCTGAACATGCTGATGTAGAAAACAATCATCCAATAAATCCACAAAAGCCCTGCTAGTGTGTGAGTAACCAGCCCCCAAATTCCAGTCAATATCTGGGAAATTAAAATCTCCCATTATAAGACTCTCTGATTTACTAGCCCACTCTATTTCCCTGTACAGTTCCTTATTATACTCATCAGAGTCATTAGGCCTATAGCACACTCCTACTCTCAATTTTGATCTCCCAATGCTATGTCACACCAAACTGACTCAACACTGCACTGTCCGGCGATGTCGACTGGCTTCACTTCCTTGGTTTTTATGTGTTTCTTAACTAATAGCATAACCCCTCCCCCCTTCCTATCCTGTCTATCCTTTCTGTAGACGTTGTACTCCCCAAATTCCAGTTCTGCATCCCTTATATCTGTGTGACACCACGTCTCTGATATCCCAACAATATCTGCCTTTGATGTTTTGAGCAATACCTCAAATTCATCAAATTTATTTACTAAACTTCTAGCATTGGTGTACACGCAAGTATACATGCACCTGTTTCTATTCTTAGCTACCCTAACACAACCCATGTGTTTATTTGTACCGCAATGGCTCCCAGCAGTCTCTGAAATACCATGCATCTTGTTTTTCAGGCTTCTGCTCATTCTAATAGAAGCAGTGCAAGAATCTCTTTCACCTCTGCCAGTGGCTACTGTCAATCTATTGGTCTTTGTCTCCCCCCAGCTAGCAGTTTTCCGACCCACCTAACACTGCCTCGATAGCATCAGCAAATATTCTTGCACCCTTTCTATTTAAGTGTATCCCATCCCTGTAGAAGCAATCTCTCCTGTTAACAAGTACAGTCCAGGCTGAAAAAAATTCTACCCCTTGAGCCTTGCACAATCTTTCCAGGGCCGAATTGATCGACAAGGCTCTCATCATATACTCCCTCCTATCGTGTCTGGGCAGAATTGCAGACACTTTCAAATTCAACCCTAATTCTCGGCTTTTGTTCAACAGTGACCTGTACTTGTTAAGTAATTCTGCCGGTCTCCTACTCTTAATATTATTAGTGCCAACAAAGATAAGCAACAAGTCCTTTGTTTTTCCTTATCATGAATGGTGCACCATCAGTAACATTGCCATTGTTACTGATGCATATTATGCATTGCCATTGCATATGAGAAACTTTTTCATATATAAATTGTTTCATATATATATCCTTCCCAGTTATTTGACCAGTAAGAGGTGTAATACCCTCAATCTTCTTCACAATTACCATTATGTTGTATAAATGCACAAAACAGAAGTTGTCATATGGAGGAAACTTCAGCCAATTCATCCAATGTCGGAGGAAAAAATACAGTTTTCAATTTTAAGTAACAATTCTCTAAATATAAAATCAGAAATTTTGTGAGCACAATTTGTTATAGTATCATTACTCATAAGGGTACTTTTTGCAGAGCTGATCGTTGAAGTTCTGTGAAATTCTTGCTAGTGGCTTACCACTAGCAAGAATTTCCAGTGCAGATACTACATACTCTTTTATTACTTCACTATTGATGTAAGGCATAGAATTTTTAGCAATAACATTTGACAGATGAAATGACACTCCATTTGCTAGTGTTTTAGAATTACTGGGTGTTGACTTATTAATGTATTCCTTTGGCTCTCAAAGTTCTTTTTTTCTTGTTGAGTTTATTTTTTCTAGCATCGGAAAATCTTGGAAAAGTCTCGCTGAAATTTCTATGACATGTTTGGTAATGTTGTTCACGATTTGACTTATGATAACCAGACAACACTGTTTCAAATAATAAGCAAATTACACCAGTTCTATTATTGTTTTCCACAGCAAAATATTCAAGAAGAATGCAACATATAGGTTTTTTTGTTTCCTTCGAAGTATATTGTCAATATTGTCATTAATTTCTTTACATTTTAAATTTAAAAAGCTTATCTATTTTGAGAGGTTTTAAGAAACAGTTATTTAGCTAAAAATTAGTGTAAATTTCTATAATTACACACACAATACTTAAAATGCAATAAACAGTACTTAAAAGTAAGCACTTCCTAATTCATTTCACAAATATACGTGGTCTCAATTCTAATCTCAACGATGTCCATTTCCACTTGCAGTCTGCCAAACCCCATGTACCTTTTCTGACAGAATCTCAGTTATTGGTTGATTCAACTACTGCTCATCTCAGATGCCCAAATTATTCGCTGTATGATTCCTTTTGCCTCAAAGGTGGTACTTATGCATATGTCAGTTCTGATATTCCCTGTCAGAGACTTGGCAATTTGCAATCTCCTCTCTTTGACCTTCTCTGGCTTAAAATCTCTCTACCTCATTGTGTCAAATTCATCTGTTGGCTCTACCGTTCTCCCAACTCCACTAATCACTTGGAGCTCTTTCACTTCCTCTCTTTGCAACTTGACTTTCTCCATTCCAACTTTCCTAACAGTGAGGTAATTTTCCTTGGTGATTTTAATGTTCACAACTCCAGATGGCTTCCGTTTTCTAGTCACACCGACCCAGCAGGTCGAGATGCTGAGACTTTTGCAATTACTAATGATCTAGCACAGATTGTTCATTTACCTACAAGAATACCAGACAATCTTACTCGTACAGCCAATACGCTTGATCTTTTTCTCACAAACAACCCTTCTAAGTACACGGTCGAAGTGAGAGGTTCTTTAGGCACTTCAGATCACAACTTGGTGATTGTCTCTTCTCCAATGGAACCTTTATCTCATGGCTATTCCCAACCTTGTGTTGTTTGCCATTACAGGAATGCAAAATGGGATGACCTGCGAGACTTCTTTTCTTCTTTTCCTTGGTTGGATTACTGTTTTAAAACTTCTGATGTCAACGTTTGCTCAGATCGTGTCAGTGAAATTATTCTTGCAGGAATGGAATCCTTTATCCCACACTCCACTTTAAAATCTCGTCCTTTATCTAAACCTTGGTTTTCCAATAAATGTGCTAAGGCTGTTCAAGAGAAGAATGTTGCATATCGTAATTGGCTTGTTTCTAATTCTTCAGTTTCATTTTCTGCCTACACCCAAGCTCGCAACAATTGTAAAGCAGTTATTAATCAATCCACTAGATTTTGAACAGGCTAAGAGTAGAAAATTTGCTACCTGCCCTAATGGTAGCCGAGCATTCTGGTCTCTTGCCAAAGCTATTGGCCGCAACTTTTGCCCATCTCTGCTCCCACCTCTGTCCAAATCAGATGGTTCTGTTCTCACTTCAGCCTAGGATAAAGCTGACCTGCTAGCATCCCATTTTTCTTCCAGCTCATGTATTAATGATCTTGGTAAAACACCTCCCATCATTCCCAACACGCTCCATTCAATGCCTCCTGTGGTCTTCCGTCAAAAGGATATCAGAAGGATTTTGATGAATCTTGATGCTAAGAAAGCTCCAGGTCCTGATGGTATTTCTCCACTTGTTCTCCAGACCTGTGCTCCTGAACTTACTCCTATTCTTTGCCGTCTTTTTTCACTTTCTTATTACAAAGGTGTTTTTCCTTCTGCTTGGAAATTTGCTCATATCCAGCCAGTTCCTAAAAAGGGTGACAAACCCCTCCCATCCAATTATCGTCCCATTGCAATTACTTCTACTCTTTCTAAAGTAATGGAGAAATCAATTAATCGCCAACTCTTAAACTACCTAGAAACCTTCCGTCTGATCAACGATCGCCAGTATGGATTCCGTCAATGTCGATCCACTGGTGATATTCTGGCTTATATTACCCATTTATGGACTAATTCAGTGGTAAGTAATTCGGTGAAACACAAGTAGTTGCTCTTGACATCTCAAAGGTTTTTGGTCGTGTTTGGCATAAAGGTCTTCTAAACAAGCTTCCATCTTATGGTTTGCCAACTGTTTTTAGTAATTGGTTATCCAGTGTTCTCTTTGATTTCTCTGAGGGTGATGGTAGATGGCTCTCTGTCTTCTAACTTCTCCACTAATGCTGGTGTCCCCCCAAGGTTCAGTTCTTTCCCTCACTCATTTAGGGTATGGGAAAGTGGTTTGTAGAATAAAAAAAAAAAAAGAAAAAAGAAGGGAAAAAAAAGTTTGGATGTCTTTGATAGTTGTTTATTTTGGTGGTACCTGTGTCCTGTCTTTGAGTGTATGATAATGAATGAAAGGAGGCACATGAGTGAGTGATTATCTGCTACCTATCAATCTGCCCCTAAATGAGTAATAATATTTAAGAAAACAGTGTATATATACCAGTAAGTGTATATATACCTGTAAGAGTGGAAGATGTGCATAAGGTTTGAATATATGAAGAGTTTGTGTAGTGTTCTGGCAGGCTACCCCCTCCTATTTATACTGCAGTGGGAGTAATCCATAGGGAACCACCCAGCCTTGCTGACACCACATATCCTCTTTTGAGGCATGGCACGAGAAATGCTAATACTGGCTACAGCTAATCCGGCTAGTGCGGGATTTTATACAGAGCTGTACTCTGTATCCACAGTATAGACGGTGCAAGTACAGCTTTGCACAGAAACAAGTAATAATTATGTTAATTAGTTATTTGTGCATTGATAGCCACAAAATGCCTATTAATGTGTAAAAATAATAATCATGCACTAGTTTTAAATTTTGTGTCAGCGTGCTTATTTTGTCCATACAGGTTTCTGTATTGCTTGTTAACATTGTTTTACATTGATATTTTAATTATATGTATAGGGACTGGTATGAAAAAAAAAAATTTTAATATATTGAAATAAAAGCGAAATTAAAGAGTAGACATAGACAATAGTAATATACAATCGGTAACTGTGTTGTAGAATATAAATAATTTGTATAAGTTTTTATGCCACCAATTCTCTAAGGCTTTAACAGGCTCTATGCCACCAAACCTGTGTTATAGGCCTAATTACTCTGATGAGTGAGTACAAGGAACAACTGTGCAGAGAAATTGAGTAGGCCAATAAAGTTAAAATCCCTCATTATAATGAAGAATTTTAACTTTCCAGATATTGACTGGAGCTTGTGGATTGGTCACTCTCACACTAGCAAGGTGGACTTGGAAAAGACAAAGTTATCAATGGGCACTGCTGTTCTAGGAGAACTGTCATTAGTGGAGTTCCTCTGGGTGTTATTTTCTATAATTATCAATAATATTGATGATGTTATATCAGGTTTAATGTTTGAGTTTGCAGATGATATGAAGGTTGGTACAGTAATTAGGGTATATTACTACAACAAGAACTACTAAAACTAAGCGGATGCACTGAGAAGTCCCAATTTAAGTTTAACGTTAACAATGCAAGTAATACTACACATGCATAACAGTAACCTCAGAATAACATGTGAACGTTGTAGTACTACATTGAGGGTAGTGAAGAATGAAAAATATCTGGGGGTAATTTATGTATAGAAATGATGTTTTTGAGGTCAGATTATAGGGTTTTGTGAGTGATACACAGGAATTTTGCAGCAGAGATAAGGAAATGATTGTCCCATTGTATAAAGCAATGGTTAGGCCACATCTGGAATTCTGCATACAGGTCTGGATGCCTCATTTCGGGTGGATCTGAATGCCGCATTTTGAATGTGGATCTGTTGGAATATGTACAACAAGATTAATGAGTTGTACAGAACTCTGCAAATTTTTGCATCTGGAGACTGGGCACCTGCAAGGAGATCTGATCGAGATGCTTAAGGTATTGTGTGGAGTGAGCTCAATGCTGATGGCATACTTCCTCTTGCTTGGCCTACATGCATGAGGGGGCATAAATTCAGATTGCAAGATAGATGTGTGTGAGTTTGCCTCCAGCCAGTGGGTAGTTGATTGTCAGCTACTGTGTGGTATTGTGGAAGTGAATTATAAATTCACTTCCACAGGTGAATAAATTTTAGGAAGAACTAGATAAACTGTTAGATCGGATGGTCAGGTGATGTTGGAGTGTTGTTATGTGCTTTTTTTTTTGTTGCTTGCTTTCTTGCATCATTTGCCAATATTAAGACTAAGTACCACTCCATGTTTATACAGGCAAATTGCACAGGAAATAGCTCATATCCCTTGCAGCCTTAAAGAAGGTGATGCTAAAAGTATTGTAGTTGTTTTATCATCAGTGCAAAAATGAAAATGGTGGTCTCCTAAAAGGCATTGTTTTCAAGATGTAGGAATTATAATGAACTAAAGCATTCTCTTGTATTTGTAGTTTTGAATAATATTAAATTATTTTGATTTTTTGTTGAATTGCCAATTCTGTATTACAGTAAAATGTCAGTATAATGAACACCAGAGTAATGAATTATTCAAGTAGGAAAACTTCCAGCCCCTGCCAATTTAACAAATGTCATTGTAGTGAAAGTATCAATTTAGTCTAAGAAAAATTCATACCCCTATGAAAAAATATAATCATTTTAACAAAATTTTTAAGAAGAAAATTAATCCTTAAAGAACATGACATAATACTTTTCGATCCCAGACATCTGGCAATGCTGTGGTTTATGGTCAAATGCTGAGCAGGTAATTGCTTGGTCAAGATTAATGCCTTTTGTTCTGTCTACCTATCCAATGTCTAGCAGAAGTAATTTTGGAAGTGACAAGAGTTGTTTATAGGGTTACATATTATAGTGAAATGTGCTGGTTGATGAGGTGAATGCATGTTTATGTGAAATGTTTGTTTACTGTTTTATGTGTAGTAGTTGTTGTTTACATCATGGTTATGCTTATGGTTTTCTTAATTTAGAGAAGATACTGTTATTTCATGTTTAAAATGTTTTTCTTTATTTCTAGGCAGAATTAATAGAAGTTTTGTTTGAATGAAAATAGCCATGTAAAAAATATAATTTTAAAATTGAACCTTTCATTTAAAAATTGCATTTAATAAATAATTTTATAATACAAAATTAATTTGGAACATTTTTCATTACATTTCATTCTAATAAATACATTTTGTTGGCTACACAAACATGTTATTCTGACATTCAGTAATATATCGCACATGTAATGCAGTAGGGCCACATGTCCAAAATTACATATTTTATGCAGCAATGATTTGAATATGATTGTTCATGATAATAAATTATGTAATTAAGTTACAGTTCCATGTTTGGTGACCATATTTCATTGAAATCTAAGTTTTAAAACATGATTACTAAAATTATTATAGATTATATCTACTTTTGAAAAATTTGAGATAAGGTTGTACTGCGCTACATTACATGTGTGATATATAAATGCTGGTATTTTCCATCTGCTGTGTGTTCTGTAGCTATATATATATATATATATATATATCTGCACAACTATATAGATATAGTACCTCTGTATATCTATACTTTACTCTGCTTCAGTTCGCCTTCTTTAGCTTATGCTGCTATTGCTTCTTGTTACCTTTTGCATATGCTACTAATGCTACCTATATGATATATAATATACCACGTATGTATATGTTTAACAATGGATGGATCTCTTTCTATACAGTTATACATTATGCTATGTATTATCATTATTTTTGTAAATTAGCTATCCGTCGGGCTTACAGTTATCTAACCAGCTAACTACTAAATTGGGATATATTAATTTTAGTTAACTGTAATATATTTTGGTTTTGTTATCTAATACTACATTACCTTTTTTTGGAATTGCTGTCATATACTACCTAACTATCTTTTTGGACACAGTTATGCTGGACGATGACAACAGAAACGGATAGCCCATTAATTATGGTTGATACGTTGAGAGGGTTAGCCCTCGAAAAAGTCCCTTTCAATGTATCTGTATACCTATAATTAACATAATATTATTTTATTTATAATATAATTTTGATATGTAAGGTTTCCCTTACGTTATATTGCATATATTTTTTTTTCCAGGTTGCCGTAGGCACTTACATAAGTTTATGTTTCTTGGGCCGTTATATCGTACGGGTTTTTTTTCTCGGTATACACTATGACCTGTTAAATTTTGATTATAATTACACCAGTAGACTCTACCACTATAACTAACATCTTAAATAATATACAGACTGATGTAATGTTTAATCTTATAAGATGGCATTAATCAGATCTGTGTTGGTTTATTTATTTATTAAATTAAATTTGGTATATTTATTATATTTAGTTTATTGATTATATTCATTTATGCATTTTACATACTTTGGATATATATATATTGAATTTTATTTCAGGATGTACAGTCAGTGTCATCCACTCCTACTGCTGAGCCATCTACCCAAAGTAAGGTTTACTCACATTGTAAATACTTTAATGTATCTATAATGGCTGATTTTATACAATTAATTTTTATGAAAATATTATTAATTTTTCAAATGAATAATTATAACATGACAACAAATTTAATGAAATAAGTTTATCTTGAATTATATTTGTAAGATTATTTTGTGAAATTACAATGTGATATATAATTTATATATAATGATGTAGTGAAGCTAGTATATAAGGATCTAATATAAAAGTTCTTAAAGATGTGATCAGTGGTGATTGCAGTTATTAGTGACTGTGTCTTTACTTAAGTAAACTTTTCAATGTTTGTAGCTGATAAAATTTGTGAAATTTTATCAGCTTAATATTCACTATGTATGTTAAGATTAAAGCCTTCGTTGGGAAAAGGGAGTTAGCTGCATTTTTTTTGGCTGCACTAGGTAACAACTGAGTATTCCGATGGGCATTTATGAGAGTTTGAAGAGTAGGATGGATGCTCTAGAAGAAATTAAAATGGGGAACCATTAAGCTCTCAGCTACCCAGCTTAATTCCAGAGCTCACACTTGAGCATCAGCCAACACAGTAGCAGCAGCAACCCCCAAGGTTGAATGTGCTGTTCATCAGGAGTTATTTTTTATTGGTGACTGTATTGTCAGATAAACATGAAATATATTGTGCCAAAAGGATAGGTGCCAGGGACAAAAGTTAATGATGTTGTAGAGCAGATATCTTTTAAGGGCACAAAAGTTGATATTGTTGTACACATTGGCACCAATGACATTAAGAGTAGATTTGTGTGAAATTACTTAAAAAGTACACAGCGATATTGAAAACAGTCGTGAGTTAAGGTTGTGTTTGAAAGTGTTTGCAATTCTCCGCAGACACGAAAGGAGGGATTATATGATGAGAGCTTTGTCAGTAAGTTTGGCCCTGGAGAGATTGTGCAAGGCTCATGAGGTAAAATTTTACTCAGCAAGGTCTGTGCTTGGGAACAACAGACTACTTCTACAGGAGTGGGATGCACTTAAATAGAGAGAGTGCAAGAATATTTGCTGCTGATGCTATAGAGGCAGTGTTAGGTCGGTTGGAAAACTGTGTGGATACACAGACTAATAGATTAACAATAGACATAGGCAGAGGTGAAAGTGGTTGTTGCACTGTTTCTATTGGAATGGGCTGCTGCCTGGAAAGCAAGGTTCCGAAGATTTCAAGGCCTACTGTGAATCCTTTTGGAACAAGTAAAATTGTGGGGGTGTGTTAGAATAACTAAGAGTAAGAAGAGGTGCATATATACATGCATGTACACCAAAGCTAGGAGCATAGTAAATAAATTTGAATTGCTGGTCAAGACATCGAAGGCGGATATTGTTGTGATATCAGAGATGTGATGTCACACAGATATAAGGAATGTAGAATTGAAATTTGGGGAATATATTGTATACATATAGGAAGGGAGGAGGGATTATGCTGTTAGTTAAGAAACACGTAAAATCTAAGGCAGTGCATCCAGCGTAATGTTGAGTCAGTTTGTGTGATATTAGCACTAGGAAAACAAAAATGAGATTAGCAGTCTGTTATAGGCCCAATGTCTCTGATGAGTACAACAAACAACTGTACAGAGAAAAAAGTGGGCTAGTAAATCAGAATGCCCTATAATTGGGGATTTTAACTTTCCACAGACTATCAAGACTTCTGTGGATTTATTGGATGACTGTTTTCTATAGCAGCATACTAGAGAGGCAACAAGAGGGAGTAATACTCTTGATCTTTTTATCAGCAGTGATTATTCATGCATTAAGAATCTGCAGATAAAAGAATTAGTAGGTAGAAGTGATAACTGTGTACTGATATGAGATTTACTTAAGAAAGTAACAACCATTAAGGGTAAAGGGAAGGGGTTAGTTTTCGTAAAGATGATTACGGTGGTCTCAGACAGATTTAAATTCTATACACTGGCACCAGCTTATTATGTTACTAACAGCAAATTCTAAATGGGAAACATTTAAGGTAATAATCATATGTCAATGTTTTTAGGATAGAAGCTACTAGACTTTTAATAACAACCAAGAAATACTGTTCAAGTCTACGATTTAAGTGGAATGTTGATGTTTCTTCTCTTCAATGAGACTCATTGAAGAGAATAAAAATGATGGAAGCATATAAATAAATTATTAGGCAACACAGAAGCCTATGCTAGACATAAACTAGTCTGCAATCAAGGCACAAACAATGTTAGGCAAGCAGAGGGAGATTATGAGAAATCTTGGCAAAGGATGCAAAGAAAAAAAAGCATAGACTTCGATATGTAAAGAATAGAAGGAAGGGGATAAATCACATTGGTCCACATCAATGGTTCAAATATGGTCCTGCTCATGGTGCTGACAATCTGAATAAGTATTTTGCACGTACACTCACACACGCAAAATTCTTTAGGGGAGTGGCTGCCAGAAGTTTATCAGACTCATAACAGGCAGCTAAATAAATTTGCAGTAATTGAGAGGAAAGTGAAGAGAAATCATTGAAGTTAAACATAAAAAAGTTACTTGTGGTGGATGGCATCTATTCAGTTATATTAAGGGAGGCAACTAAGACAGTAAAGAAATCTTTAGCCATAATTATGAGAGCTGCTTTGGATTTAGGGAAGTCCCCTTGGATTGGAGATGTGAAAATGTATCCCCAATTCACAAAGTGGGATCAATGGATGAGATGAGCAACTACAGACTGGTTAGCTTAACTTCCATTCCACGGAAAATAATGGAATCACTGGTTAAAGAAGTAATGCAGGACCATCTAGACAATAATGCAATTAATCTTTAAACATGTAGGTTTGTGAAGAGAAAATCTTTTCTGACCAATGTGATTGGAATTTGATGCATTCACGAAGGAACTGGATGCAAAAAAGAATGGAATCGAAGATTGCTGGTCAAATTGGAGCAGTATACCATTGAGGGCAAGTTACTCCTATAGATAAAGGAATGATTGGATGGTGGAAGACGAGAATGGTTATCAATGGATACTGCTCTTTGTGGACTAATATTATGTGAGGCCACCCCTGGTTTGTGCTAGGCCCATTGTTGTTTTTTATAAAACTATATAAATATCACTAATAATATAATAATCATAATATAATATCATAATATAAATATCATTAATAAATTAATGATGTTTAAGGCATATCAGGCTTATTTGAAAGTTTGCAGTCGTACAGAGGTTGGCAGGATGATTAATGACAGTAATGACTGTATCTTACTGTGACAGGATCTATTAAAATTAGGCAGATGGGTTGAAAAATGACAATTAAATTTTAACATTGACATATGCAAAGTACTGCATTTGGGTAGCAGTTACCCCAATGTAAGGTATCAACTGTATGGTTATACATACAGGGTGCGGAAAATGAAAAAGATCTGGGGTAATTGTGCAGTCAGATATGAAGTTCTCAGAGATGCGCAGACAAGCTACCAGCACAACTCATGGGATTTTGTGAATGACATACAGGTCGACCATCACTAATCCGGTTCCACTGCTAATTCGGACGTAATTTCAAATTTCCTGGGTCGGCACACCGACCTTCCACTACTGTTTTGGGGGTGTTGCAACATCAGCTGTTGGCACGAACTCATAAACACTGGCAAGCCATTCCACTTGTTTTTTTGCATTTATTATTATAACCTGCTCACATTTAGTCCCAGCCATAGTTCCAATGCATAAAGGAAGTGCCTCTCGTGGTGTGAAGCGCAAACACCGTGCACTGTCCATAACAGATAAAGTTGAACTTCTGAAAAAACTCGACAGTGGTGTGTCTGTGAGAAGTTTAACTCTGCTTAATTGTAAATTCCAGCAATTTCTCTCAGTTCTTCTTATCTTAGTAATTTTCTTTTAGCCATTCCTTTTTTTTTTTTTTTACAACACACTTATACGAACTTGCAGAAAAACACAACACAATATGATGGATAATACAGCGTGCTAACAAACTTGTTTTCACAAAATCTCTTAACAATACTGACAAACTTATTGTGACATTTGAGAGTTAATTTTATTATAATTAGTTTTATTGCAGCGCTTGCCACACGTGCAATAAACTAATCACAAACGACCTTCATATGTATGCCATAATAGCGTCACACATATATCGCCGACATGGCTTCTCAAGAAATAAAGTAATCAACATACTTTAGTTACAAAACATATATGCAGCATAAAAAAAGACTTCTTTTTTTTTATATATATATTTTAAGCAAAGAAACAACAATACTGACATTGCAATATTTATTTTAGAATTACTAATCAAATTAATTCCTAAATATTTTTTGGCCCCTGGGGAATTTTTTTCTTAAACTAGCTTGGCAGTCAATGTGTTAAAGGTAGAAGGAGGTGGTTAGCTGTTGGATAAAATATATGTGCTAAAATAACCACCTAGCACCACTGTATTAGAAATCTGTTAGCTTAGTATAGTATAGTCTTATCAATTAATCAGTAAAATTTACTTATCTTATTAAATTTAATTGTCAATCAAATTGTACTTAAATGGAATCATGACCCAGACTAGAGCAGCGGAGCAATGCTCACAGATTAGCCAGAGTGCTGTGACTTGGGGGAGAACCGAAGGGGGCGATTCTCCAATGCTTCACAGTCTTAAAAAAATGCACAAAATGTGAAATGTTTACTGACCTGTTTAGAAGAGGACATGACCTAGCCAAGGAGGATGTCTTTGTGTGTGCAAGATGCAGAGACTGTGAGAAAATTAGGCACCAACTCAGAGAGTTTGAAGTGTAGGGTGGATGCCCTCAAGGAAATTAATAAGAGGGGCCCATCAAGCTCTCAGCTGTCTAACTCAATGCCAGAGGTTACTCCTGTACATCAGGCAGAATGCGATGGTCCCACAGGACCTAGTTATTGTTGGTGGCTCTATTGTCAGGGAGACGGGGAATATATTATGCAAAAAGGATTGGTGGAACAGGATCACGGTATGTCTGCCGGGGGCAAAAGTTGATGATGTTGTAGAGCAGATGTCATCTTTTTAGGGCACTAAAGGTGATATTGTTGTACACATTGGCACTAATGACTTTAAGAGTAAGAGATCTACAGATTTACTTAACAAGTTCAGGACAATATTGAAAAAAAGTCACAAGCTAGGGTTGAATTTGAAAGTGTCTGCATTTCTGCCCAGACACGATAGGAGGGAGTATATAATGAGAGCCTTGTCAATAAATTTGGCCCTGGAGAGATAGTGCAAGGCTCATAGGGTAGAATTTTTTTTAGCATGGTCTGTGCTTGCTAACAGGAGACACTGTTTCTACGGGGATGGGATACACGTATAGAAAGGGTGCAAGAATAGTTGCTGATGCTATCGAGGCAGCGTTAGGTGGGTCAGAAAACTGCTAGATTGGGGGCGGGAGTCACAGACTAAAAGATTAACAGTAGCTTCAGGCAGAGGTGAAAGCGATTCTTGCATTGCTTCTATTGTAACAAGCAGCAGCCTAGAGAGCAAGTTCCTGGGGATGTCAAGAGCTGATAGGGAGTCATCATGGAACAAATAAATACATGGGCTGTGTTAGGTGCATGTGTTGTATATAGTTAATAAATTTGATGAGTTTGAAGTGCTAGTCAAGACATCAAAGACATATTGTTGGGATATCAGAGACATGGTGTCACACAGATATAAGTAGTGCAGAATTGGAATTTGGTGAGTACAATGTGTACAGAAAGGATAGACAGGGTAGGAAGGGAGAAGGGGTTATGCTGTTAGTTAAGAAACACACAAAAATCTAACGAAGTGCATCCAGTTGACATGGGTGGACAGTGCAATGTTGAGTCAGTTTGGTATGGCATAAACACTGGGAAAGGGAAAATGAGAGTAGGAGCGTGTTATATAGTCCTACTGACTCTGAGAGTACAACGAACAATTTTGCAGAGAAATGCAGTGGGCCAGTAAATCAGAATGTCTTGTAATCATCATCAGCCATTTTCAATCCACTGCAGGATGAAGGCCTCTCCAGTAACTTTCCAGTTCCTTCTGTTTTGTGCAATGGCCATCCATTTACTACCCACAAACTCATGAATTTCTTCTATCCATCTCTGCCATTGTCTTACAGGTTTTCTTCTAGCTCCTCTTGGGTACCATTCTGTTATTTTCTTAGTACATTTGTCATCATGTCTTCGAGCTATGTGTCCTGCCCAAGACCATTTTAGTTCTTTAGTTTTGATAAGAATGTCCTTTACTTGAGTTTGCTGCCTAATGCATGTGTTTCTCTTCTTATATAAGTCTGATTCCCAATATAATTCGTTCCATTCTTCGCTGTGTAGTTCTCAGCTTCTCTTCCATTCTTTTTTGTGAGTGCCCAAGTTTCACTTCCATAAGTTAAGGTTGAGAGTATACATTGGTTCATTATTTTACATTTCAGACAAACTGGGATATTGCTCTTCGGTATGTGACTATATTTCATGAATGCTATCCATCCAAAATTTATTCTTCTCTTGACTTCCAGCCATTTATCATTATTACAGCTAATAACTTGTCCCAGATAAGTATATGACTCCACCTTTTCAATTACTGCTCCTTCAATCATTATGTCCCTTTCTGTGGCATACTTGTTCGTCATTACTTTTGTTTTAGCCATATTCATCTTTAGTCCAAAATCCTTACTAGCTGGGCATAACTGATTAAGATTTTCTCTAATTCTTTGGGTTTGTGGCTAATGACCACAATGTCATCTGTAAATGGTTTAGGTACTCTCCATTCATATTGACTCCTTTCTGAGACCAGTCTAGTCTTCTGAAAGCTTCCTCAAGGGCAGCAGTAAACAACTTCGGAGATGTTGTGTCTCCTTGTCGAACTCCTTTCTCTATTTTAAATTTGCTAATATCTTTGTCTAGTCTAATAAAGGAGGTAGCGTTCTCATATAATATCTTCAAAATCATAATATGTGGGGTATCTGTGCCTTGTCTTTCCAGTACCCGAAACATTGCCTTATGCTATATGGAGTCAAATGCCTTTTCATAATCCACAAATGCCAGTCATAATTGTGTTTTATATTCATTTGCTTTCTCCATTAGCTGTGATATTACATGAAGGTGATCCATAGTTGAGAATTCTGTCCTAAAGCCAGCTTGCTCTTTTGGTTGATTCTCATCAAGTATTCTTTCTAATCTGTTAGTAATGACCCTTGTGAAAAACTTGTAGATGTGGGATAACAAGCTAATTTGTCTATAATTTCCAATTTCTGATTTATCACCTTTCTTATGCAGCAAAACTATGATTGCATTATTCCACTGCTTAGGTGTCACACCTTTTCTAATGCATTTTGTGAAGAGCCTTGCCAGTTTTTGTGTTATGTCTCTTCCTCCCAATTTTAACAACTCTGCAGTAATTTTATCTTCCCCCGGGGCTATATGATGCTTCATTTTCTTCAACGCATGTTCTACCTGATCAGGAAGAATATTGGGTATGTTGTATGTGTTGATAATTTGTGATCCATCTTCCCCACTGCTGGCATCATTCCCTCGCTCCTTGTATAATTCTCTGTAGTAGTCTTCTTCTATTTGAATTATGCCTTCTCTGCTATTTATAAGTACACCATTGTTATTCTTCAGTTTCAGTATCATTTGTCTTTTTGTTTTACTGCTCATGGCTGCTGATTTAAGTCCTTTGTTTTCCCTTAATGATTGTTCTAATTTTTTTGTGTTAAATATTTTTATGTCCTCTCTGAGTCTCTTTCTAATGGCTTTGCATAACTCAGTATCTTCAATTTTCTCCTTGTCAGTGTTTATCTTGCTCTTCATTTGTTGCCTTCAGTTCATCATGACAAGTGTTTCTGAACTAATTTTTTCTTCTTTGGATTTCTTTTTACCTATAGGTTTCTTGGGCTTTATCTCTTTCAGAAAGTTGTAATATTCTTCGCCGATATCTTGGTCCTGAGCAGTCTGCAGAAGCTCAAACTTGTCCTTAAGTTCCAGTACATACTGCTTTTTCTCCTCTTCAGTTATCTCAAAGACCTTTGTATTATTTACTCGAGTCAGTTTTTCCCTTTCCTACATCTATATCAAGTGTGCATCTTACCATTCTGTGATCACTTCCAACCTTTACCTTATTCAGAATGGTAACATCATTCACGATATATCTTCTGTTAGTGAGGATGAAGTCGATTTCATTAGTTGTTAATCCATTTGGATTCTTCTATGTCCACTTTTTTTTCACCCTTTTCTTGAAAAAAGTGTTCTTTCACCAATTCCAAAATTTCCTATAGTTCCCCTTTCTGTACTGTTTTATCTTTTTCCAACCTTATCATTTAAGTCCCCCATAATAATAGTGTAGTGGGTTTTCTGCTCATCTAGAAGACTCAATTTCGGTGTACATTTCTTCAACGTCTTCATCATCTTGGCTCGATGTTGGTGCATAAATCATTATAACCTTTAGCTTATACCTCTTAGAAATTCTGAGTAGTAGTCCTGACACCCTTAGTGATGTACTTTTGAATTCCAAAATGTTGTTTTTTATATCTTTATGGACCAGAAAGCCAAATCCACCTACACTATTTTCACTGTTTCCATTGTAGTAGTTTTCCACTTTGTAAACTTATAAGTGATTCATATCTTCTTGTTTCAGCCAAACCAATGATATTCCAATTCACGTTTTCTAGTTCCTTTTAAAGCTCTAATATCCTTTCTTCACCGGTGAGCGATCTTACGTTATAACAGGCCAAGTTCAGTTTCCGTGCTTAGCAGCCTGGTCGTACCTAGAGATTCTTAGTACCCTCTGCTTCCACTGTGATCCTCTCACTGCTGTAAGAGGGGGAGTGAAAGCCACTGGGGACTGAGGGGCATTTGTATCGTGCTGTCATATGCTGGAGGGTTTGGTCTCTTCCCCTTCATGGTGACAAGGTGTCTTGAAGAGAACCACTCTACACGTTCGTTGCCACCTAAGTGACGTAACAGGGCTTACCATCGAGAAGGTGTACATGAGTGGATTTTAGAGAGGTTGGCCAACTGGACTTCTCCTAATTCTTCTGTAATAGAAAGATATTGGATCCATCAGTGTTTTAGACTGAGTGTCTGACAACACACAGAATACCTGTTCTCCTGTAAGCCCCCGTCTTGTAATGGGGGATTTTAACTTGTGGGTTGGTCACTCACATGCTAGCATGACTTTTGTGGATTTATTGGAGGATTTTTTTCTACAGCAACATGTTCAAGGGGCAACCAGAGGGCGTAGTACTCTTGATCTGATTATCAGTAGTGATGAAGCATGCATTAAGAATTTGCAGATAAAGGAACCACTAGGAGACAGTGATCACAGTCTACTGATCTAGGATCTACATAAAGATGTAACTCCCATCAAGGGAGAAGAGAAGAGTTTTTGTTTTCATAATGGTGACTACAGTGGTCTCAGGTAGTTTTTGAATTCTATCCAGTGGGATCAACTGATGATGTTAAAAACAGTGAATTCTAAATGGGAGGCCTTCAGGGAATTAATGTTGGAAGCTACTAGGCTCTTCATACCAAATAAGAAATACTGTTCAAGATTTAGGCCTCAATGGATATCAGATGAACTAATGAAAATTGTGGCAGAGAAGAAAAATGCATGGGATGTGTATAAATTAGCAGGTGACACTGAAGACTGACAGATATAAGCTAGTCTGTAATCAAGTTACAAAGGAGGTTAGGCAAGTGAAGGCTGATTATGAGAAATCCATGGCAAATGATGCAAAAAAAACCACCAAAGACTTTATGAAAATTCTAGAAGGAAGGGCATGAATCAAATTGGTCCACTTGATATTGATGGTTCGACTCTCCTGCTCAGATAGCTGACAAACTGAATGAGAATTTTGCATCTACATTCACACATGAGGAATTCTGTAAAGAAGGGAAAGACAAATCTTTACTAAACTATAACAGGGAGCTAAATGATTTTGTAATAACGGAGAGCAAAGTGGAGGAGAAATTGTTGAAGTTAAACATAAAAGAGACACCTGGTGCAGATGGAATCCATCCAGTTATATTGAAGGAGGCAGTGAAGGAAGTAAGCAAACCTTTGGCCATAATTATGAGAGCATCCTTAGATTCAGGTGAGGTCCCCATGGATTGGAGATGTGCAAATGTATCCCAAATTCACAAAGGCGGTTCAAAGGGTGACGTAAATAATTATAGACCTGTTAGTTTAACTTCTGTTCCAGGGAAAAGAATGGAGTCACTGGTTAAAGAAGTGATGCAGGATCACCTAGAGAAGACTGCAGTAATAGTTCAGACCCAACATGGGTTTGTTAAGGGGAAGTTGTGTCTAACCAATATGATTGGATACTACGATGTGGTCACAAAGGAACTGGATGCAAAAATATAATTTTGATATCATATACTTGGATTTCAGGAAAGCTTTTGATACTGTTGCACATGGAAGACTGCTATACAAATTGGAGAATTCCTTGGCAGTGTGGCATTAAGGGCAAGTTGCTGCAATGGATAGAGGGATGTTGATTGGAATTTAGCAGAGTGGTAATTGATGGACACTGCTCTAGTGGACTAATGTTATTAGTGGAATACCAAAGGGTTGGGTGTTTGCCCATTGTTGTTTTGTGTATTTATTAATGGTATCGATGAAGGTATATCAGGCTTAATGAACAAGTTTGCAGATGATACAAAGGTTGGGAGGGTTGTTATTGATAATAAAGACAGTATGCTACTGTAACAGGATCTCGAAAAGTTAGGTAGATGGGCTGTGAAGTGGGAACTGAAGTTTAATATTGACGAATGCATAGTACTGCATATGGGTAGCAGTAACCAAAGAGAAATGTACCAATTGTGTGAGACTACACTCAGCAAGATGGAGAATAAAAAAGACCTGGGGATAATTGTGTAGTGGGATATGAAATTCTCTGAGCAGTGCAGTTGGGCTGCCAGAGCAGGTCATGGAGTTTTGTCAGTGATATATAGGAATTTTGCTAGCAGAGACAAGGAGGTGATTATACTTTTGTATAAGGCAGTGGTCAGGACACACCTTGAGTATTGCGTACAGGTCTGGAGGCCTCATTTTACGAAGGATGTATAGTTGCTCAACGAGTACAGAGAAGATTGGTGAGAGGAACAAGATTGGTGAGAGGAACAAAGGGTTCTCTTCCCAGGAGAAGCTTAAGTTCTTTCAGTTGCAGCATCTGGAGACTGGGCACCTGCGAGGTGATCTGATTGAAGTGTGCAAGGCCTTGAATGGTTTGAGCTGGCTCAATGCTGATGGGATATTTCCACTTGCTGAGATTAAGAACCTGAGGGGACATAGATTTAAATTGAGGAAAGACAGTTGTAGAATAGATGTGCCAAAATTTGCCTTTAGCCAGCTGGTAGTTGATTGCTGGGACAGACTTCCATCTGTTGTTGTGGAAGTTGATAGCTTAAATAAATTTAAGGCTGAGCTAGACAAACATTGAATTTGGGGTGACTGGCTGGGTGAAATTGGAACTTTTTTTTTTTTTTTTTTGGCTGATGCTGTATACGCTTGCTTTCTTGCATCGTATGCCTCAACTAATGCTAATATTGGCCAGATATCAAGTGGTCTGATATCTTCTTATTTATACAGCTGGTCAGGATCTTGTATATTGTTGGGATTCAGGTGATTGGTCTGTACTTTGCTGGGTTTCTGGTGTCTTTATCCTTAGCTTTCAGGTAGGTGATTCCTTGAGTCAGAGACTAGGATTGTGTCAGCGTGTCATATTATCTGCGTGAACGGTTCTGCAATGTTCGTGTGTTTGCACTGAACTTCATGTACCAGTATTTGTGGATGTTATCTATTCCTGGTGTTCGCCAGTTGTTGGACTTCTTGATTGACTGTTGTATTTCTTCCTCCTGAATCTCCCATTCTGTCATCTATTATGCGTCCTTTGTTTTTTTGCCCATTCTAGATCTGTCCAGGGGTCAAGGCCATTATGACTTTCTACACTGTGCCACAGCTTGTCCCAGAACTCCTTGAGTGCCTTCTGTTTTGGGGTGTTTGTTGCCTTCCTTCTCCTCTTGTCAAATTGTTCTGTAGAAGACTCCGTGGTTTTCATCAAATATCCTATTGTCTGTTTTCCTTTGGGCACTATCCCTGTAACAGCAAATTCTCTTATAGAGTGCAAGTAGGTTCTGCTTTGAGGGTGTTCATGTATTCTTCGATCCTTTGATTATAGATCTTGTATGTGCTGTGAATGTTGTCTTTCTTGAGGATAGCTTTCACTTTTCATCAGCTTTTTGCTTCGTATGATACTCTATTGGTACTGAGTCAGTTGGTCTATCTTTACTCTTATCTCTTCTATCTTCTTCTGTAGCCTTCTTTCCCAAGCTTGTTGTTGCATTTTGTTTTCTGTTGGTGTTTGGTTTCTCTTACATTCATCCTACTGGCTGCTACAGCAGCATAGTAAATGGCTGGTCTTCACAGATGATGTCTAGTGTTACTTCATTGCTGTTGAGGTAATCTGATATTATTTGCTGATTAAGGTGGTTTGTGGCTTGCCACCAGGATTTTGTTTTTGCTTTGGTATGGTGTGGGTCATTGTGGGGTCTGTGCCCTTATTCTGCCAGAACTTTCTTCCACTCTTGTTCTATTCTGAATATTGCAACCTCGTATGTTTCAACTTTGGCTACTCCAGGTTGTAGTTCTTGTACTTGATGTTCCTCCTCCAGTTCTGGTTCAGTTGTATCCGTATTCATTGTTCTTTGTAGTTGGTCACTGACATCCTGCTTGATTTTTTTTTTTTCCAAAATTGCTGGAGCTATCAGGTTCTTTGTTGACAGTGGTGCATCTCTAGTCTACTGTTCACTGTTTGGTGACATGCATAGTCAGTCAGGTACACACACCAACCACTTGGTGTGTAATTTTATCCTGTTCATTGTCATGTCTATTTCTAGCTTCTTTATTTTGTAATATACTCTCATGATGATTGTGTTCATTTTGATGCTCCACTTTATGTATTGGCTTCTTCCTTCCTGGGTGGTCACTAATGCAGTTGTGCAGGAAGTACTTCCATTTGGTTGAGCTGGGTCACCTTGCCCTTTACTTGGGTAGCCATATGGGAGACAGCACCACTTGTTCCACTGTTGTCTGTGGGAGACTCTCTGATTTTTCAAACCAACCCCTCTGCCCAAGGCCTGAACACGAGTGATTTTATCCTCTGCCACACTTAATGCAGTATGATCAATATTCCTACTTCTAATCTTCACAGTTATACAGGTGGGTCTGTTTAGCTTTGGCTTTTGCATCCAGTGGTGGGTGTTAGTAGACACTCTCTGGCTCAGCTGTCACTTCGACCTTGGGGGGGGGGTATGTAGGTCTGATGAAGCGACTTTCGTGATTTTTTCCCTCCCCTGTGTGTGTGTGTGTGTGTGTGTGTGTGTGTGTGTGTGTGTGTGTGTGTGTGTGTGTGTGTGTGTGTTTTTGTGTGTGTGTGTGTGTGTGTGTGTGTGTGTTTTTGTGTGTGTGTGTGTGTGTGTGTGTGTGTGTTTTTTTTGTGTGTGTGTGTGTGTGTGGGATTCGAACTCTGTGACATGATATTGGTAGTCTAGTGTTGTAATCACTGGGCTAATCCCCTCCTCTTATTATTTATTTAAATATTTTTATATATATTTTAGTTTTGGCTGATGCAGAAAAAGTTCACTTCCTTGCATGATTTGGCTTACTAATACAAAAAAAAAAAAAAAAAAAAAAGAAATAAAGAAAAGCACTGTCGGTGAAATGGTAGCAGCAAAAACTGACTTTCTAAATTTCTTATTTGGTTCTAATTTATAATTAGACCCAAGTACAGTCGAAAGAATGGTACCTAAGAGGAGCTAGAAGAAAACCTGGAAGACAACGGCGGAGATGGATAGATGAAATTCACGAGTTTGTGGGTAGTAAATGGATGGCCATTGCACAAAACAGAAGGAACTGGAAAGTTGCTGGAGAGGCCTTCATCCTGCAGTGGATTGAAAATGGCTGATGACGATGATGATGACAGCCGAATCTCATTATTACAAAGTTCAGAGGACCTAAATTTTCACGTTTTGTAATAACGAGGTTTGTAGTAACGAGGTACCCAAAATTGTACCTTTTTTTTTTTTTGGTACATATTGTATATCTAAGACTAATAATAAATAATAATAATAACAAAAATAAATTAATAAAATAAAAACAAAAGCCTCATCTAACAATACATTAATAGGAATAACATATTTTTTAAAGGTTTTATTTGTAAGATAAAATTAAAAAAAAGCAATTAACGGAAATGAAAATATTGTACAGTATAAATTTTGATATACACAATATTTTAGTATAACAGTAAAAAGAATTACAATCTTAATATAAAAGGAGACATACAAACCATTAACTTTTTAATAAATTAATCTAATTTAAAGAAAGAATCCAATGTTGTTTGCACAGTTTTTGTCCTATATGCATTTTTAACTACAGCACAGACATTATCAAACGCAATAGTTATTTCTTTAACAATGTTACTGCAGGCCTACACATTCTCTATTATGTTCAATACATTTTGGGCAACTTTTTTAGATGGTAGTGTGTACGCTTTTTCATTTTCGCTGTCACTGGTAACAAAAACATCGTTTCAATCGGTGCTCGGCATCTCTTCTGGTGTTGACATTGCAGTGGTAGCAACTTCATCATCCACCTTACAAACTCTTCAAATTTGCCAACAAATCGGTGAAATGGTAGCAGCAAAGTCCCCATAAAACTTACACCGTGTGCCTTCCTAGCCATCTGTATGCAGAAAAATGGTATACAAATCTGCTTCTTTTTATGGCACTCCATGAAAAGAAAAATAATTCTTGTGATACTGTTCATCCTAAAAGAAAGTGAATGCCACTTTTCATTTGAAGAAAAAATTGCCAAAGGATGCAGCACAGTCATTCTGTACACATTCTTCTGATGGCACTGAACTGAATGGACAGAAGAGAAGTTGGAATGCTTAAAAATCTTTAGGCAAATCAGTATGCTGACACTGGCAAATGAAATGAGATTGTGTAAATCATATAACAAAAATGTGAGTTCAGTGGACAGATCCGATGTGATGTTGAGTTCAGTAGAGTAAAAAAACATCCATAAAATGTTTTTACATTTTATGGATTTGTGTTTATTTATTGAATGCCCATTCTTTTTACCAAGTGCAAAATTTCAGTTATGTGTAATACAACTTTTAGAAGATCATCATATTTCAGAAAGGGAAGAAAATTAAGTGATAACCTTCTAAGACCAAGCGAATGTCATTTTCCTTCTAGGTACAGTAGAAGTACTGTGCCTAGTATCCCATGCAAGAAAAATGCAGCAAGATACTGTGATGTTTGTACACATACCAAAAAAAGGGGCAAAGAAAAGAAGAAATTCATGATATGTGTTTTAGATGTGATGTGGAATTATGCATTGATCCATGCTTTATGTTGTACCATATTGTACAAGACTTTTGACTGTAATCTATTGTTTTGAAGTTACCATTCTGATGTTCTTGTGTTATACCAGCAGTAAAATATTGTGATGTTAATAAAACACATTGTGATGTTAATAAACACACCATATGTCTATGCAGTGCCATCATGGTATGGTAGGCATTCAGGCAAATACCTAGGGTGCCATTTTGGTAGGGGCACTTTGCGGTTGTGTGGATTATTTAAAAGGGTGCCAAATGCTTGATTTGCTTAGGGCACAAAAATATCTTGCGACAGCACTGTATGTATCATACATAAAATCTATTTTTTGTAGTATTTTTGTTGCATTTCCATAAAAGTCAACTTTTTGTGAAACTAGCTCATGTTATGGGGATGGCATCTAATTTATTACTTAAAGGGCTAATATTACTTATTTTCCTTTGTTTTCATTTCTATAGTTTCATTTATTTGTTTTATTTATGCTGCATATGCTATTATAGATCTTACTATAGTTTTGTACATTGTCCTGTCAAAACAGTATGACCCTTCCCAAAGTATTTTAGAAAGTGGCTGTTTATTCCCACCTGATAGCCACCAAATGTGATACTACAGGCTTGTGACAAGTACTGGATCAACATGGGTAAGGAATGTGATCTGACAGACTGAAAAAAAGATTGTCAGATACTAGTTGAAGGGTGGCAATAATATTATGGACACTTCAAATCTAGTGGGCTCTTTGTGGATGCTGTAGTTAAAATGTTCTAAGAGTGGATGGATAGTGGACAGAGCAGAAGTCACTGGCCCAATGGTAGATGCCCATGCCTCATCGATGGTCATAGTGTATGTAGGATTTCCTGCCTTGTGGGATCAGATAGACAGAAAACAGTGAAATAGCTGACCATGGACTTTAACCAGGGGGACGTCAAGGTTTTTCAGAGACCATGATCCAGTGAATCCTCCTCTTTATGGGCTACCGGAGTAAGTGTCTGGTAGAGGTACCCATGCTTACAGCCACCCATTGCCAACAGTACCTACTAAAGTTTGCACCGGAATGGCATCATTGGATCACTGATGACTGGGAAAAAAAAAGCTTCCTTTTCTAACGAATTGTTTTCTGTTATGCGCTGTGGATGCCATGTAGGATACTGTGACACCTAGACTGTGCTTTGAATGCTAAAAAAAACCTACCAATTGTGGCTGATCAGGTACCCCCCCCACCTCATGGCAATTGTCCTCCTGAATAGCGCAGGTGTGTTCTGGCATGATTATGTAACCTGTCATATTGCCAGTATTGTTCAAGAGTGGGTTGCTGAACATGAAAGTGACTTTCAACTGCTACCTTAACTGCCAAATTTGCTGTATGTTGAATCCCATAGAACATCTCTGTGTTTACATGGATTGACGGATCTACTATTTGTATCCTTCACCACACATTATTGCAGATATATGGATGCAATCCTGGAAGCACGGTACAATATACCTTTTGCATTGTTCAGAGGCCTTATAGAACTCATCCCTCACCATGTGGAGAGGGAGACATACCTCCTATTACATAGGTGGCCATAATGTTTTGACTGGACAGTGTATGTTTTAACTATAATGCCCCGATTGTTTTTTCTGCTTCTAGAGTTATTCTTAAAACAGTTATGTGATTTCTGAAAGATGTTACATAACAAAATCAAATGAAGGATTTAATTATAAAAGGCACTTCATACTATGTGTTAGTGCCAGTTTATTACCAGCACGATACACCATAATTTAAGCATGTCCAATGTAGACTATGCAGAAACACAGGTAACACGTCAGGATTAAACTGAATTAAAATTATTTATATTATTAATAAATTAGATGTTTTGTAAACTTAAAAATTTTTGGTTTACTTTGTCATTGAAAATGTATCTAGATATACACTAGAAGTGATTAAATAAAAGTAAACACTTAAACAAATTGAAGTCCATTATAATACATTATTTGAAATTTCGAAAAACCTACCCCAGTATTTCAGTATTAGTATTGATGAATGATGCAAGAAAATGTTTATAAAACATCAGCCAACAAAATAATAAAATAAATAAATAAAAAAAAACAACAAAACCAAATTGCCCGTGCGTCTCCAATAACTTGTCTAGTTCTTGCTTGAATTTATTCAAACTATCCACTTCCACAACAACAGACAGAAGTTTGTTCCAACAATCAACCACCTGCTGGCTGAAGACAAATTTCCAAAGGGCTCCTCCGTAGCCAGGTGGGAAGGAGCAGCAGTGCATAGCACACACACTTCTTGATAAGACGGGTTCGAGCCCGTCACCACCAAATATGGAGGATGCGGAAAGGTCAGGGAATGACCACCGCATATTCCCGGAGCAATATGGCCTTAGTTGCTAATGCTCCTAAAAACCAAATAACAACAAACTTCCACACAACTACCCTGCAACCATCCTTCCTCAGTTTGAATTTATGCTTGTGCATGTGTGTAGTCTGAGCAAAAGGAAGAATGCCATCAGCATTGAGCACAAAGAATCCATTCAAGGCCTTTAAACCTCAATCAAATCTTCTCTCAGGTGCATAGTCTCCAGATGCTGCGGTTTGCAGAACTGAAGCCTTTCCTGTAAGAGTACTGTTTTGTTCCTCTCCCTAATCTTTGTTCTTTTTTGGACATTTCGTGACAAATTCACATTGTTCTTAAAATGAAGCTACCTCGGGAGGTAGTCTCACCATTGCCTTATACAATGGAGTAATCACCTGCTTATTCCTACTAGCAAAATTCGTGTATGTCATTGACAAAATCATGTGAGCTGTGCTGGCAGCCTATCTGCACTGGTCACAGAACTTCATATATGACTCCACAATTACCACCAGGTTTTTTTTTGTTTTTTTTTTTATACAGTACCTTGCATTTGTCAATTGAACTTTGACTGCCATTTCTCAGCCCATCTGCTTAATTTTTCTAGATCTTGTTGCAGTAGCTTACCTTGATTATTGTCATTAACCACTCTGCCAACCTTTGTGTCATTTGCAAACTTAAACATTAAGCGCTATATACCTTCATCAATATCAGTAATAAATATTAAAAACAACAATGGGTCCAGCACTGAACTCTGTGGGACTTCACTAATAAATTAGTCCACAAAGAACAGTGCTGATTGATAACTACTCTGTCTTCTCCCACTCAATTATCCCTTTATCCCTAGCAGAAACTTGCACATAATGCTACGTTGCTTCAGTTTGTATAGCAGTCTTATAGTTTGTTTGTGCTACAGTAACAAAAACCTTCTTGAAATCCAAGTATATGATATTAAAATTATTTTTTTGCATTCAGTTCCTTGTTACTGATTATAGTATCCAATCAGATTGGTTAGATAAGACTGCCCCTTAACAAATCCATGCTGTGAGTGCAATATAAATGCATTCATGTCTTGATGACCCCACATTACTTCTTTACCAGAGACTCCATTATTTTCCCTAGAATAGAAGTTAAGCTAACAAGTCTAATTACTTGTATCACCCTTTGATCATCATTTAGGAACTGGGGATACATTTGCACATCTCTAGGCCATAAGGACCTCCCTTGAATGCAAGCATGCTGTCATAATAATGGTTAAGGGTTTGCTTACCTTCTTTGCTGCCTCCCTTAATATAACTGGATAGATCCCATTCACCTCAAGCACCATTTTTATGTTTAGCTTCAAACATTTCTCTTCCACTTTACTTTCAGTTATTACAAAATCATTTAGTACCCCATTAGAATTTGATCAATTTCTGTCATCCTTTTCTCTAAAGAATTCTTCCTCTGTGAATATAAATGCAAAAGACCTCTTCAGTTTATTAGCGGGTCATCAAGATTTAACACCATTGACACCACATGCCCCAATGTGATTCAACCCCCTTCCTTCTACCTCTTTGCTGCTGCTGTTCTTTGCATTCTTTGCCAGAGAAGACTTTTCATAATCTTCCTTAACTTGCCTAACCTCCTATGTGACTTATTACAGACTAGTTTATATCTACTATAGGCTTCTGTATCACCTGATAATTTACAAGCATATCACACATTTCTCTGCCAAAAGTCTTATCAGTTCCTCTGACATCTATTTTATTTGGAATTGAGGAATAATGTTCAAGGCTTAGGCCGTGAACATTTTCTTAGTGGTATGAAAAACCTAGTAGCTGCTATGATTAGGAGACTTGACTACTATAAATAAACAAAAAGCTGGCCATCAAACTAGGTCCATAATTTAGCAGTTTATTCATAAAGTTATACAACTTCTGTTATTAGCATATTAAATATTTGAAGTTGTAACACTTCACTGGATTGCATCAGCACATAAATCACAACAGTACAGTGCTGATAAAATTGCACTAATTCCTTTTGCTTTACATATAACACTTATTGTAAAGTTTGCTTGGAATGTCGTATGCCACATCATCCATCCATCAACTTGTTTTGATATTCATGTTGTATTTGGCTCTCATTAAACTTTTATAGTTGTGTTTGACAAGGAAGGTGGCCTTCACTATTTTGTTAGTATTAAGATGTGATTAGATGTGAATTTTGAAGGAGGTGGAGGTATTGATAAAGAGTGTGCAATTTTTGATGACTGTGATGATAATTGGCAAAAACTTGATTAAACTTAAATTTTCTCTCCTGTACACTTATTGCTTTCATTCTTTCTTCATTACACCTGATGCCAGGATTTAATGTTGAATTCAGAAATATTCCATACGTCATTGTATTTCAACAATTTTACAGCTGTCATTGTATCTGTTTACATTTATTTATTTAACTAGATAAATGTATAATTTGCTAGTTAGTGTAACTGTAACAGTTTCCCAAATAATACCTGGATTTCTTTTTGCTTTAAGGCTAAGTGATAAATTGTTTAGTGCCTTATTGTAAAGTTCTAAAGCATTTATCAATAAGACACAAAAGCCAGATATTACACGGTATTTAAAGTTATCTGTTAATTGTTATTGCAGGAGGAGAAATTCTATGTAAATGATTTGATGTTTCATCAAAGCATTTGGAAAGGAAAATTCTGGTTGCAAATAGATAGAATGCTATCTAAAAACCATTTGTACAAAATAGTTTTTATGTCATAATGAGGTGTTCAACAATAAAATATTTTTAATCAAAATGATTTGATTATGTAAGTAATGCTTTAGAATGTTCTCTAGCTCTTTTATATCTGAGTGATTTAGAATTTTTTTTTGAGAAAGTGTTATAATTTATAAATAAGTTGTTTTAAAGTAGGTAGCACAAATTCTGGAATGAATTCTATGGCCCAAAATAAGGAAAAATAATCCATATAAATGTGGGCCGGAAAATGCTTTATTTATTTTTTTTATTATGCATGAAAATACTTTACAACAGTTTGAATGATAATGTTGATAATGTTGCTTTGTTCAAAATAATGGGATTTGAAAATAGAGGAGTTCTTTATTTGCATTCTTCCTCATAAGAACCAACACATTTCTCTCTGACTTGACTGCTCTTTATATTATTTGTTCAGTAGGATTCGTTGATTTGTTTGCTAGGGATAGTTCTGTGTTGTTTAATTTCACTGCAATGACTTCTTCTAATATTGAATATATAGCTTCTCTACATCTTTGTTGGGAAATTTATTTGAAGAAAGATATCTATACTATGAAGAATTTCTTGCAGAAGGTTGCCAAAACATCAAATATTTGAGGCTGCTGATAGGCATTTGATGGAAAGTGGTGCATTACAAAGCAGACTTACCATCAAGATATTGAAAAATCTGTGATAAAGTAAAAAAACTGTGACAAGTGCCCAACAAATTAGTGCTGCTTCATAGGTTCCCCACATGAATGTTCTTAACTGATAGTACCACACTCTTTTCAACTGCAGAAAGTTTAGATCAACAGTAGTTCTGTCAGTGACTCCTCTTTTGTTATAGCCAGCATACTGGTTTTATGAGTTGGATAATCTTTACTGACGAAGCAAGGTTTGTGTAGGAGAGAATCAACTTGCACAACATGCACGAATGAATTGAAGAAATTGTCTGATATTATAAGGGCCCATCAAGAGCAGTTATATCTATTAACATCTGGTGCAATGATTATTTGATAATCAGTTAATGCCAGTCCTGACATTAACTGATTATCAAATAAATCAGTCCTGACACATGTTCTACCATGGCAAATCACCAGCTAGGCATGCCAAATTTTTTGGAAGGTATTTCTTTGTAATTGCTTGAAGTTCTTCCTCGCTGGATAAGATGTGACATGGTTTTTCCATAATGGTAATATGAAACCGAAGTTCTAGATGTCTCAGAACTTCAGTGATGAATATAACCTCCATATATTTGCAAGAATGTTTGAGCATTTTTTGGCAATCGCTAATGCAATGAATCAAGGTCTGCATTGAGGTGCAAGGATGTTGCTTCAAACAATCGTAATAATCATTAAATGAACCTTAAAAATTGAGTTGTGTTTCTGTGCATTTTTTAAAATTTAATGTAATTACTTGAAATCAAGCATTTCAGATGATGTTTGTGTTTTTTTTTCTTATTTGTACACTAGAGTATATCCAAGAATTTGACACATACTTTTGAATCATCCTCTATAAGAAATTATTTGTAAATTGTGCATTCTTTATTCAGAAGCTGGGTGGACAGATGGCTTTGGTTCCGATCTCACAGATTTTTCTATCTCATCCACTCCCGAAGTTGAGGAAATTGGAGAACTTCCTAAAGATTTATCTCCATCTCATACAACTATTAAGAAGTGAGTTATCTATTCAAAAATTATTTCATGATTATGATGCCAAGTAATTATTTTTCTTTATAAAACCATCAAGAATGATTTTTATTGAAGTTAATGAACTCCAACAATAGCAATGTATTGCTTAAAAATCTCACATTTATTGACTGATTTCTTGCACCTCAGCCCTTAGAAGCATATAATGAGGATGTCATAGATAGCCTCATATGCTTCTGAGTTTTTTTTTTTTTATTTCTTGATCAAAAATAATATTGAAATACATTCATAACAGAAAGTGTTTTTTTAAGAAACAAATGTCATAATGTAAGCAGATATGCAGGAGTTTTCTGACAAAAATTTTAATGCTGATAGTGCAGTTGTTAATGCAAATTTCTCAGTTGTTTTTGTTAGTCAGTAATACTATATGTATTTAATTCTAAAAGATAATTTTGCTGTTGTCAAGAGCTATTAAAATCAAATAAAATTCTTAAGCCTATAACATATCAGCAGTTCATTTAAAGCCTGTTACACTTCAGTTAGAGGCGCCTCCATAGCCAGGTGGGAAGGAGCAGCAGCAGCAGCAGCAGTGCGTAGCACACGCTTCTTGATTAGACCGGAGTTCGAGCCTGTCACCCAAATACGGAGGATGCGGAAAGGTCAGGGAATGACCACTGCATATTCCCGGAGCAATATGGTCTTAGTTGCTAATGCTCCTAAAAACCAAAAAACAAACAAACAAACTTCAGTTAGATCATGCAGATGCTTATTTTTCAGAGATGACAATAAGAATGATTATGATTTTATGTCCCCAACTAATCTTGTTGCTTTTCTCTGCACCCTTCCCAACACATTTATATCCTTCCTAAAATCAGGTGGTAAAGGTAGGAAAGACTGTGAAAACACCGTGTCATCTGTTGACAAGATTTCTGATTATGTGCTTGGTTAGCAGTGTTCTGATACTTCAACAGCCAAATGCAAATGGTGGCAGACAAAGAACAAACATGGGCACTCATTGAGCAGAGTAATATCAGCTCATTTTTACAGAATCAACAGTTGGCCACTTTGCAAATTTACCCTGTTGCATCTTAATAAAGTTAAATTTGTGAATTAGCCCATGTCAAGAATGACAAAAAGTGATATCTATTTTTTACCAATGGCATGGGAGGATACCTGGCATTTTAACATTTATTTCTGTATTTTTCAAAAATTTCTAAACTGTACATGACTTTTTTTTTTTTTCATCAATCTGTGTTTTATGTGAGAGCATTATTATTCATGTTGGTACTAATGAACAACTTGTCAATCTCTCAGATAAATTTAGGATCTTAATGAAAAAAATCAGGTGGGTGGGTGTGAGAGAGAGAGAGTGTTGCAATTCTGCCCAGACATGATAGCAGCAATTCTATACTGAAAGCCTTGTGAATTAACTCAAGAGTTAAGTGACTCTGCAAGGCTTTTTTTGGCAGAATTTTTATCAGCATGGCTGCCCACCCTTGGAGGTAGAAGGAATCTGTTTTATAGAGAAGGGGTTCATTTGAACAGAGCTGATACAAGGGTTTTTGCTTCTATCATTAAGGATACCTTAAGGATTCAGGAGAAATTGTTTGGTGGGAGTGGGGACCATGAAAATGCAGCGATGCACTTATCTGATGATAATATGGATTAAAATAATGCTTGCACACACACATCTCATGAGCTCTTGTTTCAACAGCTGATATTGGCAAGATGTTCAGAGGATAGCAACATTTCAAATGAGCTGGAAGCAAAAGCTATTGAAACAAGCTTAAATAACTTCAAGGGGGTTTGTCAGGGTAATAAACTATAGAAGAATGCTTAGTCTTAACTGTGTCTATGGTAATAATCAGGAATGTTATTATTAAAATGAGTGAATTTGAACTCCTGGTTAGGACAAGTAACACTGACATAATAAGGCTAACAGAAATATGGTGAAAAACTGGTAAAAGGGGATGGTGAGTTTCAGAATGTATATACAGGTAACCCTTGTATAACATGGTAGTTAGGTTCTTATAAAATCTCGTGTAGTGCGTAACCATGTTATATGGGACTAAGAACCAGTACAAAAAAGGGAGTACGTTCCAAACGCACCAAAAAAATACACCATTTTGTTTTTTATAACTATCAGAAACTTAATTTTTATTAAAAATAGTAATAACTGAACAAACATCTTACAAACTGTGATACGTATATGTCAGATAATGTACATTCATTTAATTTTCTTCCTCTTTATCGCTGCTAAGTACAATCAAACGAGAACATTTTCTATGTTGCAGAATAATTTCATCTTCTCAACTTTCTTCTGCAGTATCTAGATTTTGTGTATCTTCTGCTATCTTAAATCAGTAATCTGGGTTTGTTTGCTTTTGCTTGATAGATCTTTGTAAATTTCATGGTATGGAGCTAATTAGCATTTTTGTAGCTCCCTTTTAAACTTTGTGCTCCTTTCAGTCTAAGGATCTGATTCAAAAAATAAGATTCTAATTGCTTGGCTAAGTTTATGCCTTCCTGTATGCTTTTTATTGTAAAATTTGGAACTTCCGAATTTTCATATGCTCCATCATCCTCTGATGCCGTTTCCACCAAATCCACTTCACCAGCCTCTTTTTCTACCAGTAATTCTTGAACGTCTTTAGTAGTCATATCATCAAAACTTTCCGCTCCTACTGACTTAGCAAGTTCTACTTTCGCACCAATTCCATTTTCTGCTGGTTAAACCATATTTCCTGAATGAACTGACTCTAGCCATACATTTTCCCAATATGCATTTAATTTTGAGATTTTACTTCTTTGAACGATAAAGTTATGATTCCAGTACAGTCCACAATTGAAAAATCTTTCCATGCCTCCATCACTTCAGTAGATTCGGAATCGGTTTTGTACAGAATCCATTGTAATGATTTTCTGATGTAATGAGTTTTAAAAGTAGATATAATGGCTGGATTAAAGAAGTTGTATTAGGTCGTAGGAACATTACTTCAACATTTGGATGACTGATGACTTTTGGATGGTCTGGCACATTATCCAATAGTAATAAAACTTTGAAATCTAGGTTTTTCCACTTTAAATTGTTTTCCACACCTGGCACAAAACAATTTAGAAACCATTCTTTAAATAAATTGGCAGTTACCCGAGCTTTTTTATTTGCTTTCCAGTATACTGGTAACATTTTTTTATTTATGCCTTATATTGCACAAGGATCAGAGGATCTATAAACTAGCATAGGTTTTTATCATGTGATCACCTCAAGTGTTACTGCACACAAGTAACATTACACACAAGTAACATTACTGATCTTTTGATGCCTTAAAACCTGGTGCAGTTTTCTCATTTTTTTTTGAAATAAACGTTCTGTTGGACATTTTTTTTTTTTTTTTTTTTTTTCCACCAAAGACCTGTCTCGTTGGCATTGAAAACTTGATGTGGTTTGTATCCGTGCTGTTCAATAATTTTTTGAAATTCCTCTGCATACTTTTTGGCAGCTTCATTATCAGCTGATGCACTTTTCCCTTGAATTCTTATTTAATGAGAAGTAGTTGTTTAAATCACCCAAAACAACTTTACTGGCAACAAACTCCGAGTTAACAGAAGATTCTCCATTTTATTTTAAATGGTTATAAATTTTTAGTGCCTTTTGTTTAATTACATTGCCATCTGATGGGATCCAATTTTTACTGCTATCGTCAATCCAAATACTGAGTACTTTTTCCATTTTCTCAATTATTGGGTCTTGGGGACGAGCTGTCATATTTGTGGAGATGAAAATTCCTGCAGCAACAGCAGTTCTAATTTTCTGTTCATTTTTATTTATGGTTCAGATTGTTGCTTCATTTAAATTCAAACGTTTTGCAACGTACGATACCTTTGCCTTTTTTAAGATGATCCAAAATGTGTATCTTTGATTCTAGAGAAATAGTTTCTTTTGAGAGGTGCTTTTTTGCTTTCCTTAGGCATAATGTATAGGTGGATTTTAATTCACAACAAAGAATTTATTCCAGTTAGGGTTCTTAAGAAAAGTTTAGTAATACATACCCAAAAAAATTTATAAACAATCAAATAAAAAACCAAAGTAACCTTACAAAAACCTTAAACTTCATGAACTGCACACTTCGAAGTCAATTTTTTATGGTTTCAAACAAGCACAAGTTCAGTAGCATAGAACCTAAAATGGGGCTTAGGAAAAAAAGTCGTCTAAAAAAGCCCTTTGGGGGTGATAAAAAAAAAAAAAGTTGAGGAAACACTGATGTAGATGGAATGGACAAGCGTCTTTTTATGGATGATTTCATTTTGCCTCCAATTGATTGGACCCCACCAGGGGGGACAAAATTTTTAAATAAACTAGATTATTATTTGTATCAGCATATTAGAGAAAATACTAGGGATAAGAATATTCTAGCCTTCGTCATTATTCATGAATGAGATGGCATCATGAATGAGATGGCATCAAGTTAGGACAGCCAAGGCTGTGTATGAGGAGGAGGTGCTAGCTAAGAGAGCAAAGAGTGGGGACAGGAGTTTTTCATGTATATGAATGCAAAGGGGAGGAAAATGACTCAGATCAGACTCAGATATGTAAGTACAAGAACTATTGGCAGGTAATTATCACACAGTCATTAGTTCGAATATGTTGCAATAGTTAAAGATGAAAGGCATAGGTTTTCATTTCAGGAAGGATGGGGTACTATGACAGTCTAAGATTCTCTATGGCATCCAGTGGCGGACTGGGTCTAAAAATATTGGTTGCCAGGAGACAAAGGGGGGGGCCTACCCTTTGTGTAAAAGGGGGACCCACCCTTTAATAAAAATGATTTTATTAAATTTTTTTTATTAAAATAGTAATACAACGTAAATTTTAGTTGCATACAGTAATAATATTGGAACTTCTATTATATTTTCAAGCTACTAAAAGGTCATTAACATTTTTAACATATTGTCTAATGTTATTGCAAGGTGTGTCAGCTTGCCATCGGGCAAGCTGACACCCTGACCAGTTCCCCACTGTTGGGTAGATTATGGATATATTAGAATTATAGATTATCTTTAAAGCAATAATCACAGAAGCTACAAACGTATATATACCTCATTAAGAAAATATAGCACAAGGAGGATGCCAAGATGGATGAATATGGAACTGGCCAGTTTAATAGAGCAGGAAAAATTGGTAGAAAGTTACAGAGTGATGAAATGTGATGAAGCCTTCAACAGGTACAAGTTTATGCATAGTTGTACCACAGTAAAAGTTAGGACAGCCAAGGCTGTGTATGAGGAGGTGCTAGCTAAGAGAGCAAAGAGTGGGGACAGGAGTTTTTCATGTATATGAATGCAAAGGGGAGGAAAATGACTCAGATCAGACTCAGATATGTAAGTGGGCATGAGAAATTCTTAAATAAAAACCCAGCTGATATTACTGGTGAATTGAATAGGTACTTATCCATCTTTACTGCCAAGAGGCCTTTCATGGTAAGCAGAGACTGAGCCAAGAAATTAGCAATTTTAAAATTACAGATGATTGTTTTTTATATTTTAGCAATAAATAGACTCATACACCAACCACGAAAATATAAAATATTTACAAATAAAATAAAATAAATATTTATAAAAACTGCTATTATATTAAATTAAATTATGTACATTGTAAAAAACATTAAAACTATGATGAAATCGTTGCGATAAAATACACTAAAATAAACCTGATTAAAAGCGATAAAAACGATAAAAATCTGGAGCTTTCGGAAGCATCTGCTTCCTTCCTCAGCAGTAACAAAATTGCCTGCAGCACGTCCTTATATAACAGGCTCATGGTACTTATACACGTGGATCAGTCGGCGCATGGTCTGAACTGGAAGCTGAAACAGCTCGGGAACGTGTCAAGCAAAACCGTTCATCCGTACTTAGGATGATAGTTTCAAACAGAGGATGCATACGCATACCTCTGTCCCTATTCATAATATTGTGGTCGGATGAACAGATTCGTAGGCTCTCGAGCCATTTATGGTTCCAGAACCCATGCGCTCGATCCACAATTACCGCATCCTCTGGGGAGATTTCATGCTGCTTCTCCCAAAAATGTTCGGCCACAGTAGACTTATTGTAATCAGCAGTTTTTATAACATTTGCATGTTCCCCCAGGCGATCTTTGAGCCGTCGTTTTGTCTCGCGCACATAACATTCCCCACAATCTGGGCATTTTATCCTGTATACCACTCCACTACTCAGGTCCTTTGCTATTGAGTCTTTTACCTGAGACAACACTGTGTGCAATCTCCGCCCGGGAAGCTGCACACAGCGTGTTTTATAACTCCGCAAAACTCTAGCAAGATGCTCATTAAGGCCCGGATAGTAAGAAATGTATGCGGTAGCCACAGGAACGAACGGTTCCTGACGGTTGGACTCTATTCCTCTACTAGATCTGTCTATGATCCTCTGGGGGTATCCGCATTTTCTAAGGTCTGCTGTGACTCGTCTAATTTCACATTCTTTGTCCTCAGAGGTAGTACAGTGTGACCCTGCTCTATCTAGTAGAGCATTCATACACTATTCTTATGCTGCCCAGCTTGTGCTGAACTATAATGGGTGTACTGGCCTCTGCACGTGGGTTTTTTAAACACTGAAGTTTTAAGCCTAGGGCCTATCCTAGAGACTACTACATCCAAGAATGGAAAGGTACCTCCTGTCTCCACCTCTGAGGTAAATTGTTTAAATTGGGAGAAGCTGTTAAGCCAATGGAGTGCATCATCCTCTCTCCCCTTCTGGACCACGGTGAAGGTATCACAACATACCTTTTCCATTTCTTTATGGGAAACTGACATCCACTAAAATCCCTATCCTCTAACTCCTCCATGGCCAAATTGGCCATGATAGTGCTAATGGGAGATCCCATGGCTGTATCGTGAACCTGTTTGTACATAACATCTTGGTACACCATAGTGGTGCTGGCCAGACAAAGTTCCACACCAGAACAAATATCCTCTACATTTAAAAGTGATCTATTACCCAAAGAAACATCATTACTCAAAGCTTTTCTATACTGGTCTCTAGGATAGGCCCTAGGCTTAAAACTTAAGTGTTTAAAAAAACCCATGTGTTTCCGTATGAAGTTCCCGAGCTGTTTCCGCTTCCAGTTCAGACCATGCGCCGACTGAACCACGTGTATAAGTACCATGAGCCTGTTATATAAGGACATGCTGCAGGAAGTTTTGTTACTGCTGAGGAAGGAAGCTGATGCTTCTGAAAACTCCAGATTTTTATCGCTTTTAATCCGGTTTATTTTAGTGTATTTTATCGCAAGGATTTCATCATAGTTTTAATGTTTTTTACAATTCATCATAGTTTTAATGTTTTTTACAATGTACATAATATAATAGCAGTTTTTGTAAATATTTATTTTATTTTATTTGTAAATATTTTAGTTACAGTAAAATACTTATATTTTCATGGTTGGTGTATGAGTCTATTTATTGCTAAAATATGAATTTGCACAACTGCAGAGGCCTTTTTCAGGAGATTGTTTTTTAGGTGAACTTTCAAGTCGAAAGGGAAGTGAAGCGGTAAATACCCGGTAATTTTGATGGAGGCAGCCAGAAAGTGCATTAAACATTGAGGTTAATCATTAAGGCATCATTGGACTTGGGAGATTTGCCAATATATAAAAGTAGTTCTAAGCGAAGTTGGTAACAATAGACAGGTAGTCTAATTTCAATGAAAGGGAAAATCTTGGAGGTAATGAATAAGAATGCAGTCCAGGGACATTTAGGTAGAAATGACATTCTGAAGGTTAAGTTAAGAGAGAATCATGGTTTTGTTAAGAGAGAATCATGTTTAACTCACCCAGTTAGCTATTTTGACACAGTTACTGTGTCCTGATGGTATTTTTGCATGTTTTTAAAACCTGTACTTCTGAGCTTATGCATGTTCTGTATCGCCTTTTTACACTTTCTTATTCCACTAATGTTTTTCTTTCCACCTGGAATGATCATATCCAGCCAATCCCTAAAAAAGGGTGACAAATCCCTCCCATCCAATTATCGTCCTGTTGCACCTATTTCTTCTCTTTCTAAAGTATGGAGAAATCCATTAATCACCAACTCTGAAACTATCTAGAAATCATCCATCTGATCAGTGATCTCCAATATTGATTCCGTCAGTGTCAATCCATTGGTGAAATACTGGCTTAGATTACCCATCTGTGGACAAATTCAGTGGAAAAGTTTGGTGAAACTCAAGCAATTGTTCTTGACATTTCAAAGGCTTTTGATCATATTTGGCATAAAGGTCTCCTAAATAAGCTTCCATCTTATGGTTTTCCGACTGTTTTTTGTAATTGGGTATCCAGTTTTCTCTCTGACCAGTCACTGTGAATAATGGTAGATGGCTCTCTGTCTTCTAACTTCTCCACTAATGCTTATGTTCCCCAAGATTCAGTTCTTTCTCCCACTCTTTTCCTCTTGTATATTAATGACCTTCTTCCATTGTCTGGAAACCTTATCCGTAGTTTTGCTGATAATTCCACCTTCCAGTTTAAGAACCCTTGCTTTGCACATACAGCTTTAACTTCTAATATCCACTACCAATTCTTTAAATGCTGATGTCCAGGTAATTCTCCAGTGGGGCAAAGATAACTTAGTTAATTTCAATCCTTCTAAAATTCAGTCCTGTCTTATATCTCACAAAAAGGATTCTTCAGCTCCTATGCTTATCTTTGATGACGCTCAGATTTCTAAGCAATCACATATCTGTATTAGGGGTCGTCCTTCTAATCTCTCTCTCTCTCTCTCTCTCTCTCTCTAAAAAAAAAAAAAAAAAAAAACTTGGCCCGTGCCCACCAAATATGGAGGATGCGGAAAGGTCAGGGAATGACCACCGTATATCCCAGAGCAATATGGCCTTAGTTGCTAATGCTCCTTAAAAAAAAAAAAAAAAACTGGGTGGTTTTTTTCTTTTGTTCTCGACCTTACCTTTCTTAAACAGCTGCTCACTCTATACAAAGCTTAAAATAATCCAAAGGATTTAAAGCCTACTTTAAAAATAAATCTGTTAGGTACAAGATAATTTTGACATGAATTATTATTATTACCGATTACAACTGCTATTGTACTAATTTCCATTAATGGTGTGAATTCAATTGTTACACACACACACACCATGAGCAACTGTAGGATTACCTAGAGTAAATGACAACACATTAGTAATCATCATGCAAACTCTTATTTGGGGTTGAGAATTTTATATAGAGAATTGGATTTTCATTCACTAAATTGGGGGAAAAGTAGGCATACTGTATATCTACTTTTATTCAACACATGTACTGAATGCTGTTTACATGCTACACACTGATTTGGCGGATATTGTACATTATTCATATTGGACTTCAGCTGAGATCACAAAATATGAATGCAAAACAAGGGAAATAACTCTAAAATTGAGAAACCTTAAATTAGGATTCTACCCTTTATGTATTTACGATGTGTGGTAATAAAGTTCCTAGACTAGTGCAATAAAAAGAACACGAAGTGAAGGAGCTCAAAAGTGACTTTATTTTTATTTACAAAAAAAAAATTACCACCTAATTTAATGCACTTCTTACACTATTCTAAAATTTTCTGATAAGTGTTTGTGAAGGCATTCAAAGAGATAATATTCTGTTCGGTGGCTACATTTTTCATTGTGTCCAACATCCTGAAATCTCTTTCCTTCGAAGGCAGTTTTCATCCTGGAAAAGTGGAAGGAGTCTTTTGGTGTTAGATTGGAAAAGTACGGAGGATGGTTGATGTGTATAATGACATGTTTTGTCAGAACAAATATCTTCTAACAAATGCGGAATGTTGCAGGACATTGTCATGCAATGGAACTAGCTGCCTTTCTCTCAAAATTGCAGCTTCACCTGGGAAATGTGCTTCAATAATCTTTGAAGCACCTATATGTAGAATGGAGCATTGTATCTCTCTCCCATTGGGTACAAATTCTTAAAATTTACAAATTGTACAAATTTTAGAATGGTATAAAGAGTGCATTAGGTGGTAATTTTTTTTTTTTCGAATAAAAATAAAATCACTTTTGAGCTCCTTCACTTTGTGTTCCTTTTATTGCACCTAGTCTAGGAACTTTATTACCACACATCATAAATACATAAAGGGTAGAATCCTAATTTAAGGTTTCTCAATTTTAGAGTTGTTTCCCTTGTTTTGCATTCATATTTTGTGATCCCAGCTGAAGTCCAATATGAATAATGTTTGTCGAAAAACATCAGCATCATCTTGATCCTCGACTTCTGTAAACAAAACTTTTTGGGCCTTGGTAATTTTAAGTCCACTGCATGCTCTGATGCCTCCTCTCTGGGTCGTACCGAAACACTCATCATGTGTGTTGAGGTCAGTTGAAAAAATTTAGATTGCTTTGACAAGTCTGGATGACTTCTTTGCTGACTTCATCCAGATTTCTTCTTAATTTCTTCTGCTTCATCCGTGAGGCTGTGTGGCAAGAAATTTGCACCAACGTTCCTTTTTTCTAAATCTTCAGAATCATCTCCTTTTTCGTATCCAACTCATCAGCTGTCATTCTTAGAGTCAAATGATTATCTCTTTTCGCAATTTCGAACTTTTGCAACTCTGTTCTCATTTCAGGAGATTGATGGATGTCCACTTCTTGGGTCATTACAAACAGTCTCATGTCCTTCTCTGAACTGCTTGTGCCATTCAAACACATTAGTACAATTTACTGTTTCATCAACATTAACAGTTTTTAACATTTCATACATTTCTGTTGCAGATTTTCCTAGTTTAAAGCAAAATTTCATATTCATTCATTGCTCCATTGCAAGATCATTACATGGAACATTGACATTACTGATGAAACAGGTTGTTACTTGCAGCCTGTCAGCCTACTGGATAACCTCTGTGTCATAATTAATTGGAGGAAGTTGTTAAAATACAGTATACTACTAGTGTTTATTTTCAAACTTGTTGAACATGACAGCATTAGCACCAGTCTGTGAACTTTATTGCCACAACTTGTGTGTGTGTGAGTGAGTGAGAGAACAGCCTGTATTTCTTAATTAGCATTTTTAAAAACTAAATTAATTTAACACATAATGGTACTCAATTTTATAATGTAATATTACTAAAAATTTATTTTAGTAATTTTAAAAATCTTAGAAAAGTTTATACTTTTAGTGAAGAAAGACGGCCTAATACTCTTTATCAGGAGTTAAGTTTTCGGGATCAAGAAGGTGGAGAAGCTGAGGAAATTACAGATATTATAGGTATTTTTTATTTTTAGAGAAGGTATTTTTTATTTCAAAAAGTGGCTGTTTAATTCATATATTGTTGTGCTTATGCATTTCACTGACCTGCATGCAATATTTATATTAGTGTTTTCCATTTTAATAATAAAATTTAAATATTGAAATTAATATCATTGTTTCACTTACTGAACAGGATGAAATATCCAATAATCAGACTGTATGACCATGACTATTTTGTTAATTTTTAAGCAATTATATCAATTACTATATTTGAATACTGCAATAAAAATGGTTCCCCCCCCTTTGTTCCTTAGGCAGTGTTCTGGAAGCTAGTTTTATCTTATTGTGCAGTATTTATTTTATACATATTATAATCTAGACAAAGAATTCAATAAATACTAAGTCTTTTTAATTCCTTTGTACCAAACATCTAGCATTCAGAAAGTCCAATTTGTATTTTAGATAGAATTTCTTCAAATTTTATTCAAGGATATGTTGTATTCACTTTTATATATAAAAAAAGTAGAAAACAAATGGCCAAAACAAAATAATCACTCTCAGCAATCGCTGTATGTATATAAAATGATTTTGTGTTTGGAAAATCCATTTTTCCCTTTTTCCATTCTTAACAAAGCTTTAACTGCAGACAGTTAGACACATTGGTCAGTCTGTGAAGTGGGAGATGGGAAAAGAAGCACCTTATTTCAATGTATTTTATTCATTTGTGAAAACTAATGAATAAAATACATTAAAATATACTTCTTCTTTTCCTTGACTCATTTTGTATTTTCCGTTTGCAGCTCACTGGCCACTTTGACATGATTTTTTGGTCAGTTAATTTTTATTTTTTGAAGTTACTACCAGGACTGTTTGAGCATATCGTAAGAAAACCAAGGACATACAAGGATGACAGAATGGGAGGTTTGGTGTTCAGAAGGAGGAAGTACAATAGTCGATCAGGAAGTCCCATAAATGGTGAACCCCAGGAATAGATAATGTTGACAACTGCTGGTACAAGGTGTTCAGCTGCATGTATACAGCTGTGTAGCGGAGAAGTTCATCTGGATAATAAGGCACCCCAATATGATCCCAGAGTCTGATTCAAGGAATCATCTACCTGAAAGCTAAGGACAAGGACGCAACAATCCCAGTGCAATACAGACCAATCACCTATCTCCCAGCAAGGAAAGACCATGACCACTTTGAGAGCCAGACATCATGGCCAACCAGAAGAAGGGATGTAAACAGATAAGCAAAGGAATCAAAGAGCAATTGACCATTGGTGCTGCAGTTATGGAGCAAGCCTACAAGAAGCACTGCAACCAGTACACCTAAATTGGCTACTGTGAGGCCTTCTCCTATGTTCCCCACAGCTGGCTGAGAGGCCCAAAACTGATAGACTTCCTAGAACCAACCATGACAAAAGGATGACCTCCACTATAGTTGAGAAGACCAGATTGATCCCCATTAGAAGAGGAATATTCCACGGAGATGTCCTGAGCCCACTATGGTTCTGTCTAGCACTCAACCCACTGTTCACCATGCTCAATAACAGCAGGTACAGATATACCCTGAACTGTGACAACCTCAAGAACCTCTGGTCCTTGAGGTTGTCACAGACATTCTCTCAGATATACCACACAAGCTGTACTTGCTACCTGGGAGTCTAAAATGCTGATGGAACTGATATTCGGGTGACACTCAAGTCAAGTGGACCCAATTTTGGTGAAGTCCAGAAGGTCTGTGACAGCCAAATCCTCTGCTTGTACCTTCATGATGGTGGGACTGTTAGTAATCCTGGGTATAACCTCCATGCACAAGTACAAGGTGGGTGACCACACAGGTGTGAACCAACGTAAGCAGGGGTCGAGGTGTGGCACCCACACCACATGGAGGAATGCGCAGCTCTATGTTACCAGGCAGTACTAGGTGGTAGATGACACTCATCAACCAGTGCAATACCACCACTTTGCTTATTGGAGGCTTGAAGTGGTGGAACCCATGTTTAGTCTCTAGAGCTAAGTTCCGGTCAATCCTTCCCTATCTCTTCCATCGTGCAGTTTGATTGATGACTTTTGAGGTTATGATGAACATCATGGCGAGATCCAATATTCCTTACATTTCTAGGGTACAGCTCTAAAATGGTGTTCGCAGGCCGGCCGCTAGTTAGTACACCAGACCAAACCTATTGGTAACTCTCTAGGAGGCTTTCGGATCAGCTAGTGTATAATCTTGTTACCTCTACTCTGCCAGATAGTGACTGGAGGGAGTCCGAGTAGTGTGTATGCGGGGAGCATTGTCGAGGCCACATTATGTCAAGGATCTGGGTATATTCTTACCATGTGTAAGCCATATCCAAAAATTTCATTATTTTTCATACAGCTGTCCCACCCACTTTTCCTTACTATTGAATACACCATGAATTGTCAAACTAATAAAGCAAGCTTATCTGCGAAAAGATCTAAACCTCCCAAGCACTTCCTAATTCATTTCACAAATATATTTGATCTCAATTCTAATCTCAACAATGTCCATTTCCACTTGCAGTCTGCCAAACCCCATGTACTTTTTCTGACAGAATCTCAGTTATCCGTTGATTCAACTCTGTTCATCTCAGATGCCCAAATTATTCGCTGTATGATTCCTTTCGCCTCAAAGGTGGTACTTGTGCATATGTCTGTTCTGATATTCCCTGTCAGTGACTTGGCAGTTTGGAATCTTCTCTCTTAGATCTTCTCTGACTTAAAATCTCTCTACCTCATTGTGTCAAATTCATCTGTTGTCTCTACCGTTCTCCCAACTCCACTAATCACTTGGAGCTCTTTGACTTTCTCCAATTCAACTTTCCTAACAGTGAGGTAATTTTCCTTGGTGATTTTAATGTTCACAACTCCAGCTGGCTTCCATTTTCTAGTTACACCGACCCAGCTGGTCGAGATGCTAAGGCTTTTGCAATTACTAATGACCTTGCACAGATTGTTTATTTACCTACAAGAATACCGGACAATCCTAATCATACTGCCAATGTGCTTGATTTTTTTCTCACAAACAACCCTTCTAAGTACCCAGTTGAAGTGAGAGGTCCTTTAGGCACTTCAGATCACAACTTGATGATTGTCTCTTCTCCAATGGAACCTTTATCTCATGGCTATTCCCAACCTCGTGTTGTTTGGCATTACAAGAATGCAAAATGGGATGACCTGCGAGATTTCCTTTCCTTGGTCGGATTACTGTTTCAAAACTTCTGATGTCAACGTTTGCTGAGATCGTGTGAGTAAACCCCGGGGGCTCACATCTGGTGAGTATGGGCTTGGCACACACCCAGGGTTCTGAGCTGGATATCATCATTCTTCTCTTTCTTGGTGATTCCCTTGTCTTTCTCTCTCTCTCTCTTTCTTAGAGTAATTTGGGAAATTTTTTTTTTTGGTGGTGCAGCATAAGCCTCAGACTTCCTTGCACCATATAGCTATTAATAATAATAATAAATTATTCTTGCAGGAATGGAATCCTTTATCCCACACTCCACTTTAAAATCTCGTCCTTTATCTAATCCTTGGTTTTCCAATAAAAGTGCTAAGGCTCTTCAAGAGAAGAACGTTGCATATCGTAATTGCCTTGTTTCTAATTCTTCAGTTTCATATTCTGTCTACACCAAAGCGCGCAACAATTGTAAAGCCGTTATTAATCAGTCCAAACTAGAGTTTGAACAGGCTAAGAGTAGAAAACTTGCTTCTTGCCCTAATGGTAGCCGAGCGTTCTGGTCTCTTGCCAAAGCTATTGGTCGCAGCTTTGCCCATCTCTGCTCCCACCTCTTTGTCCAAACCAGATGGTTCTGTTATCACTTCAGCCAAGGATAAAGCTGACCTGCTAGCATCCCATTTTTCTTAAAACTCATGTATTAATGATCTTGGTAAAACACCTCCCACCATTCCCAACACGCTCCATTCAATGTCTCCTGTGGTTTTCCGTCAGAAGGATTTTGACGAATCTTGATGCTAAGAAAGCTCCAGGTCCTGATGGTATTTCTACACTTGTTCTCAAAAGCTGTACTCCTGAACTTACTCCTATTCTTTGCTGCCTTTTTTCACTTTCTTATTCCAAAGGTGTTTTTCCTTCTGCTTGGAAATTTGCTCATATCCAGCGAGTTCCTCAAAAGGGTGACAAATCCCTCCCATCCAATTATCGTCCTATTGCAATTACTTCTACTCTTTCTAAAGTAATGGAGAAATCAATTAACCGCCAACTCTTAAACTACCTAGAAACCTTCCGTCTCATCAACGATCGCCAGTATGGATTCCGTCGGTGTCGATCCACTGGTGATATTCTGGCTTATGTTACTCATTTATGGACTAATTCAATGGAAAGGTTAGGTGAAACCCAAGTAGTTGCTCTTGACATCTCAAAGGCTTTCGATCATGTTTGGCATAAAGGTCTTCTAAACAAGCTTCCATCTTATGGTTTGCCAACTGTTTTTAGTAATTGGTTATCCAGTGTTCTCTTTGATTGCTCACTGAGGGTGATGGTAGATGGCTCTCTGTCTTCTAACTTCTCCACTAATGCTGGTGTCCCCCAAGGTTCAGTTCTTTTCCCCACTCTTTTCCTCTTGTATATTAATGACCTTCTTCCATTGACTGGAAATCCTATCCATAGTTTTGCCGATAATAGCACATTGTATTCCACTTTCCATTTTGATAAACCTTTTCCTGCTCAATCATCTTCAACTTCTCGAAAATCTGCTACGAATTCCTTAAATGCCGATCTTCAGATAATTCTCCAGTGTGGCAAAGAAAACTTAGTTGATTTCAACCCGTCTAAAACTTAGTCTTGTCTTATATCTCGCAAAAAGGATTCTTCTGCTCGTATGTTTATCTTTAGTGACACTCCGATTTCTATGCAAAATGATATATCTCTTTTGGGGATTACCCTGACTTCTAATCTCTCTTGGCACAAGCACAATTCTAATATTGCTTCCTCTGCATCTAAAAAACTTGGTTTTCTCTTTCGCTCTCAGTGTTACTTTTCTTCCAAACAGCTGCTCACTCTATAAATCACAAATCCGCCCTGCCAGAATATTGTTCCCACATCTGGGGTGGTGCTCCCAAAACATCTCTCAGGCTTCTTGATTCCATTCAGAAGAGGGCAGTTAGGTTAATTAATGATTCATCTCTAACAGAGTCTCTCCATTCGCTGTCTCATAGACGTACTGTTTCTGCTGCATGTCTCTTCTACAGATACTTCCATGGGAACTGTTCTTCTGAATTGGCTTCTATAATTCCCGCTCTCTCTTTCAAAACAGTCCGAACACGTGCCGCCACCAGCCAACATCTGCTTACTGTCCAACTTCAAACTCACAGAACCAACTTTTCATCTTCCTCGTTTATTCATTCAACTGCCGTTTTCTGGAACAACCTTCCTTCATACGTATTTCCTGAAAATTACAGTCTACAGAAGTCCAATGTCAACAAATATCTTCTTTCGTCTTCTCAACCTCCAACCCAAACACGGTACTAAGTACTCTAAGTTCTAAAACCTCTCGTGTTTGGTGTTTACATAAAAAAAAAAAAAAAAAAAAAAAAAAAAGAAAGAAAGAAAGAAAGGAGTACACCCTCTCTCACCTAATTTACATGGATAACTAACTCTATGCTGCAACTGAGAATCAGTTCTAACAGCTACTTGAGATCACCGAAGAGTTCAGCACTGACATCAGGATGCAATTTGCAAGACAAATGCAAGACCCATGGATTGCATCAAGGACATCCAGTCAAACGAAACTACAAGCTGATGACCAATGTAAGGGTTCAAGCCATGACAAATGGTGATACTTACAAATATCTGGGGATGATGCTAAAATGAAAGCTGAATGGCAGGAACATGGTCACTGCCATAAACACTTACACTGTGCCAGTATTCATTCGGGATCATAGATTGGACCAACACTGAGGTAGAGGAAATTATGAGATTGATTAGAATGATGACGAGGATCCGCCAACACCACCTAAAGTCGGCCATCCAGAAACTGACCATATCCTGTAAAGAAGAAAGGATGGGGTTGACTGGCCTCATTGAACAAGAGAAGACAATTAAGAACCTGCAGGATTACCTCCAGGAAAACACAGTACCAATCTACCAAGCCATAAGAAAGATAGATAAATGGCACACAGCTTAACTTCAACAGGGAGACCACACTCACGCTGACAGAACAAAGTCAGAAAGATGGGCAAAGAAGACACTCCATGGCAGACACTACAATAACCTCCATCAAGACTACATAGATAAGGTGGCTTCCAAAACTTGGCTCATGAATGGGAAGCTCTTTCCTGAGACCAAAGGATTCGTGCTCACCATCTAAGACCAGGTAATTAATATCAGGAACTACGGGAAATACTTTGACAAGGACTCTGGAGTAACGACAACACACGTCAACAATGCCAGCTGGCCTCAGAAACAGGCCAGCACATCGCTGCAGGATGATCACCTGGATGGAGTATACTCACAGACACAACCAGATTGCCAGGGTAATACATCAGAAGTTATCACAAAAATACCAGCTGATCAAAGAAAGTTTATCATATTACAAGTATGAGTCTCAGGCCATACTAGAAACCCCTATTCACAGACTATACTGGGACTGTGCCATAATAACGGACAAGATGATTGTGCATAACAGATCAAATATTAGCATTAGTAGAGGCATTTGATGCAAGAAAGCAAGCTTATGCAGCATCAGCCAAAAAAAAAAAAAAAAAATCACTTCCACTTCACCCCTCTGTTCGTTCAAAATACCTGTCCAGCTGAGCCTTAAACTTATTTAGGCTATCAACCTCCACCACAAGGGATGGAAGTCTGTTCCACCAACCAACCACCTGCTGGCTAAAGGCAAATTTCCGCACGTCTATCCTACATCTGTCTTTCCTCAGTTTGAATTTATGCCCTCTCAGGTGATTTTTCTGAGCTAGAGGAAGAATCCCATCAGCATTGAGCATGCTTAAACCATTCAAGGCTTTATACACCTCTATCAGATCACCTCGCTGGTGCCTAGTCTCCAGACACTGTAATTTGCAAAACTTAAACCTTTCTTCGTAAGAGCACCCCTTTGTTCCATTCACTAATCTTGTTGCCCTTCTCTGTACTCGTTCCAGCAGCTCTACATCCTTCTTGAAATGAGGCCTCCAGACCTGTATACAGTACTCTAGGTGTGGCCTGACCATCGCCTTATATAATGGAATAATCACCTCCTGATCCCTGCTGGAAAAATTCCTGTATATCATTGACAATACTCCATGAGCTACTCTTGCAGCCCATCTGCACTGCTCAGAGAACTTCATATCTGCCTGCACAACCACCCCCAAGTCCCTTTCATTCTCTACCACTGTCAGTGTTGTACCACAGAGTTGATACGTTGCTCTGGGGTTGCTGTTTCCCATGTGTAGTACTTTACATTTGTCAATGTTAAACTTCATTTGCCACCTCTCAGCCCATCTGCTCAACCTTTCCAGATCCTGTTGCAGCAGCATAGTGTCAGTAGTGTCCTTGACAACCCTGCCAACCTTTGTATCGTCTGCAAACTTGGATATTAAGCCCGATATACCATCATCAATATCATTTATAAATACAGAAAACAATAATGGACCCAACACTGTGCCCTGAGGGACTCCACTAATAACATTAGTCCACGATGAGCAGTGTCCATTGATTACCACTCTCTGTCTTCTCCCCCTCAACCACCCCTTTATCCATAGCAGCAATTTGCCTCCAATGTCACACTGCTCCAATTTGTGTAGCAGTCTTCCATGTGCAACAGTATCAAAAGCCTTTCTAAGATCCAAGTATATAATATCAAAGTTATTCCCTGCATCCAGTTCTTTTGTGACTGCATCATAGTATCCAATCAAGTTGGTCAGGCAAGACTTCCCCTTAACAAAACTATGCTGTGTCCGAGCTATAACTGAAGTCTTGTCTAAATGATCCTGCAGTGCTTCTTTAACCAGTGCCTCCATTAATTTTCCTGGAACAGAAGTCAAGCTCACAGGTCTATAATTACTTGTGTCAGCCTTTGATCCTCCTTTGTGAATTGGGGTCACATTTGCACATTTCCAGTCTATGGGTACCTCCCCTGAGTCCAAGGAAGCTCTCATAATTATGGCTAAGGGTTTGCTTACTTCCTTTGCTGCCTCCTTTAATATAACTGGATAGATCCCATCCACCCCGGGTGCCTTTCTTGTGTTTATCTTCAACAGTTTCTCCTCCACTTTACTCCCAGTTATTTCAAGATTCTGTAGCTTACTGCTAGAGTTGAATACACCTCTGGCATTCCCCTCGCTGAATAACTCCTCATGTGTGAATGTCGATGCAAAATATTCATTTAGTTTGTTAGCTACCTGAGCAGGATCATCAACGGTTGACCCATCAATATCAAGTGGACCAATCTGATTCATCCCCTTCCTTCTAGAGTTTACATAAGTAAAGAACTCTTTGCTGTTTTTCTTTGCATCCCTTGCCAAGGATTTCTCGTAATCTGCCTTCGCCTGCCTAACCTCCTTTGTAACTTGGTTGCATATCAACTTGTATCTATCATAGGCTTCTGTGTCATGTGTTAATTTGTAAGTATCCCAGGCATTTTTCTTCTCTGCCATATGCCTCATTAGTTCATCTGACATCCATTTTGGCCTAAACCTTGAACAATATTTCTTAGTTGGTATGTAAAGCCTAGTAGCTTCCAAGATAAGTTCTTTGAATGCTTCCCATTTTGAATTTGCTGTTGGTAACATCATCAGTTGGTCCCACTGTATAGAATTTAAATACTGTCTCAGTCCATCGTAGTCGCCTTTACGGAAGTAATAACCCTTCCCTTTACCCCTAATGGTAGTTACCTCTTTGAGTAAATCCCACTTCAGCACACTGTGATCACTGCCACCTAGTGGTTCATTTATCTGCAGATTCTTAATGCATGAAGAATCACTGCTGATAATCAAATCAAGAGTATTACTCCCTCTAGTTGCCTCCCGAACATGCTGATGTAGAAAACAATCATCCAATAAATCCACAAAAGCCCTGCTAGTGTGTGAGTAACCAGCCCCCAAAATCCAGTCAATATCTGGGAAATTAAAATCTCCCATTATAAGACACTCTGATTTACTGGCCCACTCTATTTCCCTGTACAGTTCCTTATTATACTCATCAGAGTCATTAGGCCTATAGCACACTCCTACTCTCAATTTTGATCTCCCAATGTTTATGTCACACCAAACTGACTCGACACTGCACTGTCCAGCGATGTCGACTGGCTTCACTTCCTTGGTTTTTATGTGTTTCTTAACTAATAGCATAACACCTCCCCCCTTCCTATCCTGTCTATCCTTTCTGTAGACGTTGTACTCCCCAAATTGCAGTTCCGCATCCCTTATATCTGTGTGACACCACGTCTCTGATATCCCAACAATATCTGCCTTCGATGTTTTGAGCAATACCTCAAATTCATCAAGATAAGTTCTTTGAATGCTTCCCATTTTGAATTTGCTGTTGGTAACATCATCAGTTGGTCCCACTGTATAGAATTTAAATACTGTCTCAGTCCATCGTAGTCGCCTTTACGGAAGTAATAACCCTTCCCTTTACCCCTAATGGTAGTTACCTCTTTGAGTAAATCCCACTTCAGCACACTGTGATCACTGCCACCTAGTGGTTCATTTATCTGCAGATTCTTAATGCATGAAGAATCACTGCTGATAATCAAATCAAGAGTATTACTCCCTCTAGTTGCCTCCCGAACATGCTGATGTAGAAAACAATCATCCAATAAATCCACAAAAGCCCTGCTAGTGTGTGAGTAACCAGCCCCCAAAATCCAGTCAATATCTGGGAAATTAAAATCTCCCATTATAAGACACTCTGATTTACTGGCCCACTCTATTTCCCTGTACAGTTCCTTATTATACTCATCAGAGTCATTAGGCCTATAGCACACTCCTACTCTCAATTTTGATCTCCCAATGTTTGTCACACCAAACTGACTCGACACTGCACTGTCCAGCGATGTCGACTGGCTTCACTTCCTTGGTTTTTATGTGTTTCTTAACTAATAGCATAACACCTCCCCCCTTCCTATCCTGTCTATCCTTTCTGTAGACGTTGTACTCCCCAAATTGCAGTTCCGCATCCCTTATATCTGTGTGACACCACGTCTCTGATATCCCAACAATATCTGCCTTCGATGTTTTGAGCAATACCTCAAATTCATCAAGATAAGTTCTTTGAATGCTTCCCATTTTGAATTTGCTGTTGGTAACATCATCAGTTGGTCCCACTGTATAGAATTTAAATACTGTCTCAGTCCATCGTAGTCGCCTTTACGGAAGTAATAACCCTTCCCTTTACCCCTAATGGTAGTTACCTCTTTGAGTAAATCCCACTTCAGCACACTGTGATCACTGCCACCTAGTGGTTCATTTATCTGCAGATTCTTAATGCATGAAGAATCACTGCTGATAATCAAATCAAGAGTATTACTCCCTCTAGTTGCCTCCCGAACATGCTGATGTAGAAAACAATCATCCAATAAATCCACAAAAGCCCTGCTAGTGTGTGAGTAACCAGCCCCCAAAATCCAGTCAATATCTGGGAAATTAAAATCTCCCATTATAAGACACTCTGATTTACTGGCCCACTCTATTTCCCTGTACAGTTCCTTATTATACTCATCAGAGTCATTAGGCCTATAGCACACTCCTACTCTCAATTTTGATCTCCCAATGTTTATGTCACACCAAACTGACTCGACACTGCACTGTCCAGCGATGTCGACTGGCTTCACTTCCTTGGTTTTTATGTGTTTCTTAACTAATAGCATAACACCTCCCCCCTTCCTATCCTGTCTATCCTTTCTGTAGACGTTGTACTCCCCAAATTGCAGTTCCGCATCCCTTATATCTGTGTGACACCACGTCTCTGATATCCCAACAATATCTGCCTTCGATGTTTTGAGCAATACCTCAAATTCATCAAGATAAGTTCTTTGAATGCTTCCCATTTTGAATTTGCTGTTGGTAACATCATCAGTTGGTCCCACTGTATAGAATTTAAATACTGTCTCAGTCCATCGTAGTCGCCTTTACGGAAGTAATAACCCTTCCCTTTACCCCTAATGGTAGTTACCTCTTTGAGTAAATCCCACTTCAGCACACTGTGATCACTGCCACCTAGTGGTTCATTTATCTGCAGATTCTTAATGCATGAAGAATCACTGCTGATAATCAAATCAAGAGTATTACTCCCTCTAGTTGCCTCCCGAACATGCTGATGTAGAAAACAATCATCCAATAAATCCACAAAAGCCCTGCTAGTGTGTGAGTAACCAGCCCCCAAAATCCAGTCAATATCTGGGAAATTAAAATCTCCCATTATAAGACACTCTGATTTACTGGCCCACTCTATTTCCCTGTACAGTTCCTTATTATACTCATCAGAGTCATTAGGCCTATAGCACACTCCTACTCTCAATTTTGATCTCCCAATGTTTATGTCACACCAAACTGACTCGACACTGCACTGTCCAGCGATGTCGACTGGCTTCACTTCCTTGGTTTTTATGTGTTTCTTAACTAATAGCATAACACCTCCCCCCTTCCTATCCTGTCTATCCTTTCTGTAGACGTTGTACTCCCCAAATTGCAGTTCCGCATCCCTTATATCTGTGTGACACCACGTCTCTGATATCCCAACAATATCTGCCTTCGATGTTTTGAGCAATACCTCAAATTCATCAAATTTATTTACTAAACTCCTAGCATTGGTGTACACGCAAGTATACCTGCACCTGTTTCTATTCTTAGCTACCCTAACACAACCCATGTGTTTACTTGTACCGCAATGGCTCCCAGCAGTCTCTGAAATACCATGCATCTTGTTTTTCAGGCTTCTGCTCATTCTAATAGAAGCAGTGCAAGAATCTCTTTCACCTCTGCCAGTGGCTACTGTCAATCTATTGGTCTTTGTCTCCCCCCAAGCTAGCAGTTTTCCGACCCACCTAACACTGCCTCGATAGCATCAGCAAATATTCTTGCACCCTTTCTATTTAAGTGTATCCCATCCCTGTAGAAGCAATCTCTCCTGTTAACAAGTACAGTCCAGGCTGAAAAAAATTCTACCCCTTGAGCCTTGCACAATCTTTCCAGGGCCGAATTGATCGACAAGGCTCTCATCATATACTCCCTCCTATCGTGTCTGGGCAGAATTGCAGACACTTTCAAATTCAACCCTCAAATATAACCGTCATCAACAAGACGGGATTGGCCACCTACCTGATTGACATAGTGATGCCAAACACCAGCAGCCTCCCCTCAATTTGGGCACCTGTACGTGGTGAGGTAACCTCCCAGTGACGCTGCCGGTCCTCCAGATTAGCATCACTGGGATCCAATGCCCACAGCCTATGTTCCAGGCTAACATCAATGGAATCTGGCATTTTTGCTGTGTGCTGCAACCTGTGGAAAATCGGAAAGGGGGATCCTGGTGGTTGAGGGGAACAGCTTCAATACACGACTTTTACCCCTGCTTCAACAAGGGGTCAGTGGCCCCCCCACCCCCACTCATAGTCCAAGGGACAGGATTCAGGCTGGTGGCGGTGCTGGTATGGTGTTTGGGTAGCCCTAGCTTTTCGCTGCCGAGCACATTTATTTCGTGCCAGGTAGTGGGCGTCCCTTTGGGCTCCATGGTGGGTGGGTGGGTGGGGAACCTGGGCACTGAACCACTTCAAAACTTCATGAATCCTGATAAACTAATTTCTTCTGGGGCCCCAACCTGGTCCCTACTGAAAATTTGATGTTGACCAAGAGAATGTCACTTCTGCAAAAAGACAGAAAAAGGAGGTTATATCAGGCCAACAGCTCGGTTCCTGATAATTCACTCAACTAGTGAGAAGCCTGTAGGAAAAATGTCACCCTTCTTTATCCAGAAGGGTTGGCAGGCTATTCTAAGTCTGTGAAATGGCTTCGTTCGGGCAACATACTGGTAGAAACCAAAACTGACATACAATCAGAACAGTTACTCCATACTACATCTATCGGGGGGAATGCCTATCACTATAACCCCCCTCCCACAAGACACTCAGTTCATCCTGTGGTGTCATCACGGAATGGGATCTGATGGATGTGATTGAAGAGGAAATATGTTCTGAGTTAAAACCCCAAGGATGGACATCTGTTAAACGTATATTCATTTGTAGGGATGGGAAACTTGTTTCCACCAAAAATATTATCTCGATGTTCAGTTCACCAACTTTTTCTCGTGAGATCAAAGCTGCCTATATTAATTGTCCAGTGCATCCGTACATTTCCAAATCCTTTAAGTACCAGAAATATGGACACTCACAGATGGTTTGTCCCTTGCATGTGCTCGGTGCGGTGAAAAGGACTTCTGGTAAGAAGAACACCTGACCTACTCAAGAGCATGCCAGATGTGGAAACAAGAAAAAGAAATTCAGTGACTTAAGGCAGAGCTGAACATATCTTATAAAGAGGCAAGGAAAATAGTGAAACCACTAAATACAAATAAACCAACCTGCACTCAGAAGGTAGCAGGGAGATGTTCCATCGGATCTCAGACTGAAATGTCCATACCACCAAAGGAGTCATTCACTCCCATTGCTTGCTACCTGCTAAGTTCAATAAAACCCACACAAAAAGACCAATCAGCTGCCACTCCTATATCTGTACCTCCTTATGCTCCACCAGGAAGAAAACAAGTTGCTAGAGAAAAGAATAAGAAACCTGATGTACATCCTAGTTCTCAAGAAAAAATGGATGTCGAGGAGAAGGAGGTACATGAAGAAATTGGAACTTGGGACAGCATCCATACTTCCCCAGAAAAGATAAATCCAAGGCTGACAAAAGTAAGCCCTCGGTGTCTCGGAAGCTGCCTGATGGACTTATGAAGCCAAAATAATATCTAAATTCCTACAATGGAGGCCCCGGGTGCCAAGCTTTTCTATGGCCAGGTGATCTGCAACTTCATAGAGTGATTTTCCTAGAGCAGGTTTTCTAGCGCAACAGAGTTTTTTCTTGTTTTACTTTGTTTTATAAGTCCTTTTGTTAATTAGCTTTACTTTTTAAAAGTATATAAAGAAAGCCAGAAAAAGGAAAGCACCTTTTTCTTTACATTTTCTTAGTTTACTAACCATACTAACTCCTATGCTTGGCCACAAGCGGCACTGCTCCTGCCTCCCCGTGGCAGGGCTGGTAACCTGGGTGGAAAAGCTAATTCCCCAGGGCAAAAAGGAGCTGACATGGGTAAAGAAAACTGTCCAGCATTAGAGCCTTCGAGCTCAAATACCAAAGATCTTTATAATTCTTTCTGCTCGAGGTAATACGCAAAGTAAGCGCTTAAAAACAGACAATGATCAGAGTATCCAACCTTATAATCGATTCATTATCTAGTCATCCAGTGAGTAAACTCCCTCCATTTATGATACAGAGATTCCTATAAAATCTGCCGGATAACATAAAATCGTCAAAAGGTTACAATCAGGGGATTTACTAGTTGAAATGACACAGCCTAAACATTCCGAACTGTTGTTAAAGCTTACAACCTTTGGGGGAATTCCTGTTAAAATCTCACCCCACACAACCCTAAATAGTTCCAAAGGTGTTATCTCTGAATGGGATCTATTGAATGTAACAGAAGAGGAGCTCGTGCAAAAAATGAAAGATCAAAAGGTCATACAAGCTAAGAGAATTTTGACTCGTAGGGATGGCAATCTCATTCCAACCCGTAGTATAATACTCACTTTCAATACGCCAAACTTACCAAATACTGTTAAAGCTGGCTATCTAAATTGTCATATCTGCCCCTATATTCCAAATCCAATATGCTGTTATAAGTGCCAAAAATTCGGACACTCTCAGATAACATGTCGAGGAAACAGTGTATGCCCAAAATATTGTTCCCAAGAACACTCAAACAGATTGTACTGCAGCATCTCCAGTTTGCCCAAATTGCAAGGGTGATCATCCTGTATATTCAAAAAACTGTGATTTATGGAAACTTGGAAAAACAATACAGAAATATAAAGTCGAACATAAGGTGACTTATCAAGAAGCCAGATGACAAATAGTGAAAAATCCATATACAGGAGGAAGGCGTACCTCAGGGATCTATTTTGAGTCCTACTCTATTTTTTATTAAAATAAACATCATCCATGATATTCCAAGCACAGTTGAATTATATCACTATGCAGACGACCTCATGATCTCGTGCCATGGGAAAAATATGAATTCTACTGAAAGACAGCTTAAGATCTCAATTAAAAAAATAGAACTGTGGATGTCTCACAATGGTTACTGCTTATCAGCACAAAAATCGAACTGTATTCATTTCTGTAAAAAGTGTAAGATCCACCCAGATCCTGAATTAAAACTTAAAAATTTTACCCTACCTCTTTCCAGTAGTATCAGATTTCTTGGTCTAATCCTGGACAATAAATTAAACTTCATACAGCACATCACACATATCTGAGAACCATTTGCTTAAAAATTTGAATATCCTCAGAGTACTATCTTCATCCACGTGGGGTGCTGACCGATACACTCTGCTTCAATTATACCGGGTTTTAATTAGATCTCACTTGGATTATGGAGCTCCAATCTATGACTCTGCTAGGAAAAGTGCACTACTTCGACTAGACACTACCCATCACAGTGGTCTAAGGATTGCTTTAGGAGCATTCAGGACATCCCCTGTACATAGTCTATATATAGAGGCGCACGAACCTTCACTCCATCTTCGGAGGAAAATGTTGCTACTCAACTATGCTGCAAAAATATGGAGTGTTCCCTTTCATCCTACCTGGCCATACTTATTCGAGCCCCAGTGGACCACCTTTTATGACAATAAACCTAATGAAAACAAGCCAATTGGAATAAGGCTACTACAGTTAATAGAATGCTGGAACTTACATATAGACAATATCTTGACACAAACACTTATGAACCTCCATGGTCTAGTTATATACCGGTCTGTGATCTCTTTCCAACAATGGGGGAAAAAACAGGCAGCAGATTTTTAGCTCATGTTGCTAAAAATTCTCAGTATTTTCATATATATATATATATATATATATATATATATATATATACCAATGGCTCAAAAACAAGTACAACAGTAAGTGCAGCGGCAGTTTCCACTATCTTTTCTAGTTCTGTGTCCCTTCCGAAGGAATGCAGTGTCTATACTGCCGAACTTTTTGCTATAAAGATAGCTCTAAATCACGTAACGGATCTGTCCTGTAAGCAAACAGTGATCTATTGACTCTTTGAGTGCAATAACAGCATTAAAAAATTCATCCAAGCCAATCCACCCTGTCTTGAAGCAAATCAGATCACAGATAATTGTGTTACATGTTGCCAACCAATCAGTTACTTTCTGTTGGATACTAGGCATCAAAGGAAATGAACATGCAGATCAAGCTTCTAAACATCCGACCACTGCGTTCTCTCTCAACTACCAAGTGCTGTATACAGACTACAAATGAGTCATAAAAAACGTCTGTGAAGAATAATGGTTACAGATCTGGCAGGGTGGTAATAAGCTGCTGCAATTCAAACAGGAACCTCAATTGTGGGCATCAAGCATGAGATCAAATAGGCAAGAGGAGGTGATTCTGGCTAGGATGCGTATTGGGCACACACTTCTAACCCATATTTATCTGCTCATGGGGGAAGATCTGTCTATTTGTACATATTGTCACACTGCACTTACGGTGAAGCATATCCTACTAAATTGTAACCATTACATTAATGCTTGAAACACAATTTTCACATCTGCAAGAACCTTTAACATTATCTCATCTGATTGGAGACAATGCAAATCTAGCTGAGTTTTTTTGCGTTCTTGAATTAGACACAATTATTAAACAGATTTTAAACATTTCAACTGCAGTATTAAATAGAATAAGGCACAATATGGTCTTAGCAGCCCTTGTGCCATTAAACAACAATGGCACAATTAAACTTACAATGGAATTGTCATGGATTCCAGAAAAATGCAGAGGACATCAAGGCACTCCTGCAAGAGCATAAACCATCTTGCTTTTGCTTATAGGAGACTTAATTAAGGACAAATTATGATCCCAGGATACGCAACGTTACTATCATTCGCAAGAATAGAATTGGGAATGACCCCCGCTCATGGAGGAGCTGCAGTCCTCATGGGCAACCATACCCCTTTTCAGCCTCTGCGACTTACAACCAGCATAGAGGCTGTAGCAATTTTAACCGTTTGCTCTATATATTTGCCACCCAGTACTGAGATCTGCCAGAAAAACCGTGTTGATCTCGTAATGCAGTTTCCTCCTCCTTCTTACTTCTTGGGGACTTTAATGGACATAACACCTTGTGGGATAGCTAACATTAATGGAAGGGGGACCAGTCATAGAGTGTATGCTCACTAACAATGACCTCTCCCTTCTTAATGTGGGAACAAACACCTATTTCCACATGCCTACCTGTATGTTTTCTGCTATTGATCTTTCTATCAGCTTCCCTTCTCTTCTCTCTTCACTTACTTGGAGGAGAACCCGTATGGAAGTGATCACTTCCCCGTGATAACTGCCCTAATTACTGGGAGACCTTGTCTTCCTGTCAGGTTACTGGGGTTGAAGATTGATCAGGCTGACTTGAGTGCCTTTCAACACCTGGCATATTTTGACATCTCCGCAGTCAGTCAGGAGCCTATTGATGCAGTCACGTACATAACAGAAAGTATCATCCATGCAGCTGCAATTACAATTCCAAAAATGTCTGCCCAGTTTCCGCCTTTTCCTAAACCATGGTGGAATCCAGAATGCATTACAGCCAAAAAGGTTCAAAACAAAGCTTGGGTGTTATTTCAATGATATCCTACCACGGCCAATCTGTTAGCCTTTAAATGTGCATGAGCCAAAGCACGCTACATCTGCTGTCAGAGTCAAAAGGAATTGTGGATCCATTTCACATCATCTATTACCCAGATGACCAGCGCTAAGGTGGTCTGAGAAAAAATCCAGAAAATGAAGGGAAAATATACAGCACACTCCTCATCTGTCCTGAATACAATGGATGCACTATTGCAGACTCTACTGCAATAGCTAATGAATGCTCCTGGGGAAACATTTTCTAACAGCTCTGCCACATCATCTTACTCCCCAGAGTTTCTGGTCCTTGAGCACAACACTGAAAAACAGGCCCTTAAGTTTATATGGGTGGAAACCATTTAATATAATGGGCCATTTACTATTCAGGAGCTGAAAACAGCAGTTGCCCATACAGGGGCTACTGCTGTTGGACCAGACAACATCCATTATGAAATGATCAAACATCTTTCACTAAAATCCATGGACCTTCTGCTCTTCCTGTGCAACAGAATCTTTCTTGAAGAGCAATTTCTGGATACCTCATGCAAGGCAACTAATCTTGCTTTTGCCAAGCCAGGAAAGGATACTAAATCTCCGAAAAACTGTCGTCCTATTGCTCTGACTAGCTGTCTGTGCTAGGAGTTTGGTAAATATTGGAGAGAATGGTCAATGCACATCTCTTATGGTACTTAGAATTGAATGACCTTCTCTCCCGCTTTCAGTGTGACTTCCGAAAAAACAGGTCCACAGTGGATCACTTAATTAGACTGGAAACACTATGAGATGTTTTCCTAAAAAGAGAATACTTGGTGTCCATCTTCTTTGACATAGAAAAAGCGTATAACACAACTTGGAGATTTGATATTTTAAAAGACGTTTACAACTTTGGTCTAAGGGGTCACCTTCCCATCTTTATTAAAAAATTTTTATCCTGCCGTTATTTCCAAGTTCTTATAGGATCCACACTTTCCCGACCCTTTTGCCAAGAGGAAAGGGTTCCACAAGGATCTGTCTTAAGTGTCGAGCTTTTTGCAGAACCCCCTCTTCTTGGCTTCAATAGGAGGGGGTATAGTGCTATGAACAATGCACTATACATCGATGACTTCAGCATATTTTCTCAATCATGCAGTATGAGGGTTATTGAGAGAACTGCAACAAGCCATTGACGATCTTAACTCATGGACCACGGCTATTGGTTTCAGGTTCTCACCGGAGAAGACCGTTTTCATCCATTTTTGTCACAAATATAACCTCCACCCTGAGCCTGAATTATGACTTGGATAAAGCACCATTCCAGTTGTAGCAGAGACAAAATTCTTGGGACTCATTTTTGACAAAAAGCTGACATTTGTCCAGCTGTGCACGAGAGGGCTTAACATTTGAGTAGTCTTTGAATAGTGTGTGTGTGTTCTATTGAAATTAGCATTAGTAGAGGTATATGATGCAAGAAAGCAAGCTTATGCAGCATCAGCCAAAGAAAAAAAAAAAAAAAAAAAAACACCACTCCCATTTCACCCCTCTGTTCGTTCGAAATACCTGTTCAGCTGAGCTTTAAATTTATTTAGGCTATCAACTTTCACAACAAGGGATGGAAATCTGTTCCACCAACCAACTACTCGCTGGCTAAAGGCAAATTTCCGCACATCTATCCTACATCTGTCTTTCCTCAATTTGAATTTTTGCCCTCTCAGGTGATTGTTCTGAGCAAGAGGAAGAATCCCATTGGCATTGAACATACTCAAACCATTCAAGACTTTATACACCTCTATCAGATCACCTCGCCGGTGCCTAGTCTCCAGACACTGTAATTTGCAAAACTTAAGCCTTTCTTTGTGAGAGCAACCCTTTGTTCCATTCGCTGATCTTGTTGCCCTTCTCTGTACTCTTTCCAGCAGCTCTACATCCTTCTTGAAATGAGGCCTCCAGACCTGTATACAGTACTCATGGTGTGGCCTGACCATTGCCTTATACAAGGGAATAATCATCTCCATATCCCGGCGAGAAAAATTCCTGTATATCATTGACAAGACACCATGAGCTACTCCTGCAACCTGTCTGCACTGCTCAGAAAACTTCATATCTGCCTGCACAATTACCCCCAGGTCCTTTTCATTATCTACCACTGTCAATGTAGTACAAGGATCGCCAATATGGCTGCCGTTGTTACTGCCACGCTGAAACATCGCTCTGCGATTTATGGATTAATTATGAGTTCTTAGTGCTTTTATTTCAGGAAAAGTGTATCCAATGATGTATAAACTAGAGTGGACTCTCTAGGTGAGGAACTTTTGAGTATTTAACTGGAATTTTGCAAGTTACCAGCGTTTTTTTATCTGTTTCCTTTGTTTGCCAGACCTACACTGGTCACCATGTGGCTGGCAGCAGGGATATAGAGAGGCCCGATTTTAACGCGGAGGCCATGTTGGTACCTTGTACTTGACTGGGGAGGGTGCCACGATCTGTGATATGTCCAGAGCAAAAGCTGCTCCAACAAGCTGTGCTTACAACTGTTTAAAAAGACAGTGAATTATGTTTTTAGTGATCCCCCGCCATAAACTTTCCATGATGTTGTGGAATCTTCTCTCGTGCCTTTTTCAATATTTTAGATGTCACCATAATCTTCGGTATCCACAGGAAACCCCATACGGAGGTAATCCCACTGCTCTAGGGGTATTTTAACACTTTACTTCCCCCCCCAACAATTTGACCTTGGGGATAGCTCAAATCGTTGCCAGGGTATTGTGTGGCAACCATACAACGCACGAATTTGTGTGACCCACCAAACTTCGTCTTTTTAAATCAGCTACAAGAATATATAAACAGAACCCCGGTAATCTGAATACTCAGATTTTCCGATCTGGCCAGAAATGCCTTCGGAAGACCCCAACCAAACCGAAGAAAACATTGGAAAAGAACCTGAACCCATCCTGATTGATGGCAATAGGGACGACACTGAGAAACAAAAGCCAACCCCACTTTCAAAAAAAAAAAGGAACAAGAAAGCGGGCGTCCCGAAATTTGAACGGTAAGCCAGGTCGCAATCTGACCTGAGCAAAAGTAATCTGGAACGACAATCTCAACTGATTGAGATGACTGAAGAAACCCAAACTGTAGACCCCACCTTACCAGGAGGCCCAGTACCAGACCAGATTCTTATGCCCAGGTCTGCCCTGGAGGAAATTTTCACAAAGCAGAACAATCGAGTGACAACAACGATTCGAGCAGACATTGTCTCACTGTGGACAAAACTGGAGACTATCCTGTACAAAACCCACATAGAGAACGAAAAAATAAATGCCGCATTAGAGGCATACCTGCAAGGCAGGGCAAGAGAAATGCCACAGCATGCCCCGACCTACTCAGAAGCGCCAAGGAGCAAAATCACCACTGAAAACATAAATGAACCTGCCGCCAAACCTTCAAGAGTGTCCTCGAGAAGAACACTCCTATCAACACCTAACATAGTCATCCTAAAGTCAACAGGACAAGATGAACATACAAGTGAAGAAATAAAGAAGGCAATGGATAACCTGCGGAAAGACCTCGGAGCTACCCAAATTAAAGCAATAAGGAAAACAAGAAACCCAGGGATTGTAATAGAAACGGAGACCAAGGAAGAAGCAGAAATAATCATGTCCAATGCAAAGATCCCAACCTTGGGCCTTACTGCAGAAACCCTAAGAAGAAAAGGGCCATCTGTCATAATATTTGATGTGGACCAAGACGTCACCCCCGAGACTCTAACCGGGGAAATCTATAGGAAAAACCTACAGAGAGGACTACCAGAGAGGGATGAAAAGCTAATGGTAATGCCCACGTATAAAACAAGGGCCAGAAGCAGCGGAAACTGTAACTGGGTAGTGGAGCAGGCCCCAGAGGCCTGGCAAGTCCTGCGGGAACAGCGATCAATTTATATAGAGTGGAGTAGCTACAGGTACAGAGAACACGTGGCTATAGTAAAGTGTTTTAGGTACTGCAAATATGGGCACACGACACACACATGCAATCAAATGGAACCAACCTGCGGCCACTGCTCCGAAAAGGGGCACAACTTCAGTAGCTGCCTAAACAAAGCAAAAGACCCTGTATGCGTCAACTGCAAGCTACTAAGGCTAGATCATACGCATTCCGTAAGAGATCCAAAACGTCCGACATATCAAAAGTTCAAGTGTATATATCAACTCAGAACCGATTATGGGTACGCAACGTAAAAAATATAACAATGGAGTGCTAAAAATTCACCAAATAAATGCGCAACGTGCGAAAGCAGTGGTTGCCCAAGTATGCCTAAAAGCAGAAGATGACAATGCTGATCTCATCCTTATTCAAGAGCCCTACACTCACATGAAGAAGGTTAGGGGATACCTGCTCAGGTTTAAAATAGTACAGAGTGACGAAGATATATTCTGTGGGCAGCAATTATAGTCCACAACCCAGAAATTACAGTAACCAAGATCCTGCAGTTATGCATGCCATGGGCAGCATGTGCACATATAATCAGCTCTGTCGGCTGCCTATATGCAGTCTTTCTCTACTGCAGACCCGGCGTCGAGATTGACTTTGCCATTACATATCTCCAGGATGTCCAAACTACCCTAGCAGGACAGAGGATCATAATAGGTGCCGACGTGAACTGCGATTCCCAGTCTGGCACAGTGCCATGCCGGGCTGGCAAGGCACCAGAAACGGCCAAAGACTGGAAGAGTTCCTAGCTAACTCAATATTGATGGTTAATAATCAACCTTTCTGCCTCCCAACCTTCTGTAATACACTTTGGGAGGCGACCATTGACATCACCCTAACCACAAGAAATATCGATTCCCACGTGACCAACTGGACGGTGCAAAATGCTTGGACCACGTCAGATCACCGTACCATCACCTACCGGATACAGAGAACCACAGCAAGAACCGCAACAGAAAGGACGATGCTAAACAGATTTGCAATCTCCAAAGCCAATTGAAAACTCTACCGAGAACAGCTTATTAGTAGAGCCCAACATGATAGAATTGGGCAAACCAGACAGGATGGCCAAGAAATAAGAGAGGACCCAGACGAACTGCAACAAATAATAACAAACATTATAACCAAGGCAGCTGAAGTCGCCATAAAAAGAAAAACACTTTCGAGCAAGACCATGCCCTGGTGGACCCCAGAGCTGCAATGACAAAGGAGATTAGTCCAACAAAAAAGGAAGGAATATCAAAGAGCACGGAGGTCGTGGCCACTCGCTGAGGTCACTTACCGCCAATATACAGTACTGAGAAATACTTATACCAAGAGTATAAAGAAAAGTAAAAAGTCCTCCTGGGAACGACTGGTCTCAACTAAAGGTAATCAGAATCCCTGGGGAGTGGTCTACAAGATCACAACAAATAAACTCCCCGGGGGGGGGGGGGGGAAATACACGCTTCTTGATTAGACCGGGGTTCGAGCCCTTTCACCACCAAATACAGAGGATGTGGAAAGGTCAGGGAATGACCACTGCATATCCCGGAGCAATATGGCCTTAGTTGCTAATGCTCCTAAAAAACTAAACAACAACAGGGGGGAAATAACCACAACAACTATAACGCCGCAACGCACCCTCACCACAACATGGGACGACTCGGTGGCCAACATTTTGAACACCATTATAAAAGACCCACCGAATATACTCGGCCCTGGAAAGATTGTGCAAGGCTCAAGGGGTAGAATTTTTTTCAGCCTGGACTGTACTTGTTAACAGGAGAGATTGCTTCTACAGGGATGGGATACACTTAAATAGAAAGGGTGCAAGAATATTTGCTGATGCTATCAAGGCAGTGTTAGGTGGGTCGGAAAACTGCTAGCTTGGGGGGGGAGACAAAGACCAATAGATTGACAGTAGCCACTGGCAGAGGTGAAAGAAAATCCTGCACTGCTTCTATTAGAATGAGCAGAAGCCTGAAAAACAAGATGCATGGTATTTCAGAGACTGCTGGGAGCCATTGCGGTACAAGTAAACACATGGGTTGTGTTAGGGTAGCTAAGAATAGAAACAGGTGCAGGTATACTTGCGTGTACACCAATGCTAGGAGTTTAGTAAATAAATTTGATGAATTTGAGGTATTGCTCAAAACATCAAAGGCAGATATTGTTGGGATATCAGAGACGTGGTGTCACACAGATATAAGGGATGCAGACTCTGCAATTTGGGGAGTACAACGTCTACAGAAAGGATAGACAGGATAGGAAGGGGCAGGGGTTATGCTATTAGTTAAGAAACACACAAAAACCAAGGAAGTGAAGCCAGTCGACATCGCTGGACAGTACAGTGTTGAGTCAGTTTGGTGTGACATAAGCATTGGGAGATCAAAATTGAGAGTAGGAGTGTGCTATAGGCCTAATGACTCTGATGAGTATAATAAGGAACTGTACAGGGAAATAGAGTGGGCCAGTAAATCAGAGAGTCTTATAATGGGAGATTTTAATTTCCCAGATATTGACTGGAATTTGGGGCTGGTTACTCACACACTAGCAAGGCTTTTGTGGATTATTGGATGATTGTTTTCTACATCAGCATGTTCGGGAGGCAACTAGAGGGAGTAATACTCTTGATTTGATTATCAGCAGTGATTCTTCATGCATTAAGAATCTGCAGATAAATGAACCACTAGGTGGCAGTGATCACAGTGTGCTGAAGTGGGATTTACTCAAAGAGGTAACTACCATTAGGGGTAAAGGGAAGGGTTATTGCTTCCGTAAAGGCAACTACGATGGACTGAGACAGTATTTAAATTCTATACAGTGGGACCAACCGATGATGTTACCAACAGCAAATTCAAAATGGGAAGCATTCAAAGAACTTATCTTGGAAGCTACTAGGCTTTACATACCAACTAAGAAATATTGTTCAAGGTTTAGGCCAAAATGGATGTCAGATGAACTAATGAGGCATATGGCAGAGAAGAAAAATGCATGGGATACTTACAAATTAACACATGACACAGAAGCCTATGATAGATACAAGTTGATATGCAACCAAGTTACAAAGGAGGTTAGGCAGGTGAAGGCAGATTACGAGAAATCCTTGGCAAGGGATGCAAAGAAAAACAGCAAAGAGTTCTTTACTTATGTAAACTCTAGAAGGAAGGGGATGAATCAGATTGGTCCACTTGATATTGATGGGTCAACTGTTGATGATCCTGCTCAGGTAGCTAACAAACTAAATGAATATTTTGCATCGACATTCACACATGAGGAGTTATTCATCAAGGGGAATGCCAGAGGTGTATTCAACTCTAGCAGTAAGCTACAGAATCTTGAAATAACTGGGAGTAAAGTGGAGGAGAAACTGTTGAAGATAAACACAAGAAAGGCACCCGGGGTGGATGGGATCTATCCAGTTATATTAAAGGAGGCAGCAAAGGAAGTAAGCAAACCCTTAGCCATAATTATGAGAGCTTCCTTGGACTCAGGGGAGGTATCCATAGACTGGAAATGTGCAAATGTGACCCCAATTCACAAAGGAGGATCAAAGGCTGACACAAGTAATTATAGACCTGTGAGCTTAACTTCTGTTCCAGGAAAATTAATGGAGGCACTGGTTAAAGAAGCACTGCAGGATCATTTAGACAAGACTTCAGTTATAGCTCAGACACAGCATGGTTTTGTTAAGGTGAAGTCTTGCCTGACCAACTTGATTGGATACTATGATGCAGTCACAAAAGAACTGGAAGCAGGGAATAACTTTGATATTATATACTTGGATCTTAGAAAGGCTTTTGATACTGTTGCACATGGAAGATTGCTACACAAATTGGAGCAGTGTGACATTGGAGGCAAATTGCTGCTATGGATAAAGGGGTGGTTGAGGGGGAGAAGACAGAGAGTGGTAATCAGTGGACACTGCTCATCGTGGACTAATGTTGGGTCCATTATTGTTTTCTGTATTTATAAATGATATTGATGATGGTATATCAAGCTTAATGTCTAAGTTTGCAGATGATACAAAGGTTGGCAGTGTTGTCAAGGACACTACTGACACTATGCTGCTGCAACAGGATCTGGAAAGGTTGAGCAGATGGGCTGAGAGGTGGCAAATGAAGTTTAACATTGACAAATGTAAAGTACTACATATGGGAAACAGCAACCCCAGAGCAACGTATCAACTCTGTGGTACTACACTGACAGTGGTAGAGAATGTAAGGGACTTGGGGGTGGTTGTGCAGGCAGATATGAAGTTCTCTGAGCAGTGCAGACGGGCTGCAAGAGTAGCTCATGGAGTATTGTCAATGATATACAGGAATTTTTCCAGCAGGGATAAGGAGGTGATTATTCCATTGTATAAGGCCATTGCCTTATACAATGGAATTATTTACAATAGAATTACAATGGAATTACAATGGAATTATTGTATAAGGCCATTGCCTTATACAATACAATATAATTGCCTTATACACACCTAGAGTACTGTACACAGGTCTGGAGGCCTCATTTCAAGAAGGATGTAGAGCTGCTGGAACGAGTACAGAGAAGGGCAACAAGATTAGTGAATGGAACATAGGGGTGCTCTTACGACGAAAGGCTTAAGTTTTGCAAATTACAGTGTCTGGAGACTAGGCAGCAGCGAGGTGATCTGATAGAGGTGTATAAAACCTTGAATGGTTTGAGCATGCTCAATGCTGATGGGATTCTTCCTCTAGCTCAGAATAATCACCTGAGAGGGCATAAATTCAAATTGAGAAAAGACAGATGTAGGATAGACGTGCGGAAATTTGCCTTTGGCCAGCGGGTGGTTGGTTGGTTGGTGGAACAGACTTCCATCCCTTGTGGAGGTGGTTTTTTTTTTTTTTTTTTTTTGGCTGATGCCGCATAAGCTTGCTTTCTTTCATCAAATGCCTCTACTAATGCTAATACTCACGGAAGACCAACAAGCTATCACACAGGCAAACGAGACCTATAACACTCAACAAATGGAGCCACCAGTTACCATTGATGAGCTACAGTAAGCCGCAACACAAATGCGCAACAAGAAATGCCCTGGCCCTGACCTCTTGGACCCAGAACTCGTTAAGAGGGCGGTCGAACACATACCGGAACCCCTGCTGCACCTGTTCAACTGCTGCGTCAGAGTGGACCATTTCCCAACTAGCTGGAAAACAGCAATCTCAAGCTCCTGGAGATTTCCAGGAGCTTGAGAGATTTCCCCGACCAAAACAAACTCAATTCTACTGAGAGGAACACTCAACATCAGACGGCCGCCCCAAATAAAAGTAAGGGGAAGCACAATCAAACTAGCAAAACAGATGAAATACCTAGGCATTATCCTAGATTCCAACCTGTCCTTCAAACAACACCTCTTATATCTGAAGGAGAAGCTGAGAAAATATGTAGCACTAGTAGTCAGAGTAACACGCAGAGACTGGGGACTAAACAAAAGAACATTATCCCTCTACTATAAACCGATTTTCGTCCCAGCAATTACTTATGGAGCCCCAATATGGTACGCCAAAGCAAGAACTGCAGTAAATAAAAGAATCCTCGAAACAATACAGCGAAAAATACTCCTCACCATCACCAACGCGTGTAACGCGGTGAGTACCTGTGCGCTGCAGGTCCTGTCGGGAACTCTCCCTCTGGACCTGGAGGTGGGCGAGATGCGGGTTGATGTAATACCTGGCAAAGGGAACACTGACCACGTTTGACACTTTTAAACTGGACCCTACAAACAACCACCGAACGGAAAAACAGAAAATCATGGAACACCTGAAAGAAACTTGGCAGAGGAGATGGCAAGAGACGACCAAGGGTGAAGTCACACAGAAATTTATACCCTATGTAGACAAGACCTATCCAAAAGCCCCCAAATGGTTCTGCCCAGGACTGAACACCACCTTCCTCCTGACGGGCCATGGGCCCTTTAACGCAAAACTGAATGCCCTCGGACTGACCGAGGACCAAACTTGCACCTGTGGCAATATGGAGACGTGGCAACATATCATGCATAAATGTGAATGCTATGAGGAACAAAGATCAGTACTCATCACCAGTATAAAGTTTGTACCAAAAGACAATGAGCATCACCTCCTGGATTCGGAAGGCGAGTACACCGTGTTCAGCCGCTATGCCCAGGACATCTTTAACAGAAGGAGACCGGAAATCGCTATCCGCAACAATATGGAAACATCTGAATAGAAGAACTCCATTGAAACTAACCAAGGAGGAGACATTCAAGACTACAACATGAACATTCTACATGACTACAACCGATCAGAAGAAATTACCAACAAAGATAACTCTCCATTCATGACCTGGTGCAAATGGCCAGGACTGATGCTCTCAACGAATATGACTACCTGAATTGACATCAAAGCAGTACTACAAACTGACCAGAATCATCACCCCTCTTCCTGACCCCATAAGACGAACACGAGACAAGTGAGACTGAACCAAGACTGTGACCTACCTGAAGTGACACTGAACTGAACATCCAAAAACCATGACTGTGACTGCAGCTACGCTGTTGCCTCGCCTTTTGGCGATCTGGGTTGGACACCTAGTCTGGCCCACTTTCTCTCCATATCCTGGTGGGGGGAGGGGCCGGGACCGCCCCCCCATTTACTTCTCCTGGTGCGGCATGGGCATGCCACACTGATATCTGGGGTCGTCTACCCTATTGGCCTCATACTTCTGTCTTTCCCCTCCAGTCTTCAGTCTTTCCCCCCACTCTCTCTATACATCACAGTGTACGCCCCACACAACAAAAACTTAAATAAACTTCCAAATTATAACAGCCAAATTGTGCATCAATTCCGAAACTTAACTTCATTAGCGAACCACCCCTTAAAATCACGTTATTATTTTTATTTTTTATTTTTTGTTTTATTTATTATTATTATTATTTTTTAATTTTTATTTTTATTTTATTTTATTTATTTATTTTTTTTTGAGGCCCTAGCCACTGAAATCTCAGGAAATTAGGTGGCAGGGCCTGCCAGAGTAAATAATTATGCTGGATGTACCTGTTCTGCCTCCACGGGGCTGAGTGTGGGCAATGTTGGGCCCCAGCAGGGATCTAGCGGCTAAATGGCCAGAGGAACAACGATACACAACACAATACTTCTAAATCCCATACACTTTTAAATCTCTGGCCTTAACAGTGATCTGTTACACCCACAAAGAAAACCACGCGGAGATGGGAGAAACCCCTGGTGCCGTTTGACACGAACACACTTTACACTTTTGTCAGTGTAGTACCACAGAGTTGATTAAAGTGTATTCAGAATCTTTGAGGATATCCTGTATTGTGATACCAAGAAAAGTTGGTGATCTATTCATATCATAACTTAAACTAAACAGCTTGCTGCCACTTGATATATCTCTGAACTGCTAATACCACTTGTATATTAAAAATGAAGTTACTTGCATGAGATTGTTAGCAAGAATCCAAATATGAAATAGTGACAGTTAGTTGTTGTCAAAGGAGAGCTTTATCCAACCTTACCAATTTGACTTACCTTTATTTTTTAAATTTATTTTATCATCTGTTCTCTGCTATGACCTGAGTTCATTGTCAAGAATACATTGTTTCTTCTGTGTTCTCATCCATTCACATTATTAGATTACTATAGGCTTCAATACCTTTTTGTGTTTTGGGGGTCATAAAAAAAAAGGAGAGTTCATTTAACCAGCTATGTGCTAAGATTTGTTATTATAGTTAAGAAAATTATGTTTTTATAAGCAAGAAAAAATTTAACTTTGAAAATAAACCATTAACTTAAGCAGTATTAGTTACTTACTTTAAGCTATTAACAGTAATGCTAAATGATGTACTTAATTTTATTTGTTGGCTGTTGATGTGATTACTCTGCATTAGTTTTTCTTTTTCTCAGCATGAAATAATCTTATACTGATGAAATTATCAAATAACTCTTTTTTTTTTTTTCTCTCCCCCCCCCTTTTTTTTTTCTTTCTTTCTTGCAACTGCCCTTGTTGTTTTGCCTGTAGCACCTGACAGCTTTTTTGGTAAGCTTAATTTATGCTGATAATTATGGTTTTCTTTATTTATGTAATGATTTTTGTGTTAAATCTATATTTTGACAATATTTTAAAAAGATTCCTTTTTTAATAAGACAGCAATTTTATCCATTTATTTTTTTTTTTTTTAGCTCTTTAAGCATTTATAACTGTTTTCAGATTTAGGTTGAGTGTATGATATAAGCTGAATATATTCAGTTTATAATAAATAAATAAGCTAATTAATTTATATGAAATTTAGAAGGAACACTATCATAACCAAATTGGAGGAAAAAAAGTTGAGAAGAAACATTATTATAACAAGTGGAGATATAAAAAAAATTGCAAAAATTGTTACTTATATGTTGTAAGTTCAAAGTTTCATGATTATATTTTTGCAGCAATGTGTTTAGTGAGCCCTGGTACAAGATAGAACAAATACCTCCCCTCCCAAATGAATTTTGGAATAAGGGATTCTATTACTACATATAACTTGTGGGTCTCCTGCTGGGATTGGGCCTTGGCATAACTTCATTCTTTGCATCTTAGTAGTTGAGTCCTAGTTGGATGTTCAGTATAGCATCTGGTCATAACTTTTTTAGTAATTATACCGCCGACCGGGGTAGCCGGGTGGGTAAAGTGCCTGCCTGGCAACTCAAAGGTCGCGGGTTCGATTCCTGCCTCGGACTTGGATCAAAGTACTGCAAAACCTTGGGAGGTGCATTATGGCCACAGAAGCCTATGCGCCAACAACTACCAAAAAAAAAAAAAAAAAAGTAATTATACCTGGCCAAAATGTAATATCATGCAAATGTCTAAATCTGAATGTTTTTTTAGTGTCATCTTCATTTTAGATTGGATCCTTACTTGCTAGTTGAGGGTGCATTTATTTGATTACCACTACCATCTTTTTCCTTAGCTGTTTTTACTTGTAAGCCAGCTCCTTCAATTTTTCCTGCCTTTCTCCTTTATCTTTCTTATAACTCTATTATGATTATTGAATTTGATAGTATTACAACATATGGTAATACTATTAAATTTTTATAATAGTATTATCAAATTTATAAGCAAGAAAAATAATTTAATAATATTACCAAAAAAAAAAGTAATTTACAACATCAAAATGTTAATGTATGATCAAAAGTATGATAAAACATGCACAAAAGGAATATTCTGTACTGTGCCAAAAACCTCTCATGCATACCAAAATAAATCTTGTAGGTCAGCCTGTGCAGCATCAGTCATCAGGATGAGTCATGGATCAGAACCTGCATACTTTAGTATAGGAGTCACATCAAGAACCTTTCTGTGCATGCAACTTGTCTATACATACCAAATTCCACTGTGGCAGATGTTATTCATAGGTGCTTCTGTGGAAAAATGGTCTAAGAGCCTTACCTCACCAAGTCATGGAAAAGTCTTTCTCCAAGTTTGTGAGGCTGACTACCAGTTTGTGTTCGAAACAACAGTCAGTCATTTTGACCATTCCAGAATGGTGTTTTAAATTAAACGCGACCCCTCCCACACATAATATTGGGTGACCAATCCTAATACAGGATGTATATTTTTTCTGTGTTTCTATATTTACCGGCTGATTTTAATGTTGCAGGGGAATAAAAACCTGAAATTACTCATGGGGGAACCCTGCACCCTCCTTCCAAGATACAGAATGTTTATCTTTGGTGAAAGTTGACCTTCTGTTCTAATGTTTTGAACTGATTTTTTGGACTGGGAAACTGTTCTGGAGCTGTTCTGTTATTGTTCCTGAAGAGGGAAAATTGCCAGTACTATTTTAATTATTTGCAGCTGTGTAATATGCTGACTTCACATTTGAAGTGAAGGAATATTTATGTTCAGGGTTTTGAATTTTTTTATTTTTTTTTTCTTTCCCTTCTGGCATACTAGCAATAGGTTGAAGATAATTTAGAGATAAAAAATTTCTCTATACTATTTAATTCTGACTGATTCATTTGTAAAAATGTTCATATGGATAGATTTATAAATATTTTGTTTTGGGATGTCTTTGGATTAGGGTGCCTTGTCACATGTCTTCCACTTCTGAATAATGTTACTGTAGCATCAAACATTCTTTCTACATAGACAACATTGGCAGTTCTGCTCTCTTTCATAGTCATTCCTGCCACCTCCCCAACACAATATTGGACAACCAATCCTAATACAGGATGTATATTTTTTCTGTGTGACTTCTATATTTACCGGCTGATTGTAATGTTGCAGGGGAATAAAAACCTGAAATTACTCGTGGGGGAGCCCTGCACCCTCCTTCCACGATCAGTTAACTACAGCTCTGATTGAAGTGACCAAAAGAATTCCCCCAGTCACAGATAGGAATCAATCCCCCCAAGTGAGGGGTACACAGAAATTTATCATTCTGACCAAGCTGCTGTGAAGGGCTGTGAGTTATTACAATTTGTTAAATAGTTAGTCATTTCTATTATTTCAATTTCAAGACCTGTTTCAAAAATCCTTTTCATTTTTGATTTTCACAATGGTTAGTATAAAAAGTATTTTGTATGTAAAATTGTATAAAAGTATTATTTCCTTTCAAATAACTCTAATCCATCCTTCAATGTGAATTTATTTTCAGCCTGCTTTCCAGCTTTCACACTTCAGTTTGAATTTGGACACGAGGGTTGCTGAAGTGATTGGTTTTTTTTTTTTTTTAATTGAAATAATCTGCAAATCTAAATGTATTGTAACTGCCAGGTAGAGCTGTTGCAGTGGCGTGCAAACTTATTTCGCTCGCGACCCCCTTTATTAAATATAAAATTGATGTGATCCCTCAATGTAAACCTCGAGGGAGGATGACAAGATTTTTAGAGAAGAAAAATGGCATTTTATAAATTATGTACTAGAAAATTTTATTTGAGTATTGAGAAAGGAATAAAAAAAAATTGTTTCCTTTTTAATTTGCACATTAAAGTAATTGTTTAATTTTTTTATTGAATATAGCAAAAATAACAAATCAAATTCTTATTCTTCAATTAAGATTACAAAACAGTAAAAAATGAACAATTACAAAACAAAACAATTAACGAGAAGGATGAGCCTGGATAACTGATAATATTTGGATGCAATATTTTGAAAATGCTAATCTCATGTCATTGTCTGTATCAGGTCTGGAATGCTGTTTTGTTTTTATAGCTGTTAATTTTGAGAAACGAATGTCACATAAATATGTAGACCTGAAAGATATCTTTGTATCACCATTTTCGATAAATTTGGATATTCATCTCGAAAAGAAAGCCAAAATTTTTCACAAGTAGTCTTGAAACGAGCACGTTAGACGACAGGTTGATGAGATCTTCCTTTTTGCTCAATGGTAATTTCAGGACATGAAGAAGTTTCAAAAGTAAAGGGATCACGAATCCAATACAACTTTTTTTTTTCTGGAGATATATTAAATCGTTTGGAAAAATTCTTAATTAGCATCGTTAGGTGGGTGGCAGTGACATTCCTAAAATGTAAAATGTCAATATTATTGCTATTAACAAAATCAGAAACACATGGGAATATTTCAGTATTATTTCGCTCAAATTCAGTTTTCCAAAGGTTAAGTTATTTTTGAAAACTTCTGCGTACTAATATATTTGTTCCCTGTCCTTGTTCAGGCTTAAATTAAACTCATTAAGTTTTTCAAATATATCAACATGGTAACTAAGATTTCCAAGCCATTTATTAATTGTAAACAATTGAGCAAGGTTCTGATCTGTATTTGATAAAAACAAAACTTCATGTTTGAGGCCAAAAAGATGTCGCAACACTTTAACACCGAGCAACCACCTCACTTTCGTATATAAAAGAAGCGTTTCATAAGCGGATCCCATTTCGTTACAAAGTGTATTGAAAAGTCTGCTATTTAAGCTTCTACTTTCAATAAAGTTGGTCACACGTACTGCATCTTTCAAAACTTCGTGCAAATCAGTTAGCATTTCCTTGGTTACGAATACTTCCCTATGTAATGATTAAAAATGATATTTGGAGCAATTTCCTTTACTTTGCCTTTTAAACCTTTATTTTCTCCTGTTAATGCACCATTAGTACAAATCGCAACACCATTGTTCCACATTAGATTATTTGTTTGAAAGAAAATATTTATAACATCAAAAATCTTCTGGCCCATCGTTCTTCCTTCCAAAGCTTGGGAAAATAGAAAATTCTCCAAAATATCTTCCTCGTAGCAGTATCCAACCTATACAATAAGTTGAGCAAGGTTTGAAATATCTGTGGATTCATCTAATTGTATTGCAAAAATTGGTCTTTCTCTCAGTCGATTTAATAAATTGAATTTTATGTTGTCCGATGACTGTAAGATGCCTCGAAACTGTGTCTATGGACAGAGAAATGGTTTTTAAATCATTGCTGTATTTTTCTCCATGCATTATTGAAATAAATTTTATTGCAGCAAGGAGAATGCACTGAATTACGAAGCAGAATGAAACTTTCGTGCAACGAGAGCCGACGGAACACGGTAAGCCTGGTAAGCAGGACATAGGGGTGCCGAAATTCAAAATTTTTATTATAATAATATTTAATAAAAGTATCTCAAGGGAACCAAATACATTTCTGTCTAGGGGTGCCAAAAACCCTAGCACCGTGCCTGCTTGTGACACACTTGCTATGTATGTTTACTGCTCCCACACATTCTTACCTCTGACTTTTAGGCAATACAGTACAGGCTATTTGAGAATTTTTCCTGTAGGAATCACGAATTAACAGCTAAAGGGATTACCATAAGGGATTAATTGAGTAGAAGTATCAATACATACTGAGAAGTCGCACTAGTCAGCTGCTTTTTGTGAGTCCATAGCCAGTGAACAAATCACGGTGGGCAGTAGGGTTCATTCATATCTCAGACTTAGTTCGAACAGCAAGGTCTCTACATTTACAGTATTGAAAAAGTAATTTTAACATGTTTTTAGCTTTTATGTACACAAAAATAAATTTATTTAAAAATTTCCGCGACCCCTTTAATTTATCCCACAACCCCTCTGGGGGTCGCGCCCCACAGTTTGTGCACCACTGAGATAGTGATTACTAATTTTCAGGAAAATTAATAACAGAGAATATTTGGATATCTGCCTAATTACATTGTCGTAACTCTGTTTTGAATGCTGCCCAAAATTCCCAGGAATATGGCACTCTTACTTTCATTTAATATATTCGCAATCCAGGAAATCAGAGTGAATTCTCTGATAATGAAATATTTTTGTCAGTTTTTTGTTCAGATTTCTTTTTCTTAAAGGAAAAAAAAAAAAAAAAAAACAAAACATACATTAGTTCTCACCTAAATTTTAATGTGAAGTTTTACAAGGTATTTCCAACTTATTACATTACTTAGTTACTGGGACAAAAATATCAAGTTAAGTTGAAAATCATCAAAAATAATACTTCTAACTTAACTTCAATTTTAATTCATTATTACTAATGTCAGATTAAATATATCTGACTGATTATGATCTTAGTTTTCTTCTAATTCTTGCATAGATGACCATGATACCTCTTCTTCTATACTGGACATACATCACTCAGTGGCTCCCATAGTTTTTCTACAAAATGGTATAGAAGAATTTTGACCCATCTTAATGATGAAATTTTGCCTCTTATTCTTAAAACCTGTATTCCTGAGTTAACTCCTGTTTTTATTACTTTTACACACTCACCTTTCACTTGTGTTTTTTGTGCTAATTTTTCACCTGTGTTTTACACACTTTCCTTCTGTATGGAACATTGTTCATATTTATCCAGACAGGTTAAAAAGAGTGAGAAATTCTTTCTTCTAGTTATCATTCTGTTCAGCTTACCTCAACTCTTCCAAAGAAATGGAGAAATCATCAGCTGCCAACTTTTATACTATCTCCAACCTTTCCATCTGATTAAAAGTTATCAGGTTTCATAAGTACTGGTATACTGATTAGTTTGTGTTAATCATCTGTTTATTGATAAATATCAGCCAATGGAAAATGCTCGGAAAAAAAAATGTCAACGGTAATTCTCAACCTTCTTTTAAAATTTTTTTTTTTTTATCTTTTGATTGTGTTTGGCATAAGACTTTTTAAACAATCTTATTTTATGATTATCTGTCCAATTTTTGCAATTGGGTGGCTAGTCCGGCTGCTCACAGTGTGGGATTTTAAGTGGTTTCTGTCTTTAATCTCTGAACTAATATTGGAGTTCTCCAAGGTTTTGTTTTTTCACCCATTCTTTTCCTCTTGTATGTTAATGTCATTCTTCCATTGACTTGAAAATTCCTATCTTTAGGAATATGAACAGGAATAGGTATATCATAATTTTAGCCAATGATGGTATCCACATTCTATTTTTCTGTTTGACAATCTATGCTCTACATAACAGCTACAAGTTTTTGAATATACACTGCCAGTTCCTTAAATGGTGATCTTTAGATAATTCTCCAGTGGGGAGTAGATACTTAGTTAAAGCCTTCTAAACCCAGTCCAGTTTTATTACTTGCCAAAAAAGATCTTTCACTCTCATGCTCATCATCAATGCTAAAATTTCTAGATAGATTAGAAAGAATAGCTAAAAGTCACTTTTCTTGGTAACATCACTTCACAGTTCATTTACCATCTCACAAAATTAATTCCTTTATTTATCTGTGCTACGTTTGTTCTCTGGAAGAGCCTTCTTTAATATTTATTTCATAAGAATTGCAATCAATAAGTATCTTCTGTCATCTCCACCTATGTTTCAATATCCTTTCATGTTTGGGGTTAATGTAAAAATACAATAATTTCATAAAGATAAAAGTGAAGTTGCATCCAACCCTTCTTTATTTTGCTAAATATTTTTAAACTTTATATGTAATCTGACCTTGGGCTCAGTGTCCTATCCTCTTCATTTGACTATTTTAATTTTTCTTACAACCTTATCAATAATTGAAAATGAATGCTATTTTGGCAAATGTCAAAATAATATTCATGTTTAGTATTGCAAGTGTTTCCTGTGAGTGTAATCGTGTGCAATTTAATTTAAGTGGTAGAGAATGTGAAATCAAATGTCATTTTTCTTGTACTTATTTTGCATATTTAGCATAAGAGCTATAAAAGCATTATGTCTACTGCATAGCTTTGTTTGTGTAATTCACTTTAGCAGAAAAACCATTACAGTACTATCATGTATCTACTTATAAATAAATTGACACTTATATATTTTAATTCCAAGGAATGGGAAAAGAAGTGGAAAACTTGATCATGGAAAATAATGAACTTTTGGCCACAAAGTAAGCCATAATCTTTGTTAGGTTGCTGTCATTTGTTTGATACTAGTGAATTTGCTTTTCATTACTTTTCTGCTGATCTTGCACGATTAACCCATAGCATGTGTGTGTGCATTTTTTTTTTTTTACAGAAATGCATTAAACATTGTAAAAGATGATCTCATTGCAAAAGTTGATGAACTAACTAGGTGAGTTTAATTAATATGGTATGCAGTTTCATTTTTTATAATTAATACTTAGATAATTGACTGCAATGTGTAGAAGTTGTTATACAGGTTTATACAAAACATTATACTCTGCTCTAAATAGTTAGGGGGGTTATCTTTAGATCAATCTCCAACGATAACTGTTTTTAGTTCCTTAGACATAACAGGAAGCTAATTTTAAGTTTACTAAATTAAAAAACAGGTAGCAATAAGTTAAGTTGAGTGCCAAAAAACTTGAACGAGTGAGTAAATCATAGTGGAGTTAAACACAAAGGATGTTATCATTAATAACTCATATGGTAATTATGATGGCAGATGCTTAATAAAGTGTGTGCGATCTGCTGCAATTTTTGTACAAGTTTTACTTTTCCATGGCCTCAAAATTGATCTGATCGGATTATCTATGTATATATAATGATATTCAATACCTTCTGACTGCCTATTTGATCTACCTCTGGAAATGCAACAGAATGTGTGCAAGATAAGAAACTTTGTCTTATATAAAATGATAGAGCTGGTATAACACAAATAACCTTTGATACTACTTTTGAAGTAATAGTGATGTAATAGATCAATTATAGATTTTGAAGTAATAGATCAATACAACTATAGTTTACACTGTGCTCATTGTATCTCAAATTTTGTAAAAAAAAAACTCGCATGCCTTGATAACCTAATAACTCAACTGCCAACACCATTTTGCATAATGGGCAACACATAGACACAACCTGTTGTGGGTAAATACAGACACCAATAAATGAGGTAAACTTACAGAACAAATATTAGAATGCCATACTCATTTACCTTCCTTAATGCCACACATACCTAGTATCACTATTTTGGATTTCCCTACTTTTTCAATTATGGATTTTGGCCATTTAAAGTCATTTACAGATGAACATATCATGTAATATACAGGTAAGGTTGTTATTTGTGCTTGTTTTTAGCTATTTTTTTAGATTTTGAATGTGTTTTTGTGCAATACGATTACTACAGCACTAGTGGTAACGATCAGACTGTTACAACCTATGATTTTTCAGCAGCTCAAAAGTTCAATGAATTCAATTATTTAAGTATAGAAAATGAATGGCTGGATATATGTTATTTTGGATGGGAAACCTGTGTTTGACCCCCAATTAAACATATTTTTAGAATTAAGACTACATTTCTTTGTTTAAGACCTTTTTCACACCAAAATGGAAATCACCCAAACTTGGGTTTTAATAGGTTAAATGCAACAAAAATATATCGCTAGATTGCTTTGATTGTCTAGAACAGTGGTTTTCAACTGTGATGCCGCAACAACATTCCAGGGGTGCCGCATAATTTGGGTTTAAGTTACTTAAACATATTTTTTTTATTAATTTATCTGTTATAAAAAGATTTACTTCAATATAAAAAAGTATACAGTATCTTTTTAATTTTGTGGTGATCTATAATTGATGTTTACTTAGTACCTCTATATAAAGAATAAAATTATTATATACTGTATATATATAATTTGTATTATGAAATGTAATTTTATAATTATATTATTGTAATAACTATCATATAATATATATATTTTTTAATATCACACACACACACACACACACACACACACACACACACACACACACACACACACACACACACACACACAATCGGATCTAACAGGCAGAAAATTAAGTAGGGGTGCTGTTATTAAAAAAAGATTGAAAACCACTGGTTTAGAAGTAAGATATTGTAAAGAAAGTGTAATAAATTCTAAAATAATGGCAGAAAATCCAACTAAGGATACTAATACTAACAATGACCTGGATGATCTCCCTGACTCCGAAGTCAGGCTACATAGAGAGAGAACCCCTAACGGTTGAGTCATTACTTTGGAGGTTCCTGTTGGTCGCTACGTGGTCTTGTGTTTGTAGGTCACACCTGTCTGCGAGTGCCTTTATCCCATACTACCCAAACCCATCACAACAGGTTTCTAGGGTCATAAAATCACATGAGATAAAGTGCCTACAGCTCCCAGGCAGAAAGTTGTAATCCCTCAACTCTAGAGTGAAAACACCGGTTCCCACCGTACTACAAAGTGGTCTAGTCTACTGCATTTCTTGCCGTGACTACAGTAGCTGCTACATCAGGGAAACAGAGAGACGGCTTGGCAAACATCTTTCGGAACATGAAAGAGCCATCCGCTTAGCGGACATAGAACACGCGGCCATTGCTGAACACTTCTGGTCAACCTGCCACGACATTGATCCGCACTACAATGTCATGATTATAGATATGTCCCGCCCTACCGGCGATGCGCTTGGTTGGAGTCGTTGAACATCACATGCTCTAATATCTCAGTTAACAGAAGCAGTGGATGTTGTGTCCACCCTATTATTGAAGCAACCATTTTGATGAATGTCAAACGTTGGCAACGTTCACATACATCACAGCCACAGGCTTCAACATCAAACAGTTAACTGTTGCATCACACAGTTTCATATACATGACTCGCAGTACACGTCCTCATGTTCCACACTCTTAACTGTCAGTTTGACTGATGAAGGTTACCATAATAACCGAAAGCTTTTGTATGTATTTAATATATGTGTGTCTTACAATTAGTATTAAACTTGTCATTATTTATTCAGTCTTCCGTTTCGCTCTGTGTCACACAATAATCCACAATAATAATGAATCCAGAGTGCACAGGCCTCTTTAATCATACTACATTGTGTTTTACAGAGATATTAAATAGGTTTAATAGCGTTCATTAGCTTCTTATTTTTAATTTAACTAACGATATTTGGAAGTTACGACTCCCGGTGTTGGTGCCAATATTGTTAAACTACCCACCATATTGTTGTTGATAAGAAGTAGTGTGTGTATGTATATCTCGAACTGATAGCGTAAGGTATAAAGTAAAACTAGATAGCGCAATACGAATCACTCAATTAGGAATTTGTTAGTTTATTATAGTATTATCAATTAATAAAAAATATTATTAATCTTATTAAATTTCATTGTTAATTAAATTGTATTTAAACGGAAATCATGACCCAGACTATAGCTGCAAAGCAAAGATTACAAACTAGCTAGAGCGCTGTGACTTGGGAGAGAAACGAACGGGGCAATTCTCCAACACATCACAGTCAAAAATTTGCGAAATGTGAAATGTATGCTGAACTTTCTAAAACGGGACATGATCTAGCCAAGAAGGATGTCTTTGTGTGTGCTAGATGCCTAGAGTGTCAAGAAATTAGGCATGAACTCGGTGTTCTGATGGGTGTCTCTGAGAGCTTGAGGTGTAGGGTAAATGCCCTTGAAGAAATTAATATGAGGGACCATCAAGCTCTCAGCTCCCCAGCTCAATGGCAGTGCTCACTCCTGTGCATCAGGCAACACAGAGGCAATCCCCAAGACAGAATGCACCCGTTCCAAAGGAACTAGTTATTGTTGGTGAATCTGTTGTCAGGGAGACGGGGAATAAACTATGCAAGAAGGATAGGTGGAACAGGACCAGGGTATGTCTGCAAGGGGCAAAGATTAATGATGTTGTTGCGCAGATATCATCTTTTGTTGTTATTTGGTTTTTTAGGAGCATTAGCAACTAAGGCCATATTGCTCTGGGGATATGCGATGGTCATTCCCTGACCTTTCCGCATCCTCCGTATTTGGTGCTCATGGGCTCGAACCCTGGTCTAATCACGAAGCATGTGCTATGCACTGCTGCTCTTGCCCACCTGCTACGGAGGTGCCATATCATCTTTTAAAGGCACAAAAGGTGATACTGTTGTACACATTGGCACTAATGATATTAAGAGTAGGAGACTGGTGGAATTACTTAACAAGTACAGGTCACTGTTGAAAAAAAGCAGTGAATTAAGGTTGAATTTGAAAGTGTCTGCAATTCTGCCCAGACACAATAGGAGGGAGTATATGATGAGAGTCTTGTCAATCAATCCGGTCCTGGAGATACTGTGCAAGGCTCAAGGGATAGAATTTTTTTCAGCCTGGTCTGTGCTTGTTGACAGGAGAGACTGCTTCTAGATGGGGTACACTTAAATAGAAAGGGTGCAAGAATATTTGCTAATGCTTTGACAGTGTTAGATAGGTTGGAAAACTGCTAACTTGGGGGGGGGGATACAAAGACTAAAAAGGTTAACAGTGGCCGCAGGCAGAGGCAAAAGTGATTCTTGCACTGCTTCTATTAGAATGAGCAGCAGCCTGGAAAGCAAGGCAATGGCTATTTCCAGGACTGCTGGGAGTCATGTTTGTTTGTTTGTTATTTGGTTTTTAGGAGCATTAGCAACTAAGGCCATATTGCTCCGGGATATGCGGTGGTCATTCCCTTGACCTTTCCGCATCCTCCATATTTGGTGGTGACGGGCTCGAACCCCGGTCTAATCAAGAAGCGTGTGCTACGCACTGCTGCTCCTTCTCACCTGGCGCTGGGAGTCATAGTGGGACAAATAAATACATGGGCTGTGTTAGATTAACTAAGAGTAGAAATAGTTACATGTATACTTGCATGTACACCAATTCTAGGAGTATAGTTAATAAATTTGATGAGCTTGAAGTGCTAGTCAAGACATCAAAGGCAGATATTGTTGGGATATCAGAGACATGGTGTCATACAGACATACTGCAGAATTGGAATTTGGGGAGTACAATGTGTACAGAAAGGATAGACAGGACAGGAAGGGAGGAGAGGTTATGCTGTTAGTTAAGAAACACATAAAATCTAAAGAAGTGCATCTAATTGATGTTGGTGGACAATGCAATGTTGAGTCTGTTTGGTGTGACATAAGCACTGGGAAAGGAAAAATGAGAGTAGGTGTGTGTTATAGGCCTAATGAATCTGATGAGTATAATGAGCAATTGTGCAGAGAAAAAGAGTGGGCCAGTAAATCAGAATGTCTTATAATGGGGGATTTTAACTTTCCGGATGGAACTTGTGGATTGGTCACTTGCATGCTAGCAAGACTTTTGTGGATTTATTGGATGACTGTTTTCCACAGCAACATGTTTGAAAGGCAGCTACTTTTGATCTGATTATCAGCAGTGATTATTCATGTACAGTGGATTCCGGTTATTTGGGCCACTGGTTAATCGGGGCAGCCGTTTATTTGGGGCAAATCTTAAAAAAACAGAAACCAATCGAGAAAATAGCCAGGGTTTTACTTCGCTTAATTGAAACAGCATGCCGTTTAATCGGGGCAGGAGACCGCAGCACCCTACGATTGTCTCCGACAGTACCATGTGGTTCGGTCAAAATTCTGGAGGTCACAACCATAAAACAATAAAAACAATTAGCAGTCACCTGTTTATTGGGCTTTTCTGTTAGTGAAATCTATCATAAACGGACAGTAAACTCGATCTTACTGAATTTGCGATAATACCGACAGCTGGAATTCTGTGGGTTGTTATGGTGAAATATGATTGAAGATTTCACTTCCATGAAATCTTCAATCATATAAAAAAATTAATTTTCAGATCTTTTCATTCCTATTTTTAAGCTTTGTAACTCGTTACTCCGTTCTCACTTGCGCGTATTGTGTTACTTGCAATTTGTGTGTGCCATGTTCTTTGTTATTGATTGCTTATCTTTTTTTTACTGTTTTAAATTTTAACCAACACTCACAAATGCCAGTGAAAAGAAATGTCAACTAGTTTAGTTAGTATGTACCTATTACAGTACATATTAATTCTTCCGAATTTCACGTATCATTTAATTTTTTAATTAGTAAGGTAATAAAGGGTAAAATTGTACTTAATATATCTTTACTTTTATAGCCTGTGGATAATATTCCTCCTATTTTCACTAATTGGAATCACTGTTTAATAGAATTAAAATTCAATTCACAAACGTGATCACAATGCCCGGCGCTTACTGCCCATCGTATAGTGAACGGTACTTTACTATGTTGAGTTCGTCGTAACGTGATTTGATTGTACAGTGAACCAGTTGTAAAGGGGGGGGGGTACATTGTATTTTTAACTATTTACGTGAACTTCGGATAATTGGGGCAACCGCTTAATCGGGCCAAAATGCACTAGTCCCGATGTGTCCCAAATAACCGGAATGGACTGTATTAAGAATTTGCAAATAAAGGAACCACTGGGTGACAGTGATCACAATGTACTGACATGGGAATTACTTAAAGATGTAACTACCATCAAGGCTAAAGATGTAGCTACCATCAAGGAAGGGCTTTTGCTTTCGTAAAGGTGACAACAGGGATCTCGGACAGTTTTTAAATTCTGTACGGTGGGATTAACTGATAATGCTATCAACTTTGAATTCTAAATGGGAAGCCTTCAGGGACTTAATTTTGGAGGCTACTAGGCTTTTAATTTCAACTAAGAAATAATGTTCAAGATTTAGGCCTAAATGGATGTCAGATGAACTAATAAGGCTCTGTCAGAGAAGAAAAATGTATGGGATGCATATAAAGTATAAGGTGACACAGAAGCCTATGGCAGATATAAATTAGTCTGCAATCAAATCACAAAGGAGATTAGGCAAGCAAAAGCTGATTATGAGAAATCCATGGCAAATGATGCAAAGAAAAACAGCAAAGACTTCTTTGCTTATGTAAACTCTAGAAGAAAAGGATGAATCAGATTGGACCACTTAACATTGATGGGTTGACTGTCGATGATCATGCTCAGGTAGCTGATAAACTGAATGAGTATTTTGCATCAACATTCACACATGGAGTTATTCAATGAGGGGAGTGCCAGAAGTTTATCAAACTCTAACAGGGCGCTAAGTGATTTTGTAATAACTGAGAGCAAAGTGGAGGAGAAATTGTTGAAGTTAAACATAAAAAAGCACCTAGGATGGATGGGACCTATCCAGTTATATTAAAGGAGGCAGCAAAGGAAGTAAGCAAATCCTTAGCCATAATTATGAGAACTTCCATGGACTGGAGGTGTGCAAATGTATCACCAATTCACAAAGGGGGTTCAGAAGGTGACACAGGTAAGTATAGATCAGTTAGTTTAACTTTTGTTCCAGGGAAAGTAATGGAATCACTGGTTAAAGAAGCATTGCACGATCATCTAGACAAGGCTGCAGTAATAGTTAAGACACAGCAAGGGTTTGTTAAAGGGAGGTCTTGTCTGACCAATTTGATTGGATACTATGATTTGGTCACAAAGGAACTGAATGTCAAGAATAATTTTGATATCATATACTTGGACTTCAGGAAAGCTTTTGATACTGTTGTGCATGGAAGACTGCTATACAAATTGGATGGTATGGCATTAAGGATAAGTTGCTACAATGGATAAAGGGATGGTTGAGTTTGGGATGATAGAGAGTGGTAATCAAAGGACGCTGCTCTTCATGGACAGATTTTATTAGTGGAGTTCACCTGGGTTCGGTGTTGGGCCAATTGTTGTTTTGCTTATCTATCAATGATATTGATGAATGTGTATCAGGTTTAACGTCCAAGTTTGCAAATGATACAAAGGTTGGCAGGGTTGTTAACAACAGTAAAGACAGTAGGCTACTCCAACTGGATCTAGATAAGTTGGGAAAATGGGCTGAGAAGTGGCAACTGAAGTTTAACATTGACAAATGCAAAGTACTGCATAAGGGAGGGTAGCAATAACCGAAGAGAAATGTACCGAGTAGTACTATACTCAGGGAAGTGGAAAGTGAAAAAGACCTGGGGGGTAATTGTGCAGTCAAATATGAAGTTCTCTGAGCAGTGCAGAGGGGCTGCCAGGACAGGTCATGGAGTCAATGATATATAATTTTGCTATCAGGGACAGGGAGGTGATTATCCCATTATACAAGGCAATGGTCTGGCCACACCTTGAGTACTGTGTACAGGTCTGGAGGCCTAATTTTAGGAAGTATGTAGAGTTGCTAGAATGAGTACAAAGAAGGGCAACAAGACTGGTGGGGGGGAACAAAGGGGTGATCTTACGAAGAAAGGCTTAATTTCTGGAAATATTAGCACCTGGAGAGTAGGCACCTGCGAAGTTATCTGATTGAAGTGTATAAAGCCTTGAATGTGTTTGAGCAAGCTGAATGCTGATGGGATTCTTCCTCTTGCATATATTAAGAACCTGAGGGGGCACAGATTCAAATTGAGGAAAGACAGTTGTAGAAGAGATGTGCGAAAATTAGCCAGTGGGTAGTTATTGGTGGAACAGACGTCCATCTTTTGTTGTGGAAATTGATACCTAAATAAATTTAAGGCTGAGCTGGACAGGCATTTGGAACAAATGAAGGGGTGAAATGGGAGGGGGCTTTTTTTTTGGCTGATGCTGTTTAAGCTTACTTTCTTGCATCGTATGCCTCTACTAATGTTAATGCTAAAAACAGCAATTATAGTTCAGATGACCATGCAGTGACTATGACAGAAATGTTCATGAAAAGAACAAACCTGTCTCTCCTGAGGAAAACACCCAGAAAGAAAGTAATCCCTTCGTGGTGCTCTGAACTGACTATGCTCAGGAGAAGGGTAAACCACACAAGGAGATATTTCCGGAGGGCCTTGAACATCTTGGTCCCAAAATGAGGTTGACACCCTGAGAAGATACCTATAGGACTTTCAGGAATCAATATACTTCCCTCATAAGAGAAAAGAAAGAGGAATCCTGGTGGAATTTGGTGGCAACTTCTGGAAACGCTGACCCATGGAGAGTTGTGTACAGAATAGTGATCAACAAGTTGCCAAGAGTAGATTTACTTCAGACTACACTAAAACCAAATAGAACCCCAACACTTTGTTGGGTAGAGTCTGTTAATAACATATTAGATACTATTATCCAGACTGCGGCTGGGGATTATTCCCCTACTCAAAGTGACATAATTACAAGTAGTTTTAATTAAAATCATAAATATTTTTATGGTTTTAATAAATGGGAATAATTTAAAAAAATGCTGAAATTTCACCTGATAAACTACTAAATCTGTATAATCACTGCCTGACAGAGGGGAAAATACCCCAAAATTTGAAAAATAGCTGGGCTCAAGTTCATATTAAAGAACCCTGAGAAAACTTCCCACGGATCCCAAATCATATAGACCAGGGGTGCCAACAAGTCGACCGCAGCTTTAAATTCAGTCAATCATGACTTATTTTAAATATATAAAAAATAGACTAGTCAAAATCTAAATGTTATTATTATTATGCACTGCATATGCTTATTACAAATCTGTTGAACCACGTAACTACTCTTGTCGCTGTGCAGCCACTAGAGTGCCTGAGTGGTCAGGAGTGTGAGTGCTGTAGCACGCGCTCTTTGAGTAGACCGGGGTTTGAGTCCGTGACTTCTAAATATGATTAAAAATTTGTATTGATTGATTTATTGTAAACTTTACTGACCTGGTGGTTGTGCCAGAGTATAAAACAAGAACTTGTCTAGTGAAAATTCACGCAGTTAAGTTGTGGAGAGCATAGTGTGTGTTTCTAATTCTTATTTAGCTTAATATTAATAACTGGTCAGTACTTTTTATGTTAATTAATACCCTTTGATTTAAAATGAATACTAAAAAAAAGAGAGTAAAACATTGTTTTCATCGAGTGGGAACTAGAATACTTTTTTGTAATGATAAAAGAAAAATGTTGTTTGATTTGCAATGCTTCCGTGGCTATACCCAAAAAAGTAAATTTAGAAAAGCACTTCAACGCACTCGAGGGTAAATATCAATCGGATTTTCTGCCTAATAGTGACCTTAGAAAAAAAAAATTAAAAGAACTTAAATCCAGATTATTCGCACAACAAAATTTCTTCATGAAATTTTGTTGTGCAACCTAATTTACAATCTAAAACATTAACTGTAGCATAATTTAAAGTGAGTCATCTTCTTGAAAAAAAATGCAAACCATTTTCTGATGGTCATTCATCAAAGATGCATTTTTAGAAATAACAGATTTTCTTTTTGAAAAATTTAAGAACAAAAATGAAATTAGAAGTGCTCTTCAAGATCTACAATTATCTCGAAATACTGTGATGGTGATATATCAAAAAAATGAGTAAAAATGTGAGCAAACAATTGTGTGCTCATATTGCTAATTGTGTGCCATTTTCTTTACAATTGGTTGAATCTTCAGATGTCAGTGATACAACTGAATTGCTCATTTTTATTCGTGTGGTTTTGAATGATTCTGCCACTAGAGAAGAACTGTTGGGTATGGTTTCATTAAAAGAAAGAACTAGAGGTCTCGATATATTTAATGCATTCAAAAATTTTATTAAAAAAATTAAATTCCCACTATTTAAGCTTGTATCAATAACAACAGATGGAGCTACAGGGGCATCTTAACGGATTCATCGCATTGTGCCAAAAGGATGATGAATTCCCAGATTTTTTGAGTTACCACTGTATCATTCACCAACAAGTGTTAGCCAGCTAAAGATTAAATACTAAAAGTATTATGGACATAGCTTTCAAAATCGTGAATTCCATCAGAGGACAATCTCTTCAAAGGAGTCTTTTCAAAATGTAACTCGATGAAAATGAACCAGATCTGATATTACACACAATGTGAGGTGGCTGAGTTGGAGTAAGTTTCTACAGAGATTTCGAAATTTGCTGAATGAAATTAAAAAATTTGTTGATCAAAGGGGAGATGATTATCAGCAGCTAATCATCGGAGTGGTTGCGTGATCTGGCTATTTTGGTAGATTTTACTAGTAAGTTAAGTGATCTGAATTTGGAATTACAAGGAAAAAATAAAAATGTTGATGCCATGATTAGTAGTATTTATGCATATAAATATCAATTTTTGGCAATGACTAAAGATCTCAAAGAAAAAAAATTCTATCATTTTGCAAATATGCAAGATCATTTCCAAAAATATCTTGTTTTTGAATTTAATATTGAGAAATGTTTGTGAAATTGAGAAAGTTGTGGATGATTTTGAAACCAGATTCAGTGATTTTAAAACAAACGAAGACATTGTTCAATATATTTCTTATTCATTTAATGTCGACTTAGATACAAAACAAATTGCAGAAAAAAATCACTGAGATTTTTCATGTGGAGAAAATATTAATTAAAAATGAAATTATTGTATTGCGAAATGATACCTACCTGAAAGTCAGATCATCAGAAAAAGACTTGGAAATATGTAAAAATGTAAAAAAATGTAGTGAACTTTTAAATTCCTGTTTTGGTTCCACATATGTGAATCGGCCTTGTCTGTGAATCAAACAAAGACTAAGAATTGCTCTACTCTTACAGACATGCATACAGAAGATTCTTTATGGTTGGCCTTATCACAGTATATCCCCAATTTTGAAAGCATGGCAGATGACATAAAGGTACAAACTTCACATAAATTAAAAGTTTAAATATGTATGAATTTAAAATAAGAATTCTGAATTGTATTTAATTTTAAAATTTATAAAGAACATTTTTCAACGTGTGTTTTGATTAACTTTTTTAACCGTGTGCAATGAAATTCTTGAGAGGTAGATTGCAGCACATTTTGAAGAAAAAAAGTAAATCGAGTCATAAATTAAGTTGGCCACCCCTGATATGGACCTATAACTTTACTCCCAGTAATGGGGTAAGTACAGGCAGTTTTTTTTTTTTTTTTCAAAGTATCAAATATCAACAAAATCGAAAATGTGAACATTAATAGCAAAAAATGAATGTTAAACATTCATAAATACTGCATTTCAAACCACACGCATAGTTATACAATACAGTGTACCGCGCTTTACGATATTAATCCATTGCCATCGTATCGTGAAAATATCGTAATGTGAACCCAATAACACATTGTTTTTTGGTAATTCATTCCGCGACCTCCGAAGTTCAAATTTTCACTATATAACTCCCTAAAAGTTCATTATTAAAAGGTCGTAGTGCACTTAATTCAAATCATTAAGTGCACTACACTTTCATGGTTATCATATGTTATAAGAACTAATTTTTAATGGCTTTGTGATATTTTTCTAAAGGACATTTCTGGAAGTCATGACCATAAAACAATAAAAACAATTTGCACTTTCCAGTTTATTGGGCTTTTCTGTTACTGCAAGCAATTATAAACTGGTAGTAAACTCGATGTTATTGCATTTGTGAAAATACTGATAGCTGGAATTGTGTGGGTTTTTATGTTATTATGGCAAAATGTGTTTGCCCTTTACCAAAATCTTCAGTCATATAAAAATCATAAATAAATTTTCAGAATCTTCTCTTCATTCTCTCTTTTTTTTTTTTATTATTTTTTTATTGCTTTGTGTGTGTTTTTTTATTGCTTTTTGTGTATTTGCACGGAGTGAACTTGTTATTCCGTGCAAATTGCATTAGTTGCAATTTATGCATTCCATTAAAAAATACTTGTGCATTATATTGAAATTTATAAAGAAAAGAGAATATTATCTTAGAAATAAACACCTCTTGAAGCATTTCTGAAGAAGATAACTCCTTGTGCAACAAACCAACGAGTGCCGAGCCAATAATGAGTGATCGAGTATACATTTAGTCGATGATGATGATGTCTTTAATATTCATTATTCTTTAACATTTGTTAAAGAATATTCATAATATTCTTTAACAAATGTTAAGAATATTCATAATATTATAATATTATGAATATTCTTAACATTAAAGAATATTCATAATATTCTTTAACAAATAATTTAATAAACATTCTTTAACATTTGTAAGTCGTAAATAATTTCTCTATTATTATAATTTGCTTGATTTTATGGGCTAAGTTTTCATTTCTTTGGATAAAGCAATCATTGTTTAAACATAAACTAATTAGCTAACTAATTTCCTTGTTGATAACGTAACCTCTATTTTTAACATTATATCTATTGGAAATAAATTCCCGCTTTACGAGCGCGTGTTAGGAGCAAATTAACTCGTAAAGTCAAGAATTACCCGTATATGAAAGATTAATTTACAATAGAATCTCAACGTACTATACTGAAGCAGGATACCATTCACACAATCAGTATGGATTTAAACAGGACAACTCTACGAAGGATACCATGCACTATCTACTCACAGCAGTAAAAAACACAAGATTAAGGTGTTTTTGTTTTAATTGTGATTTCCATGGTTTTTACTACATGCTGCTGAAGCATCTGAAAAAGAATAAAGCCAAGGCTGGCAAGTGGATGTATGTAAGTGTTATGTTGAGCGTTGAGTGCCAGCACCTGGTGACTTTCCAGCCAAGGACTGCTTTTTAACTGAAACTTTTATTGGGGGCTATCAGGCAAGCCTGGGAGCCCCAATGTGTTTAGGGAAAGGAAGTGGAGATAAGAAGAAGTATATAGATTGGAAGGGAAAGTTGGATAGAAGATAAGGGGAAAAATAAATAGACATCCCCTGAAATAGAAGAGAAGAGAAAGTAAAAAAAAAAAAAAAAATATATATATATATATCCAATTTTTTAAATTTAATAAAATATAACATAGGCCAGTAGTATGGTAAAACTGTAGAGCGAAAATTAACATAAAATAACCCAAATAAACAATCGAACGAAAAAAGAAATAGAAAAAGAAAAAAGAAATAGGATTTATTTGTTTCATTATAATTTAACTTTATTTAATATAATTCAATGATAGTATATATATATATATATATATATATATATATATATATATATATATATATATATATAAAGTAGTATTTTATGAAGAGGAACTGGGTAATAGAATGAGAAGTATGGGAGCAGAGGAAAAATTATGTTGGCTAGATAGAGTAATATACTTTTGATAGAGTATATTACTCTATCAAGTAATAAACCTACTTAACCTTAAAGACAGAAGTGTCTCAGTTCATTCAAGGTTCCAAGAGTTCACACACCCTGTGAATAAAGGTTGACACTCTCTGTTGACACACCCTAAATTTAAAATTGGGAAAGGAGCTGTAAAAGGAGACACAATATCTCTGAATTTGTTTACTGCTGCCCTTGAGGAAGCTTTCAGAAGATTGGACTGGTTGCAGAAAGGAGTCAATGTAAATGAAAAGTACCTAAAATATTTACAATTATTTGTAGATGACATTGTGTTCATAAGCTATGATCCCAAAGAATTAGAGGAAAACCTTAATCAGTTATGCAGAGTTAGTAAGAATTTTGGACTAAAAATGAAAAACAAAATCAATGGCTAAAACAAAAGTAACAATGAACAGGTATGCCACAGAAAGGGATATAATCATTGAAGGAGTAGAAATTGAAAAGGTGGATTAATATAGTTCTCTTGGACAAGTCATTACCTGTAATAATGATAAGTGGCTGGAAGTCAAGAGAAGAATAAATTTTGGATAGATAGCATTCAAGAAAGAGTCACATACTGAGGAGCAATATCCCAATTTGTCTAATGCAAAATAATTAACTAATGTATACTCCCCACCATGACTTATGGAACTGAAACTTGGGCAGTCACCAAAAGAATGGAAGAGAAGCTGAAAACTACACAGCAAAGAATGGAACAAATTATAGTAGGAATCAGACTGTTGGATAAAAAGAGAAACACATGGATTAGGCAGCAAACACAAGTAAAGGACATTCTTATCAAAACTAAAGAACTGAAATGGATTTGGGCAAGACACGTACTCGAAGGCATGATGACTGATGAACTAAGAAAATAACAGAATGTTAACCAAGAGGAGCTAAAAGAAAACCTCGAAGACAATAATGGAGATAGACAGATGAAATTCAAGAGTTCATGGGTAGTAAATGGATGGTCATTGCACAAAACAGAAGGAACTGGAAAGTTGCTGAAGAGGCCTTCATCCTGCAGTGGATTGAAAATGGGTGATGATAATATGAATAAAGGTTGCCCTAGGGCTCAATCCTTGGCCCCTTTTTTCTGGACAATTGTTCTAGATGAATTTCTGGTCTTGGATCTGGGCCCAGTGGAAAGCCTTGCCTTTGTGGACGAGTGGTTGTAGAGCAAAGATCAAATTCTGCCCTCTTACAACTGCAGGAGTGGGCACAAGTGCACATGCTCAGGATATCACTGGAAAAAACTAACTATATACTTTTTGAAAGGAAACCTAAGAAGGTCCCCTCAAATTAAAATTTATGGAATAACCATAAAAAAACAGTATCAGAACTAAAATACCAAGTGGTTGTTTTTGACTCAAAATAAACTTTTTATTCCTCCATTTAGCATACTTATCAAAAAAAAGTGAGAAACAATGTAGGCATGATTGCCAGATTAGTAGGGCTGACTGGGGCCTCAGAAGTTCCATGGCACTCATATACCAAGCAGTGTTCTTGCCTGTCATCACCTATGGACTGGCATGTGGTTTACCTGCATGGCCATAGTCAGGAACAAATTAGAGAACAATACTTCTCACTGTCACCAGGGCAGGTTGCGCTGTGAGCACACTGCAGGTGCTGGCTGTCTCTATCCCACTTTATTTGGAAATAGCCAAAAGTGGCTTATGTTATAGACTTAGGAAGGGCATATCCACAGAATTTCTGGGGATAGCCCTTGACACAGCCAATAACATCAAGGCTGAGAGAAAGAAAATAGCCACAAAGGCGGCAATGGTTAGCCCAAAGCCACCAAAGTGACACGCCCCTGGACTCTTTATTACCTTTATATTGACACGTCATGGCTTCTTAAAGGCAAAATTAACTTCTTTAGGGCCAACTGATGACCCAAATTATACCTGTGGCAAGAGTAAAGACTGGGCATACATTATCTATGAATATGTAATTTATGATATACCAATTTCAGTTAATAACTGAAATTGGCCCTCTTAATAAGTTAATAAATGAAAGGGGACAAAAAACACCTCTTCATAATAGAGGAAAGTAATTACAAAGCTTTTACTAATTTTGCACAACATGTAAGTTACAGTGGTTTCGGGAACACCAACGTTTTGGTGGTAGAAAATTGAAAAAGCATTGTCTGGTCTGATCAATCCTAATTCCTCCTGTTTCATACTAATGGAAAGACTGGAATATGAATAAATAAGTATTCCAATTAAATTAATCACTCTTGTACCATGGGAAATGAATAATGCTGAAACTACAGCATATTGTGCATTTAGGTAACGACTGCTGTTAGTTAATTAGTTCTCCACAAAGAAAGGGAAGAACTAACTAATGAACCATCCAAAAATATATTAAATTAAACTATGAAAGCTTAGTCTCACCTTGGGGAAGCCCATTAGCCTTCTGCAGAGTTGGTGCAATACTGCATCCTAATGCTGTTAAGAAAGAAGACTAAAGAATTCTACCCTGATGACAAATGCAGGCTCCCTAAAAAGAAAATAACATCCAAAGAAATAGGAAATAACTGAAAGCGTATGGAAATTTGTAGGCTTGATTTCTTCAGGGGAGCATCCACACCTGTTAATCACCCCAAAAAGGCTGTATTTCCATAGCGAGCTATTAAGTTTAAAGTTAGCTTCTTTTAAGTTTTTCATAAAGCACAGTAGATTCATCTTACAAGTAGTAAGTTAAGTCAGGAAAGAAAAGACACTTTTCCTTCTATTTTTATTACAGTTACTAATCCAACCACTTGGCCACTCATAGCATTACTCTTGCCTCCCTGCGGTGGGGCTGGTAACCCAAGCGGGAAAACTAACCCTCAGGGCCAAAAGGAGTAAAAAATGGACAAAGAAACCTTTTCTCCACTTTCTCCATTGAGATCCTCTACCAATAAAGACCAACCTGACCATGACTCCTATCAAAATAAAAGACAAAAAAGAGAGATATGGCAGCAAGATCACCCAGCCTTTCTCCTTATTCATTTTTTATCAGATTTTCCTGCGAGCTAATTATCCCCATTTCTAATCTAGAAATGCTTCGAAAATGCTGCAGGATCACCGAAGATGGTTAAACGATAGCAGAGTCGGACCTCATTAACATCTCAGATAATGAAATTGTGCTAGAATTCGCAGATAAAAAAGTAATACACCAAAAAGAATATTAATCCGGAAAGATGGATTAATGAGTTACAACTCATAGTAGCAATCAAGTTTCAGTGTAACTTTACATTGCACTTTAGAGCTTCAAGATTAGGGCCTTCATCTATAAGATTTAATGCCTTCGATATTCCTTTCACTGTCAGGTTCCGTTCTTCTTTACCTTTGGGCATTCACTCGCTGCTGCCCCCTCCTCTTGAATGCAATGCTGTTCCAGTGCAGACAGATCTTCATTTGACAATTCTTGATGATGCAAATCAATTAAATCATCAACATCAGTTGCCTCCACTTCAGTGAACCCTATCTTTTTGGTGAATTTCATGCATTTGTCTTTAGTTTGCGTATAATCTTCATCGGTATCAGAGCTGAAGGAGTTGCTAAGATCTGGACATAACTTATGCCATGAACTTTGAATACAGTTATGTGGAACTTTACTCCATGCAGGATCAATGAATTTTAAAGTATCTTTTATATTGGAGGCTCACCAATATTGCTGCATATTCATCTGTTCATGGTCAGTCTTGTCAATTAGATTAGCCAGAATGCCCTTTAAATACTGAGCCTTAAAACATTTAATTACATGTTGGTCCATAGGCTAGAGTATTAAGGTCTATTTGCTGGGCGAAAAACAAAATCTTCATATTGGAACAGACATCAGAACAGTAATGCCACAAGCCATCCACTGGGTGGATGGCTTGTGGCATTACCAAGAATAAGTAAGATGTTGAACAGAATTCCTTCTACTTTGCAATACACTTTCAATTCTGGTCATAACAGAGATCCAAGATAACTTCTGAAAATAACAACAGTCATCCAGTTCGAGTACCAGTCAGTGCCCCCAAAATTTGCGGGGCCGTGTTATAAAGAATTACTTGCGGGGTCATAGGGTCCTGCACAAAACTTATGTGGGGTGTTTTTGTAATAGTGTTTTATTTAATTTTTCAAAGTCTAGGGTAACTAAGACATAATTTTATATTTTACTAAACAAAAATTTTAAATGCGAATAATATTTAATACATTAATCAGCAGTATTGTTTTGACCATTTGAGCACAGGGCCATGTTCAACAGAACCGCTTCAACATGCTTGTGGTAGGTGCTGATATCAGTACATGAGCATGTATGACCTATTGTAACCTATAAGAGCACAATGGTTTGTATAGTGGTAAATGCACACAGGTTTCAGTTTGACTCCCCATATTAGCACCAGACAGAAGTGTTAGCCATTCTTTTGCCACCTAAAGGCCAGGTGCAATCTTTTTTAGCAATGGAAATATGAGCGAGCAGGCATTTTTTCCCCAATATAAACCTATTTCGTTGAGGTTGAATATCTGTTTGGATATGTACTCTCCCTTTCATGGTGCTTTCTGTAAATATCAAGGTTATTCACGTGTTGGACCACATTTTGCAGCTCCAGGAAACGCTGAGTTTTTATTTATATTTACCTTTTTCATTGACTTAATTGTCATATTAAATTATTTTCTATAAGTATCTTTATAGTCCCGGTCAAGCTCCTTGGTTCATTTGAATTTAGATAGCGATTTTGAAAGTTAATACTTAGTGTCCGTAGAGCTTACCATTTGTAACTTCCCGCCATTGTTATACAATACAGAATAGCATAATGTAAATCCCGAACTTCACAGCATAAGGTTTAACATAAAACTAAATAGCGAATACATAGCACTGTATTAGAAATCTGTTAGATTAGTATAGTATTATCAATTAATCAGTAAAATTTATTAATCTTATTAAATTTCATTGTTAATTAACCTATACTTAAACGGAATCGTGACCCAGACTAGAGCAGCAAAGCAATGTGCATGGATTAGCAAGAGTGCTGTGGATCTGGGGGAGAACCAAAGGGGTGATTCTGCAATGCATCACAGCCTAAAAAAAATGTCAAATCTTTTGTATGAACACGGAACTAAAATATGCTCAAGGAAGTAGAAGTGCACAACTTCGTCCCTGGTTGTCATTGAAGAATTAATTTAAACTTTAAAAATATGAGACCGGTGAAGCCAAAAGTCACGAATGACCGACTTTTGTATTAATGTCATCATTTGGCAATATTAAAGTAAGAAGAAAACATGTGTTTTAAAGACTTCTAGGTTCTCATAATGCATTTTGTAACATGGGAATCTCAATTGCATTAGATTCCAGACCGGGGAGAGGTTGGTGGGTAGTTTCGTATTTATGACGTTAAGCTTGGTATTACGACAGCACTATTCTATAATGAGAGCTTCGTATTGAAAGATTTTGTAACTGGATTTTAATTTAAAAAATTAAATCTACTTAGGGGTTTGTGGTTGTGAGAATGTATGTGTTGTGTGAGTTCGGTACTGGATTGACCAGTCCTGAAGCTATTATAATGGTAGTAAGCCCGTGTGTTGGAAGTTTTTATGGAACCGTACTTTGTGGCAGTTCTCCCGATGTAGCATGTGTTGCAACCTTGCTGACACTTAATTAAATATACAATATCGTTCATGTCATTTATTGGGTATTTGTGTGTTTCTTTATATGTATTAAAAAATGACCCTAACTTATTGTAAGAAGAAAAAATAAGTTTGATATCAGTGCCTGCGAACACTTGACGGAACTGTCTGGCGAGACTGCTGTGATAGGGAAGAATAATGCATGTGTTCCCTTTTGGATTGTGTTTGGATAAGCTAGTGACATTATTCTTTGCAATGGAAATTGTGTTGGATTAATTGAAATGAATATTTCCTAGTCGTGAACTTTTTTGTGAGATTTTGTTATTCGGTAGATAAATCACCTTGTGAAGAACTGCATTTTATAGCATTGTGAATTTGATTATAAAGGATGGCCTTTTTTGTACTAAGTGGGTGATGTGATTCGAAATGTAAATATTTCCCTGTGTGTGTATTTTTCCTGTAGATCTGGTTCCTAGTTTGGTACCTGTTTTGTATATTGGAAGGTTAAGGAAATTGATTTTGTTGTTGACTTCTGTTTCGAGTGTGTATTTTAATCTGTCATGTATTGTGTTGAATTTAATAAAGAGATTATCAATTGTAGATCTCTTTCCTATTAGAAGTATGTCATCTGCATAGCGCATATAAAGTTTAATTCCGCTATAATTTCCAGCGGAGACATCTTAGCCTCCTTCGATGTTGTTTCTTTATATACAAACATACATTTACCTTTCACACTACAAGCTTTACACGAATTCCTAATGATTGACAACATTTTAGCCAACCGCACCTCCCTTTCCATTAATAATATCTTAGAACTTACTTCATTTTTACTTGAAGCTAGACACTTTCGGTTTCAAAACAAAACATTTGAACAAATATTTGGCCTCCCCACGGGACTAGGAATTTCAGCCCTCTTACCCTTCAGGGATTAAACTTTATATGCGTTATGCAGATGACATACTTCTAATAGGAAACAGAACTACAATTGATAATCTCTTTATTAAATTCAACACAATACGTGATACATTAAAATACACACTCGAAACAGAAGCCGACAACCAAATCAATTCCCTTAACCTTACAATATATAAAACAGGTACCAAACTAGGAACCAGGATCTACAGGAAAAATACACACACACACACACACACACACACACACACACACACACACACACACACACACACACACACACACACACACACACAGGGAAATATTTACATTTCGAATCACATCACCCACTTAGTACAAAAAAGGCCATCCTTTATAATCAAATTCACAACACTATAAAATACAGTTCTTCACAAGATGATTTATCTACCGAATTACAGTATCTCACAAAAAAGTTCACGACCAGGAAATATCCATTTTAATCAATCCAACACAAAAGGGAACACGTGCATTATTCTTCCCTATCACAGCAGTCTCGCCAGACAGTTCCGTCAAGTGTTCGCAGGCACTGATATCACACTTATTTTTTCTTCGTACAATAAGTTAGGGTCACTTTTTAATACATATAAAGAAACACACAAATACCCAATAAATGACATGAACAATATTGTATATTGAATTAAGTGTCAGCACGGTTGCAACGCATGCTACATCAGGAGCACTACCACAAAGTATGGTTCCACAAAAACCTCCAACACACAGGCTTACTACCATTATAATAGCTTCAGGACTGGTCAATCCAGTACCAAACTCACACAACACGTACATTCTCACAATCCCTTAGTAGATTTGGCCATTACAATCGTAAAATTAAAATCCAGTTACAAAATCTTTCAATACGAAGCTCTCATTATAGAATGGTGCCGCCGTAATACCAAGCTGAACATCATAAATATGATACTATCCACCAACCTCTCCCTGGTCTGGAATCTTATGCACTTGAGATTCCCACGTTACAAAATGCATTATGGGAACTTAGAAGTCTTTAAAACATGTTTTCTTCTTACTTTAATATTGCCAACTGATGACATTAATACGAAAGTCGGTCATTCATGACTTTTGGCTTCACCGGTCTCATATTTTTAAAGTTTAAATTAATTCTTCAATGACAACCAGGGACACAGTTGTTCACTTCTACTTCCTTGAGCATATTTTAATTCGGTGTTCATACAAACATCACAATTTTAAACTGCCTTAAGCCTCAAAAATTTATTCTTCCATCCTACTCCACGTAACGTTGCAGATTATCTAAGGTGAGTACCGCTCATTAAGCTTTATGCTATTCAAAACTTTGCATCCCACAGTTATTTTCAAATTGGATAGTTGCATATCCATTATACTGTTGGGAGAATCCATTTGCAGATGAATATACTGCAACTGTGAAGGAATATGCTTGGTTGTAAACAATTTCCAGGTAACTTATGGCATCCAAATGTTGTTTTGCTGGTATCAACAGATCCAATCTAAACTGCAAAAACACTTTACCACACCATTACACTGCTGCTGCCAGCCTGTACTGTTGACACCAGAATGGACCCGTGGACTTGTGTTGCTGTTTTTTTTTTTTTTTTTTTACTATATTCTGGTCTTTCTGTCAGTGTGAAAAAGCAGGACCTTGTTTTTTTTTCTGATAGGAATGGAATGCCAGCAGCAAAAAATAAGCTGTTACCTGAATTAATCCAGCCAAGGAGTTATACAATTTGAAGTGCCTCTTTTGTTACCACTGTTGTGACTGACTATAGACTTTCTGTCAACTTGCACAAGCCATGTCAGCCTCAGTCTTTCATTAACGAGCTGTTTCCAGCCAGAGGATTTCCATTGGCTAGTTGTTATTTGGTTATTGGACTAATCTTGGTACACTTGAGAAACACTTACATATGAAAACCCCATCAGGGCTGCAGTTTCTGAGATAGTCTTTCTAGTACATCTGGTGCCGATTACCATGCTGCATTCAAAGCTGTTTAAATATTTATGTTGTCCAGTCTTACATTGTTTGCACACATACAGAAGGATAGGTATACCTAATAAAGTGGCCACTCAGTTTATAATTCTTTTCACTAAAACTTTGTCTGAATATTTATTATATTGGTTGTAATTAGCATTGCGGTATCCTCTAATTATTTTTATCAGTGTGATATATACAGGGTGTTTCAGTTAAACGTTTCAGAACTTCTAAGAGGGGTAGTGTACATCCTGACAACTCGAAATCATATAGCAATGTGGGGTCGGAAATGCTTTCCTGAAGCGGTGTTGTACACAGAAGCACCATAAAAAGAAAAGAGACCGTAAGTGAGAAATCGTTTTAATAATACATGAAAAGAAGCAAAAGGTACATGGATTAAAGTAAGTGTTTGAAGTTTCTTCAACCTCGTATTGCTTTCGCACAGTGGTACCTTGGAAAATGTGCTACAAATCCCCTTTTTCCTGCTGAAGTGTTGTTTTCTGATGAGGCATCCTTCACAAGGGAAGGAATTTTCAACACGCATAACGACCATATCTGGGCGGTCGAGAACCCGCATGCAATATGACGTCGTGCAGCACAGATTCGATTTTCGGTCAATGTATGGGCCGGTATTATGGGAGATCACCTCATCGGACCTTACCTGTTACCGTGTCGTCTAACCGGACCTATCTACTTGATCTTTCTGCAGCAAGTATTGCCACAACTTTTGAGAGATGAACAGATTTCTGCATCGACGCAACAGACAATGTGGTTCCAACACGATGGAGCCCCTGCCCATTATAGCGGAGATGTTCGTAACTACCTGGATGTCACATTTGGTCAACAGTGGATCGGACGTGGTGGTCCCGTGCGTTGGCCTGCTCGGTCACCCGACCTATCATGTCTTGATTTTTATTTCTGAGGTCATATGAAATCGCTAGTTTATGACACCCCTGTTGACAATGCTGAGGAGCTGGTTGCAAGAATCGCAGTAGCTGCTGAAGAAATTCGAAATTCGCCTGGAGTATTCCAGAATGTTCGGATGTCCATGCGTCGGAGATGTGAGGCGTGCATCGTAGCCCGTGGAAGAAACTTCGAACACTTACTTTAATCCATGTATCTTTTGCTTCTTTTCATGTATTATTAAAACGATTTCTCACTTACGGTCTCTTTTCTTTTTATGGTGCTTCTGTGTACAACACCGCTTCGGGAAAGCATTTCCGACCCCACATTGCTATATGATTTCGAGTTGTCAGGATGTACCCTACCCCTCTTAGAAGTTCTGAAACGTTTAACTGAAACACCCTGTATATATTGAAGATCAGTGTGATGTATGTAATTACTTTTCCTTTACTAAATTTGGCTTAACACATGTTTTGATCATGTATATGTTTTTCAAGAGGAGCTTGCTTTCAGCCATGATAAATTAGAATGTTGGATTGGCTGATTTTTCTTTATTTAATAAGAAATATCAATTTGCATGTATGACTTTGCATGTGTGAGTGGCTATAAATAAAATAAAAAAATTAATACCTTTATGATTAGCTCTTCTCGATTGTCTTAAATGATTTTATTGCTAAAATCTGTTTTCTCATGTTACTTTGTTCTATTTCTTCAGAATTACTATTTGGTCTATATAATTTGCTTCTTTCTTTTAAACCAGTGCTTCTTAAACGCACTTTAAGACACACTGGAAACTTCCTTAAACCATAGTTTCTTGAGTTTAGACATTCTGGAATCTTACTTAAACTAGTGTTTCGTAAACTGTATTTCATGGAGCTGTTTGACTCTGTGAAGAGATTTAAATGGTTTCACTGAACAAAACAGCATGAGCAAGCTGACAAACTAAAACTTCATTTTTTCATGGGAATATTTTGTGTTCCCCTTAATTGAGTACAGGCAAACGAAAAAAAATTGTATAGGCTTGCCTGCTGAAACAATTTAAATAAACACATCTGATGTGAGTTATTAATGGCTTATGTGGGATCTGGTAACTAAGTTAAGAATTAACAAAATATACACCGTATTGAATGCACAAATGTTTAGTGCATTGCGATTTCAAGAATTATAATGCTAATTCTCATCATCAGCATGACTGAATGGAGTTTTATGTGATGTTTTAAAATTGTATGCATCTCTACATTTTTATTTTTGGTGATGCTTTCTTGCCAGTAATGGCTGTCACCTTTTTATCAGAGCTCGAACTTATACTTCTCTTAGAAATAACATTACCATCCATGGGTTGAATTTAATTGCTAATATTATTTTATGCAAGTGGCATCACGTTTTGATGATGCTATAAAGATGGAAATTGAACATAGTGATGCATCCAGTTTTATAGCTATTTCAATATATGCATTACAGTATAATTTTATTCTTTCTTCAAAGTTTTTTTTTTTTTTTTTAAGTACCGTATTTCCCCATGTATAAGACGCAACCTTTTTTGAAAAATTTGGGGTCTAAAAACTGGGTACGTCTTATACGGTGGTTGTAGATTTTTTTTTATTTTCATTTCCCGATTTTTCGCGCTTGTTGTCTTTGCACTCATTGTTTCGCACTTGTTACCAGTATATTAGGTTATGTTTTGCCACATTCTGCCCAGAAATGGCTCAGAAAAGATTTTCATACAGTGCTGAATTCAAGTTAAAAGTGATCCAGTTTTCAAAAGTGAATGGAAATCGTGCTGCTGAATGTAAGTTTGGTCCTCCTCCAACTGAGAAAACAATCCGAGACTGGCTATGGGAAGAAGAAACCCTACTGAAAACGCCACAACAGAAGGCCATGAGAAACAAGTCAGCAAAATGGCCTGATTTAGAGAGGGAATAGAAGATATGGATTGAAGAGCAAAGGGCAATTGGAATTCCTCTGTGCACAAAGATGGTTCAGCATGAGGCAAGAAGAATTGCTGATGCAAAAGAAGTTACTGATTTCAAAGGAGGACACAATTGGTGCTTCAGATTCATGAAACGGAATGGACTAAGCATGCGTACACTCACCAGACTTGCCCAAAAGATGCCTGAAAGCTATGAGCAGGAGGTCCTTGAATTTCATCGTTTTGTCATTCAATGTTGGAAAACACATCAGTTTGAGTTGGGACAGATTGCAAATATGGACAAAATCCCCCTTCAGTTGAATGTCCCAAGTAACAGAACTGTTGATAAGGAGGTGAAAATTGTAACTGTGAAGACAAGCAGACATGAAAAGAGCCATTATATAGTTGTTCTAGCTTGTTGTGATTGTCCACTTCATGACAGGAGTGATTGTCCACGTTCATGACAAGGGTTGGATGGATCAGGATGGGATGAAGATCTGGTTTGAGAAAGTTTGAAGCAGGAGACCAGGTGGGCTCTTATGCAAACCTGCCCTATTGGTGCTTGATCAGTTCAGGGCACACATAACAAAAAATACAAAGACGATTGCTGCAGAGCAAAAAACAAAACTTGCCGTCGTACCTGAAGACTTGACATCCCAGCTCCAACCACTTGATGTCAGCATTAACAAACCCTTCAAAGCTGCCATGAGAGACAAATAGAACCAATGGATGAAGTCTTCTGGGGACAATTTGACACCAGCAGGAAGAGTGAAGAAACCAACTATAGGAGAAGTTTGTACCTGGATGAAAAGATCCTGAGATAATATGAAGATTGAGATTGTTGTCAAGTCATTTAAGAAGTGTGGCATTTCAAATGCCATAGATGGAACTGAGGAAGACAGTGATTCGTCATCACACATAGATGAGGACAAGCTAATGGATGGGAGTTTTGACAGTGATGAGGAGGAGTTTGAATTTTATGATGAATAAAACTTGAGTTCAATAACTTTATGTAGTACATTTTTTTTTTCCTTCAAATTTTGGGCCACAAAATTAAGGTGCGTCTTATACATGGGAGCGTCTTATACATGGGGAAATACGATAATATTGGTACTGTTAGTCACTCATGTGACTTGGGAAAATGTGTTTCTTTGACTTGTCCAGCATGGAGCTAAGAGAAGTAACTTAAACACCAGTGGAGCAGAGATTGGAGAAAATAGCAATTCTGTGACATTGCATACAACAGTTGACACTTGTATTGCAACAAAATACCGGAAAACTTGAAATATACAGTTGGCCCTATCTATGTTGACAGAAAAAAAATATATGTATATAGATGATAATCTAATTTTCAGGCAAATAAATGCAAGGAGATGACAAACTCTTACTGCTGTGGAACTTAAAATAATCTGCATTAATAACTAGAAATTATTTAGAAATAATGTAAAACAGATTATTAAAGCATTACAAAAGTAATAGAGAATGGTAAAATTAACATAAGTAATGAATCTAATATCTCACAAACATGTAAGGTGGAGGAAGGAAATAGACCCTACAAGAGCTTGAGAGCGTTAAAAAACATGTATGTGTGAACAACATTTATCATTTTAGGCACCTACAATTATAAATGTCATTAAATAAAATGGTGACAACTAAATTAAGCAGCAATTAAGACTGTGAAACAGATAAAGAATAATTTCAGTAATTACTGTTGATTCTCCCTCCCTGTTCTGTATAACAGTATCCATGAAAGAGGGAGGGGATTGAATTTTTCAGTTTTAACCATTTCCTTCTAAATCGGAGATTGAGAACCTGTGGCTCATTTTTATGCTGAATAAAATAAATCAAATATTTTCTCTCAGTCATTTATATAATTAAGCAAAAAGAACACAATAAAAGATATATGATACTAATTGTCTTTTGTTTTCTTATTTGTCACGTTTACTTTTTTTTATGGACCCGAAATTTGCTATTTTTGTTTGTTTTTATATTGTTGATTTGCTTGTGGATTAAAAAAGGTTCTAAACTCCTATTCTAAATGCTCTCTTTACACTCTTTTGTTTATAAGTAGTAAAGGTTACAGGATTATCTTTCAATACAGGCATTGAAATAATTACTTCACCCTTTGATAGTGCATGCCAGTGTTCAGTTTCTGTCTTGGTGGGGATACTTTAGGTCCTCCAGTTAAAGAGACTGATTTTAAGCATTCCAAGGCTTGAGTTGACATTAAAGATGAAGCCATTATCTGTCAGTAATGGAGACCACATGTGTCACTGATAAGAAAGAAGGGAAAGTTTTGAAACAACTGTTATGACTGTCATATTTTATATAAATAGAAGATGCCCCTTTTCGGTGATGCTCTTAAAATGATATTTCCAATTTAGGTGAACCAGTGAATAATGGTATTGTATTTAATGTGAACGCACATCTAAAACTTTGAAGGCCAAAAATTTATCTGGATGGACAGATCAACTTTTTATTTCTGTCCATCCAGAAGGCACGCTCTGAATACAGAAATGCTCCCAGTTATCAGATTATTTCTTTTATATATTTTTTACCAAGGCTATGAAATTTGCAATTCTATAGTAATTAAACTTAATCCATTAATTAAATTAAACTTAATGCTGATGACAACTTTATCTTTTCTCAGTTGAAACACACAAGGGGACATGAATTAATGTCAGAAAATAATAGTTGCAGATTAAATATGAAGAAAGTTGCATTCAGCCAAATGGTAGGCAATTGTTGGAATAAACTTCTTCCTGGTGTTTTGGATGACTTGAGTAAATTTAAGGAATGGTTTGGGGTTTCCCCCCACCCTGTATAATCTTTGCTTTCTTGCATAATTGTCAATATTTAAATTATGCCCTGTCAATGCAGTGTAGTGTGTTTCTTCATTAAATTATCCATTCATGTATGGATAGTCTTTCAACTGTTGTTTATTCCCTGGCATGACCAGTAGGTCATATTCTTAAACTCCACTAAGTTAGAGGAGTTTACAGTTAATTAGTTTGATAATGAATACAATAATTAACGATATTTAGCAGTCATGCAGGAGGCATGACCCATGTTCTATTCATATGCAGTACTGCCATCTTATTTTGGCCAAACTCTCATTTTGAAATGTTTTTACTTGAGGTGTATGTGATTAAATCATTTGGAGGTGGTCCCCCTCCCCCTGAACTATTTCTTGATTCTTTTGATAAAATTTGAACAACGTAATATAATTAAAAATGTATGTTACCAGATGGGAATTTACTTAGTAAATAAACACCACTGAATGTTAAACCAGAACCTTATTTATGACCTTTATATTATTCCTATCTTTAATTTGCCAATGAAATATTTTTGAAAGTTTATCTTTTTTGAAAGATATTTGAAAATGCTTGTTTATAAATGTTAGGAGTTAGTGTCATGTGTTTAAGTTTCATGTTCATGTTTAAAATTTTCACTTGCAAGGCAATACTTTAAATCTTGCCCAGTTGTATGCTGGATTAGATCAACTATTTAACATGTAAATGCATTTATATACAAAGGCTTTTTTTTTTACAAAACTTAATTCCACAACTTACTCCATCCACCAAGCCAGCAGAAAATTTACTTCCTTAAGCCAATATGAACATTTGGCAAGCTTATTTGGATTATAAATAATGGATTTACACTTTTAGCTCAGAAAACAGTCTCTATGTCTTTTTGTTGTAAAAGTAATCAACACTTAGACCTGAAATTAATGGTAATGATAAATTGACAGGTTTTGCTAGTTAAAAAACCAAATTTGAAATTTGGAGGAGGTTCCCCAGTACACAATCCGAATGGAAAGTACTCTCCGATGGTTAAAACCAATAACAGCATCATAATACCACACAAATAGCAAAATATCACAATCAATCTTGACATCCTGAATACATTCTGTATGTGGAAGCCAACAACCTTTGTTGATCTGACAACAGCAACTGACTTCATAATATGCTTTTAAATGGTAGGATCTCTACTAGCTCTCTACTTTTCAAGCCAGATCTGTATAATATTCATCATATTATAGGTCTGTATAATATTCATCAACAGCCAATGAGTTTCTAGATATTCCTATGAAAAAATTCTTATTGTCTATCACTAGATTTCTTACTCAATCTAGTGATAGTCTATGCCTTGAAGCAAGCTCTTTCACCTTGGAATCATCTTGTTTAGATTGGAGTTCGAGCCCATCACCACCAAATGCGGAGGATGCGGAAAGGTCAGGGAATGACCACCGCATATCCCGGAGCAATATGACCTTAGTTGCTAATGTTCCTAAAAACCAAATAACTAACAATAACAAACTTTGAATCATCTCCCAATTTGTGATCTTTGTATCCAAAATAGGAAGAAAAACAGTGTCACTGTTGGTTTATTTAATATGTAAAGCCCATCACATCAGCTTGTTGATTATATCCCAAGCTATACAGATCACTCGTCTGATTTTTTTTTATGATCTGCAGCAATTTCTTGTGAATATACACAGCAAAAATGGCACATTATAGCCAAAGCAGCTTATGTGGCATCAAACCCCCATAACAATAATATGGCAAAACTTTTCTGCAACATAAATCACATCCAAATAAAAAAAAAAAAAATAACAATAAAAATAATTATTATGAGTGTATAATGTGTATGGTGTCCTTAAGTACTTTGCAAGCATTAGCAAGTGCAAATCTGTTTCCTATCAGATTAGACATTTATGCTTTGCTTTATCTGAAACAGAAATATAACCCCAGTGGCTCAAATCTGGTGAGTATGGGCTTGGCACACCCAGGGTCCCGAGCTGGATATCATTATTCCTCTCTTTTTTGAGGCGCCTCCGTAGCCAGGTGGGAAGGAGCAGCAGTGCGTAGCACACGCTTCTTGATTATACCAGGGTTCGAGCCCGTCACCACCAAATACGGAGGATGCGGAAAGGTCAGGGAATGACCACTGCATATCCCGGAGCAATATGGCCTTAGTTGCTAATGCTCCTAAAAACAAAATAACCAACCTCTCTTTTTTGATGATTCCCTTGTATTTCTCTCTCTCTCTCTCTCTCTCTCTCTCTCTCTCTCTCTCTCTCTCTCTCTCTCTCAGGGTAATTCAGAAATATTTTTTTCAGCTGGTGCAGCATAAGCCTCAGGCTTCCTTGCACCATATGGCTAATAATAATAAGATACCAGATAGGAATAGCAAAGATAATTATTAGATACCAGATCAAAGCGAAATCAGGATATGAATTAGCGAAAACCTGTGAAAATAGCAACCCTCCACCCCTTTTCTGGCTCCATAATAGGAAAACATAATTTCATGAATGTAACACAAATAAGCTCTACTAAATCAAACTCTAGTCTACACAATATAGAGGAAGTCAATTCAGCTTTACTCATAACAGGCTGTAGTAATTTAACATGCTCCTATTTATTATGAGCAGAATACCATCTCGGTGCAGTAGATATACACTGATGAGCCAAAACATTATGACCAGCAAGTCATTATGCAGATTGAAGCAACTGCAGGTGAATTACGTGTGTGTGTGTGTGTGTGTGTGTGTGTGTGTGTGTGTGTGTGTGTGTGTGTGTGTGTGTGTGTGTGTGTGTGTGTGTGTGTGTGTGTGCTGGTTGGGACATGGTATGAAAAACACCTGATACTGAGATCCATTAATCAATGTTACTCTTGTTCTTCAGATGGGAAAGGCAGCAGATTTAAGCGAGTTTGACAGAGGTCAAATAGTAATAGCCAGACGACAGGGTCAGAACATATCCAAAACGGCATGGCTAGTGGGGTGCTCATGGTCAGCTGTGGTTAGTACCTACCGAAAGTGGTCAGAGGAGGAAAAACCCACGAACTGCTGGTGATGTGTTGGATGACCACGGCTGACTGTGAGCACCTCACTAGCCTAGTGATAGTGAGGTGCTCACAGTCAGCTGTGATAGTCAATATAGTCAACGATCATGATGCTCGAGGTGAGCGAAGGTGCTCTCAGATGGTACATGGCAACAGAAGGGAGACTGTGGTGCAACTCGCCAGTAAGTGAAAATGTGTAATGTTTCACAACACACAATACATTGAACCCTGTTGAAAATGGCACTGCATAGCCGCAGGCCTCTCTGAGTGCCGATGCTAACCACAGTTCACTGGCGACAGTGCCTACAATGGGTACGCAAGCATTGAAACTGGACCTTGAGCGATTGGAAGAAGGTCATCTGGTCCGATAAATCACATTTCCTGTGTGCGAGTCGGGACATGATATGAAAAACACCCGATACTGGGCTCCGCTAATCAGTATTACTCTTGTTCTTCAGATGGGAAAGTCAGCAGACTTAATCTGGGGAAACGATGACATCTGGATGCACCGTGGGACGAAAAGATGCTGGTGGCGTCATGCTTTTTGTGATGTTCTGCTAAGGATACCCTGGGTCTGGTCATCGATGTGCCCGGGCACTTTGATGTCTACCACCTACCTAAACATCATTGCTGGCCAGGTACACCCTTTTGTGGCAACGGTCTTCCCCTCTGGTGGTGGTGCCGTTTTTCAGCAGGATAATGCGGCATGCCACAACTCCCCAGATTGTTCGAGACTGGTTCGTGTAACATGAAGAAGACTTCCAGGTATTGCCCTGGCTTCCAAATTTCCCAGACATCAATCCCATTGAGCATCTGTGGTTTGTGTTGGAACAGCAACTCTGATCTACGGCATCTCAACCACGGACCTTATAGGAATTAAAGGATCTGCTGGTACGTGTTGGTACCAGATACCACAAGACGCATTTAGAAATTTTGTAGCATCCATGCCTCACCAGTACGAGCTATTTTGGCTGCACGTGGAGGACCAACATCATGTTAGGTAGGTGGTCATAATATTTTGGCTCATCAGTATATTTGTTAACTATAATAGTTGCAACACTGTTTTAATAATTCAGCATATCTTTATTGACTACCCTCTCATTCACCAGTGAATGCTAAAGAATTTTTACAGATTTTAAAAATAGATATAAAATTTTATTACAATTGCTGCCTAAATGCAAATTTGCATCAACACAAATTGCAATTTTTGTTCCTTAATGTGCATATGCATCCCTTCAGTCGTGGTCAACAAATGACAAAGGAACAGCAGATGAAATGAACACTGAGTGATATCTGCATACTGACTGAACTATGGCTATTTGTATTTATTACAACTGTAATAAATAAATACTCAATTAAAGCTGTATACTTGATTCACAGTTTCTTATGTTCTTTGTGTATGTTTAAGTTATTTTATCTAGTTTAGTATTTTCCACAAGAAAAGGTAAAATTTTTTGAAGATTTATGCTTGCTGAATTTTAATTCTTTAGTTTGTAAAAAACCAAACGTGTGTGTGTGTGTGTGGATAAAATTTTGCGTAAAAAGTGTTTTCCTATAAAATTTTACCCTAAAGGGTTCTTATAATGGATCCACAGCCTGAAACATCAGGACTCAAAAGGAACATGAATGGATAATATGTGGAAGCTGATGACATTGAATCAGCTCTTTATAACATGTCATTTGATACTAAAATTTAATGTTATTTGACTGATGCAGATTCTGAATGTCATTCGGATGCATCTGTTAATGTTAGAACTCTACACACAGCAGATGCCAGCGTTACTTGGTGTGATGATTCTTCACAGATGAAATTGCTTCCATTTACAAAAAAGCAGTGCCTATTCTTTCCAGAACCCCAGAGAAATAATCAAATTAGTTATTTTGAACTGCTTGCAACAGATGAATTTTTTGAGTTGCTTGTGAACGAAGCCAACACTTATGCAGCAACTGTAAAATGTGAAGAAGGCTCACAAATAAATGCATGGAAAGATGTTAACAAGAAGGAGATGAAAATTTTCTTGGGATTAATTCTTCACACCCCTGTGTGAATAATTAATCAACAAATCCAGGACAAGTCTTGGATCAAAAAATTCAAGATTACGGGGAAAAAAGACCCACTATTTGCAATGAAGTGCTTTTCAGCATTCATGAAGAGAAATAGATTTTTAGGTAATAATGAGATGCCTGCACTTTGCCCAAAATGAACTGCCTACAGGACCATCTTTATAAAAATTTAGCCTTATCGGACCACCTAAATGGAACAAAAATTTAAAAATTTATTTTTTAAAATATTATCTGAGAAAACAGATGTCACTGGACTGATGCACAATCCTCTGGAGAGGCAGTCTACTTTTTAGACAATTCATGAAAAGTAAAAGACACAAATATGGCATAAAACTGTGCATGCTGACTGAGCAAAATGGTCTAGCATTGAAGTGGTTAGTATATACAGGAGCATCAGGCAAATTTAGAGGAAAACAGCAGACCCCAAATGTAGTTATGAAACTTATTGAAGAGGAATTATATGTTGGACATACCTTGAATATGGATATTTTTTGCAATTCCTGTGCTCTTGCAATGCAATTAATCAAAGCCAACACATAATGTACTAGTACATTACATGCTGACAGAAAAAAAAAATTTCTAAAGATTCTCTCTCTCAACAGCAAAGCTAAAAACGGGTGAGAGTATGTGCAGGTATGCTGAAGGTGTAGCTATTTCAAAATGGAAAGACAAGAGAGACATTCTAATAATTTCTACTGAGTTCAAGCACAAAATGATAGAACTTATAAACATCAGAAAGAAAGGGATGGATCACATTGTCTCACTTGATATCGCTAGTTCAATTGTTGATCTTTTTCGGGTTACTTACAAACTGAAGAAGTATTTTGTATCTACATTCACACTTGAAGAATTCATTAGGGAACTGGATGCCAGATGTTTATCAAACTAACAGGGAACTAAATGATTTTGTAATAACTGAGAGGAAAATAGAAGAGAAATTGTTGAAGTTAAACATAAGAAAGGCACTTGTGGTGGGTAGGAGCTATCCAATTAAATTGGAGATGTGCACAAATGTATCTCCTATTCACAAAGGGGAATAAAAGGGTGACACAAGTTTTTTTTTTTTGATTTGGTAGTTGTTGGCGCATCCATATTGCACCTCCCAAGGTTTTTGCAGTACTTTGATCCAAGCCCGAGGCGGGAATCGAACCCACGACCTTTGGGTTGCGGGGCAGGTACTTTACCCACTCGGTTAGCCCGGTCGGCTGGTGACACAAGTAATTACATACCTGTTAGCTTAACTTCTACCCAACGGAAAATAATGGGGTCAGTGGCAAAAGAAGTAAAGCAGTACCATTTAGACAGGAGTGCAGTTATACTTCTTTTACAGCATGGATTTGTTGAGGGAGAATCTTGTCTAATCAATTTGATTAGATACTAGATTGCACTGACAAAGGAAGAGGATGCAAAAAATAATTTTAATATCATATACATGGATTTCATTAATTCTTTTGGTACTGTTGCACATAAAAGACTACTGCATAAATTGGAGCAGTATGCAATTAAAGGAAGTTACTTCTATGAATAAAGGAATGGTTGAATTTCAGAAGACGGTTATCAATGGACACTGCTCTTGTGGACTGTGTTATTAGTTGAGTTTCCTAGGGTTCAGTGCTGGACCCATTGTTGTTTTCGCATTCATTAATGATATTGATGGCATATCAGGCTTGATGTCTAAGTTTGCAGGGTGATTAATGACAGTAATGATGGTATGCTACTGCAACAAGACCTATAAAAATTAGGCAGATAGGCTGAGAAATGGTAATTGAAGTTTAACATTGACAAATGCAAAGTACTGCATATAGGTAGCAGTAATCCCAGAGTAACTTACTAACAGTACGAAACTACATTCTGGGTAGTGGAAAATGAAAAATACCCAAGTAATTGTGCAGTCAGATATGAAGTTCTCTGAGTTGCCAGAACAGCTCATGGGGTTTTGTCAGTGATATACAGGAATTTTGAGGGATAAGGAGGTGATTATCCCATTGTATAAGGCAATGGTCAGGCCACTGAGTACTGCATACAGGTCTGGAGGCCCCATTTTAGGAAGGATGTAGAGCTCCTGGAAAGGATAGAGAAAGGCAACAAGATTGGTGAGGGCTGCAAAGGGGGGCTCTTACCAGGAGAAAGAATAGAGAAGGGCAATAAGATTGGTGAGGGGTGCAAAGGGGTGCTCTTACCAGGAGAAACTTTAGCTCTACAAATTGCAGCATCTGAAGACTAGGCACCTGCAAGGTGATCTGATTGAGCTGTTTAAAGCTTTGAATATATTGAGCAAGCTTGATGCTGATGAGGTTGTTACTCTTGCTCATACAAACACATGATGGGGCATAATTTCAAATTGAGGGAGGATGGTTGCAGAATAGATGTGTGGAAGTTTTCCTTCAGCCAACAGTTGGTTGATTGCTGGAACAAGCTTCCATCCATTGTGGCGGAAATGGATTGCTTAAATAAATTCAAGGCAGAACTAGACACACTATGGATGGGATAGATTGGCGAAATGAGGTTTTTTCTTTTCTTTTTTGGCTAATGCTGTTTAAGCTTACTTTTTTGCATCGTTTGCCACCAATAATACTAATACTAAGTCAAGAACAACAGTGTCCAAATTGAAATGAAGCCCAACGCCTGATACTGCATATAACAAATATGTCTGGAGTAGATCATAAAGATCACAAATGACGTCTTACTATCCATGTGAAAGAAAGATGGTTCATTGGTACAAAAAACTGGCAATTCATATATTTCAGATTATTCTTCTGAATGCCTTTCATCTCTTTAATAAATATTCAGGAAAAAAAAAATTTTTATGACTTTCACTTTGCTGTTATAAGAGAGCTTGTGTTGCAAGGTTAGGGATGCCTTCTGCTCTGGTTATTATGATTAGAATGCCAAAGAACATTCATTTGTGAAATTCCCAGTTCTCTCAAAATACAAAGAGAAAATACAAAGAGTATTTGTATATACAAAACATATACTAAGTATATACAAAATACAAAGAGTAATGCAGAAAATATGTCATCCATGCCATCAAACTGACAAATGAAAAAATACAACATGCTATTGTGAGAAGTGTTCAGAAAAGCCAGCATCTGTTTTGATTGCTTTGCTTTGCATATTTCTGTAAAGACCTACAGTAAAATATGAAGTAAGTTGAGTATATAATATAAGTGATGTGAGCTAGAAATATTTTCTTGCAGAAACTGTGGTGATTTTAATCAAAATGTTTGTGCTTTTTTTTTTTTTTGTCCAAGCAACTAAGGCTACAGTGCATCAGTATATTGTGTCTATAAATTTACAGTGCCTCCGTAGCCAGGTGGGCAGGAGCAGCAGTGCATAGCACACGCTTCTTTAATTAGACCGGGGTTCGAGCCCGTGACCACCAAATATGGAGGATGCGGAAAGGTCAGGGAATGACCACTGCATATCCCCAGAGCAATATGGCCTTAGTTGCTAATGCTCCTTAAAACCAAATAACAAACAAACTATAAATTTACATATATTCTGAGGTCTTTTTCCCTATTTTGCCAGATGACAAATCCTGAGTTTCTGCAAGGTAAAAAACATGCAGTCCATGCTGGTGGCCAGGGATTGCATGGTTTTTGACCTGCATAATTTAGCCATGGTGTAAAAAACAGAAAAAAAAAAAAAGTCCACAAGGTGGGACAAAAAGTCCCACCTTGCCAGGATTTGAATCCAAGCTTTTATCATATAGAATGGAAAGACAAAACTACAATTAATTGTTACTTTCCTGATTGCACTTTATTGAACATGCATTCAAGAAAGTTTATTCCCTTTACCAGTTAGGCAAACACATGACACTTTCTTTTGTGTGGAAAATGACCCTTATTTACTAAAAATGCTTATTGAAGGATGATATTGAACAGAAGTCTAGAATAACATTATTAATTAGCATTAGCATTAGTAGAGGCATTTGATGCAAGAAAGCAAGCTTATGCAGCATCAGCCAAAAAAAAAAAAAACAAAAAAAACCCACTGCTACTTCACCCCTCTGTTCGTTCAAAATACCTGTCCAGCTGAGCCTTAAACTTATTTAGGCTATCAACCTCCACCACAAGGAATGGAAGTCTGTTCCACCAACCATCCACCCGCTGGCTAAAGGCAAATTTCCGCATGTCTATCCTACATCTGTCTTTCCTCAATTTGAATTTATGCCCTCTCAGGTGATTTTTCTGAGCTAGAGGAAGAATCCCATCAGCATTGAGCATGCTTAAACCATTCGAGGCTTTATACACCTCTATCAGATCAACTCGCTGGTGCCTAGTCTCCAGACACTGTAATTTGCAAAACTTAAGCCTTTCTTCGTAAGAGCACCCCTTTGTTCCATTCACTAATCTTGTTGCCCTTCTCTGTACTCGTTCCAGCAGCTCTACATCCTTCTTGAAATGAGGCCTCCAGACCTGTATACAGTACTCTAGGTGTAGCCTGACCATTGCCTTATACAATGGAATAATCACCTCCTTATCCCTGCTGGAAAAATTCCTGTATATCATTGACAATACTCCATGAGCTACTCTTGCAGCCCATCTGCACTGCTCAGAGAACTTCATATCTGCCTGCACAACCACCCCCAAGTCCCTTTCATTCTCTACCACTGTCAGTGTAGTACCACAGAGTTGATACGTTGCTCTGGGGTTGCTGTTTCCCACGTGTAGTACTTTACATTTGTCAATGTTAAACTTCATTTGCCACCTCTCAGCCCATCTGCTCAACCTTTCCAGATCCTGTTGCAGCAGCATAGTGTCAGTAGTGTCCTTGACAACCCTGCCAACCTTTGTATCATCTGCAAACTTGGACATTAAGCTTGATATACCATCATCAATATCATTTATAAATACAGAAAACAATAATGGACCCAACACTGAGCCCTGAGGGACTCCACTAATAACATTAGTTCACGATGAGCAGTGTCCATTGATTACCACTCTCTGTCTTCTCCCCCTCAACCACCCCTTTATCCATAGCAGCAATTTGCCTCCAATGTCACACTGCTCCAATTTGTGTAGCAGTCTTCCATGTGCAACAGTATCAAAAGCCTTTCTAAGATCCAAGTATATAATATCAAAGTTATTCCCTGCATCCAGTTCTTTTGTGACTGCATCATAGTATCCAATCAAGTTGGTCAGGCAAGACTTCCCCTTAACAAAACCATGCTGTGTCTGAGCTATAACTGAAGTCTTGTCTAAATGATCCTGCAGTGCTTCTTTAACCAGCGCCTCCATTAATTTTCCTGGAACAGAAGTTAAGCTCACAGGTCTATAATTACTTGTGTCAGCCTTTGATCCTCCTTTGTGAATTGGGGTCACATTTGCACATTTCCAGTCTATGGGTACCTCCCCTGAGTCCAAGGAAGCTCTCATAATTATGGCTAAGGGTTTGCTTACTTCCTTTGCTGCCTCCTTTAATATAACTGGATAGATCCCATCCACCCCGGGTGCCTTTCTTGTGTTTATCTTCAACAGTTTCTCCTCCACTTTACTCCCAGTTATTTCAAGATTCTGTAGCTTACTGCTAGAGTTGAATACACCTCTGGCATTCCCCTTGCTGAATAACTTGTCATGTGTGAATGTCGATGCAAAATATTCATTTAGTTTGTTAGCTACCTGAGCAGGATCATCAACAGTTGACCCATCAATATCAAGTGGACCAATCTGATTCATCCCCTTCCTTCTAGAGTTTACATAAGTAAAGAACTCTTTGCTGTTTTTCTTTGCATCCCTTGCCAAGGATTTCTCGTAATCTGCCTTCGCCTGCCTAACCTCCTTTGTAACTTGGTTGCATATCAACTTGTATCTATCATAGGCTTCTGTGTCATGTGTCAATTTGTAAGTATCCCATGCATTTTTCTTCTCTGCCATATGCCTCATTAGTTCATCTGACATCCATTTTGGCCTAAACATTGAACAATATTTCTTAGTTGGTATGTAAAGCCTAGTAGCTTCCAAGATAAGTTCTTTGAATGCTTCCCATTTTGAATTTGCTGTTGGTAACATCATCAGTTGGTCCCACTGTATAGAATTTAAATACTGTCTCAGTCCATCGTAGTCACCTTTACGGAAGCAATAACCCTTCCCTTTACCCCTAATGGTAGTTATCTCTTTGAGTAAATCCCACTTCAGCACACTGTGATCACTGCCACCTAGTGGTTCATTTATCTGCAGATTCTTAATGCATAAAGAATCACTGCTGATAATCAAATCAAGAGTATTACTCCCTCTAGTTGCCTTTCGAACATGCTGATGTAGAAAACAATCATCCAATAAATCCACAAAAGCCCTGCTAGTGTGTGAGTAACCAGCCCCCAAATTCCAGTCAATATCTGGGAAATTAAAATCTCCCATTGTAAGACTCTCTGATTTACTGGCCCACTCTCTTTCCCTGTACAGTTCCTTATTATACTCATCAGAGTCATTAGGCCTATAGCACACTCCTACTCTCAATTTTGATCTCCCAATGCTTATGTCACACCAAACTGACTCAACACTGCACTGTTCGGCGATGTCGACTGGCTTCACTTCCTTGGTTTTTATGTGTTTCTTAACTAATAGCATAACCCCCCCCCTTCCTATGCTGTCTATCCTTTCTGTAGACGTTGTACTCCCCAAATTGCAGTTCTGCATCCCTTATATCTGTGTGACACCACGTCTGTGATATCCCAACAATATCTGCCTTTGATGTTTTGAGCAATACCTCAAATTCATCAAATTTATTTACTAAACTCCTAGCACTGGTGTACATGCAAGTATACCTGCACCTGTTTCTATTCTTAGCTACCCTAACACAACCCATGTGTTTACTTGTACCGCAATGGCTCCCAGCAGTCTCTGAAATACCATGCATCTTGTTTTTCAGGCTTCTGCTCATTCTAATAGAAGCAGTGCAAGAATCTCTTTCACCTCTGCCAGTGGCTGCTGTCAATCTATTGGTCTTTGTCTCCCCCCCAAAATTACACTAAAGGCACATAAATGTTAATATCCTGAGCTGGATATGATCATTCTTCTCTTTCTTGGTGATTCCCTTGTACTTCTGACCCTGGCACACTATGGCCACAGATGCCAATGTGCCTAATAAATGTGTGTTTGTTTGTTTGTATCCGAACAAACTTCTGACCCTTCTCTCTCTCTCTCTCTGAAACTCAAATTTTTTTGAATGATGCAGCATAAGCCTGAGGCTTATGCTGCACCAGTCAGTTGTATATAGTTTCTATTTAATTTTATGTAAGATCATGGGATTTTCATAAGGGATTATTCATCCCAGAAATATTTTCATGTACTCATCAGGAGACTTGTTGTACTTCAGCTTTAGTAGCTGATGCATCATTGACATCGAAAGCAAGCAACCAAGCCATAATTTCTAATAATCTTCCTTTTCATCATTACCAAAAAGGAAGATTATTACAGGTTATATAAAAAAAAAAAAAAAAAAACACTTCTACTACCTCTGATCAATTACAAGGGGTATTTCATTTATAAAGAATATTTCATCTAGCTCAAGTCTAGATGGTGACTATCAACTCTGTAAAGATTATCTTAAAACAAGTGGCATTATTAATTTAGAAACACATAGTATAATTATGTTTCTTTATATATTATTACCCCTACTATTTTCATATCTAAATATTTTTCTTATATCAGAATTATTTCTGTTATTGTAAGCCATTCAAACATTTTCAAAGTTTGGTTTGCTGTTTCAGTTTTTTTTTTCTCTTTTTTTCTACTATCATTATGTTTCCAGTGGATGAAAGACCATTAAAATTGCCTATTTATTTTAGTGAAATGGAAATACTTCAGGAAGAAATAAAATCTCTCCAAGCAGTTAAAGAGAGACTAAAGCATAGAGTTATTGAATTGGAAGAAGAATTAAAGAAAACAAAAGAAGAAGCCGAAAAGGTTAAGGCCAAAGCAGAAGACGAGGTAAATTTTTCTGTATAAGTAAAATAAATATAGAAGAAACAATTTGATCATTCATTTCTTTGCTGAGATAGAATTATTTATTAGGTATAAGCAGTGCGTTTTTTGTAAAAAAAAATAGATGCCGGTACTCATTCTTTGCTATCAGGAAAAATTGAAAATTAAAAGGATATGAAAAGTACTCTAAAAAGTTTTTTTTTTTCCTGATAGTTACTTTCGTAGTAATGTTTTTGGAATAAGAACAACAAATTTAGTATAACACAGTACACTTAATAACACAGTTTATTAAGTATAAATATATTATTCAAGTATATATAGAAAAATAAGTAAAATGTGAATAAAATAAGTAAATAAATCGGTCAAGTACTGAGTGCCGGGCACTCAGGATGACACGAATTATTGTTAGTGTAGTATCTCAAATAGAGAGCTTTAGGGTAACTGAAAAAAGTTTCTAGTACCCCGGCTTGGCCTAAAACTTAGGAAATAACGAAAATGTTGTCTATTTGAGTCTTTCCAGTTGTTGTGAATACCAAGGGTGGGAGAAGTGACTCCGACTTCTTCCTGCAGAAGTGATTAAAGTCTTGGGGGAGAAGCGACTGGCAGGTGAGGGCCCTGCAAGACTCCGCACAGGCACTTCCCCACCACTGCCGCCTCAACACTGGCTCTCTGGGTACCTCCTTGCCGGGACAACCCCAGCTTTGAAAATTGTTAAAAAATACTTGTCGCAAAATTTATAAATGACCTTTATAGAATTATTAAGCAACTTTTTTGTCACTAAAAGGAGAGTTACTTAGTAAAAAGAAGTTCAATAAATTGAAGTGCAAAAAAAAAAAAAAAAAAGATTTTGAACTAATTTTAACACAAAAATAAATTATAGATTTCAATCACAATAGTTTCCCCTTGACAAGCATCGAATAATGCATAGTTAATGTGATTTTTAAATTTTTAGCTCTGTTAGCAACGGAAATAGAGGGGGAACACGAAAATTACTTACATTTTCATGTCTGACGCCGCCATTTTTAATTTAAAAAATATTTTAAAATTATATTTTAAACATACTCGTTGAGCTCTTTCCAACAGTGTAGCTATAGGTTGTTGACAACATTTTATCCCCCCACATTTTAACCTCCCCTCCATTTCTCAGACAAATTTTAGTCAATAATGATCAATATGGCATTATGTTGGCCCCACTTGATGTGCAAACCCATGCAAAATTTCTAGTAAGTAGGTTGAGTGGTTCCAGAGATACAATGCTGTGACAGACGGACGGACAGGCAGACAACCGAGTGACATTTTAAGGGTCCTTCGTTAAACTATAGCCCCTAAAAATAATAAGTAAAAATAAATAACAGTAAAAATAATTTTATAATAAAGTTTTTGTAGAATATTCCAAATTTTTATTAAGTTCTTATCCCACACCCTATGCCAACTTCTTTTCTTCCTCTTTGTGTATCTCTTGCTGAATGGCCTTTCTGAAGCAGCAACAAATCGACATATTTTGCTGGATCGAAGTGGGTCAGCGGTGGGCCTACAATTTTAAGAAACAGTAGTGAAGAAACTGTTTTTGTCATCAACGAAGCTCTGGTTGGGCTGGCAATCAGATTCATTTGTGAAAATCCTCATTCACATTCACTCAATGAAATTGGTATCATACTCAGAGCGTCCATCAAATTCTTCAATTCTTCCAAAACCATCTTTTCAATTAGGTACTCCCGAAATCCACGAATTGCATTTAACTGTAACCTAATTGACAATTTTCTAACTTCATTTCCACCAAATGCCAACAATTCATGCTTAGAAGGTGCCTCGTTTTCCTTTTCTCATCATCGGTATTGTCACTAGTTCTTAAATTTGAATTTTTTTTTTTTTTTGAAAATGTCAGCGTCAGTTGGATATTCAGGTACTGTGACCATGTAAACAGATATAGGGAAACTTTACGGAAAAATGTGGATAACGCACTTCCACGAAACAACAGATAATTATTTGTCGGAGAAAAGAAATTACTCTCTCCTAATTCTAGAACGGGGTGCTTACAGTTGATTCACGAAGGTGTCCAACCTACGGTCCGCGAGAAAAGTGAACTAAAACAGCATTTTAAATTTTGTTAATTATAAAAAAATTCTCATTAAATGTTTTGTTCAGTAAATGTAATTGTGTATTGTACTTAATAAAATTTTCGAATATTTTCAATTTTACTTTTACATGCAACAAGATATGGAAAATGTAACACACTAAAGAAATCTAACTTTGAATTTTTTTGAATATGGCACCTGTACGGGAAAAGGTTGGACACCACTGCAGTAGAAGGTGGGCCAGAGTCCATTGGGAATACACCTTGATCTGCTCACTGTTGACCAGCGCGACTTCTTTGTACGCGGGACAGGTGGTTGGATAGGTTTTACCAGGTACCACTAAATTATAGAATGGTAATCCCCTTAGCTCTCTTAATTCGCTCAGCAGCACTAATTGCCTGAAGGCCAGAAATGCGAACAGTGCGTACCAAGTTAATTCTGTCCTAATCCGTTCGCTATATGAAAATTTTCTCGCTCAGCGGAAACTATTTGAAATGTAACTTCCAAGCGGAATTCAGAATAATTAAACAGAGGTCCGACTGAACAATTTAAAATTATATAAATGGTTATACAGTTTTATATAGAAAATATCTTAACAATAGACAGTGAAAAATTTAAATTTAGTTAAATAATTTTAAGCTTATTTGAATAGTAGATAAACATGTAAAAAAAATTTACAGAATATTACAAATTTTGAAGTGCACTGCATCCAAATGTCACACGTCACTGTTAATAAAGGTGCCGGTATGCCGTACCGTCACAAAAAAAAGCACTGGGTGTATGCATTTCAATTTGCATTTTGGAAGTAGACAACTTTCACAATTTCAGTATTAGAATTCATTTATATTATAAACATTGGAACAAATAAATTTGACCTCACTGGAATTAACAGTGTGAAACTAATTATAATGTTTCTGACTTTATATGTGGAAGTATCATTGAGAAACAGCTAGCAACTGGGTATGAAAATTTGAGTTGATTTCTGTAAGTGCCCTCACCTCCTTTGATTTGAAACCAGTCTGTGACTCACAATTGTATAGTATCACCAAACAGCAAGTTATGAGTCTATAATTTCTGCCTTAATCTAAATCTGTGGGATTCTCTTAAATCAGGGAATCAGAAAATAAAATGTAATTTCTCTCATCTGATTCCAGTTCATAGCAGTTATTTTAGTAAAATTTTCAGTTGAAAAGGAATGAAAGTTGATACCTATATGATTAGCTTGTAATAATATAAGATCATTAACCAGTTCCACAAAATTAAAGTGGAAAAATATACATAAAATATATATCAATCCCATAAAAGTCTAATTATTTTTGTATATCATGCTTGACACTGTACTAGCTGTTTGCAATAATAGGAACTTGGATGTTGGCTGTCAGAGCATAAAGGTGAAACAAGTTGACTAAGGCTGCATGTCTTATGCCATTGCAGCCTTAGTTAAATACAATGGTTCCAAAATAGATTGAAACAATTTTATTGTGAGCATAGCACGAACAGATATTTTTTAGAATTATTTCAAAGCATTAAGACTTTTGTTTATACTGTAGTATAACCACTGGGTCAGAGGAATTTATATTTAATCATTTCAATATTGAAGTATTTAGTGGTTGTGAGCTTGAATCATGATTCACTCAAATGTCTGTGCACTCTTGTCCTCAATCACTTGGCTTTTCTTGACTGTTCATCTCCAGCGTAATGTATTGTTTTTAATGCTATTTTTCCCCTTTCCAATATAAATTTATATGATAATATAATTTAAAAGCATAAATAGAAGAGAGAGAGAGAGAGTAATAAATCCTCTGAAGAAAGAAGAGGACAGCTTTGGATCCCCCATTAAAGTATGGTCAGCAGACAAGGCTAAAAATATAGAAATTTCAGAGAAAATATTAGAGCTTAAAATAGTACTGTCATTTGATCTTACACTATAGCGTAAGATCAAATCTTTGACTGCCTGGCAACCCAACTCATTTTAGGAAGGATGTAGATTTACTTGAGCGTGTACAGAGAAGGGCAACAAGATTGGTGAGGGGAATGAAGGGATCCTCTTACCATGAGAGGCTTAAGTTCTGCAAATTGCAGTGGCTGGAGACTAGGTACCTGCGCGGTGATCTGATTGAGGTATATAAGGCCTTGAATGGGTTGAGCACGCTGAATTCCGATGGGATCCTTCCACTTGTTCAGATTACGAACCTAAGGGGGCATAAATTCAAATTAAGAAAAGACAGATGTAGAATAGATGTGCGGAAATTTGCCTTTAGCCAGCGGGTGGTTAATTGCTGGAACAAACTTCCATCTGTCGTTGTGGAAGTTGATAGGTTAAATAAATTTAAGGAGGAACTGGAGGGAATTGGTGTGGTTTTTTTTTTTTTTTTGGCTGATGCTGCATAAGCTCATACATTTGCTTTCTTGCATCACATGCCACTACTACTACTACTACTACTACTACTCAGTGTGGCCTGACTATTGCTTTATACAAAGACATAATCACCTCCTTGTCTTTGCTTGAAAAATTCTTATATATCATTGACAAAAACTCCATGACCTGCTCTGGCAGCCCGTCTGCACTGTTCAAAGAACTTCATATCTGACTGCACAATTACCCCCGGGTCATTTTCATTTTCCACCTTGCTGAGTGTAGTTCCACACAGTTGGTACATTTCTCTTGAGTTACTGCTATTCATATGCAGTACTTTGCATTTGTCATGATAAACTTCAGTTGGCAATGCTCAGCCCATCTACCTAACTTTTCTAGATTATATTGCAGTAGCATACTGTCTTTACTATCATTAACAACCCTGCCAACCTTTGTATCATCTGCAAACTTGGACATTAAGCCTGATATACCTTCATCGATATCATTAATAAATACTCAAAACAACAATGGGCCCAGCACCTAACCCTGGGGTACTCTACTAATAACATTACTCCATGTAGAGCAGTGTCCATTGATTACACTCTCTGCCATCTCCCACTCAACCATCCCTTTATCCATTGCAGCAACTTGCCCTTAATGATATACTGCTCCAATTTGTACAGCAGTCTTCCAACTGCAACAGTATCAAAAGTTTCCTGAAATCCAAGTATATGATATCAAAATTATTTTTTGCATCCAGTTCCTTTGTGACCACATCGTAGTATCCAATCAAATTGGTCAGATAAGACTTTCGCTTAACAAACCCATGCTGTGTCTGAACTATTACTGCAGTCTTGTCTAGGTGATCCTGCATCACTTCTTTAACCAGTGACTCCATTATTTTCCCCAGAACAGAAGTTAAACTAACTTGTCTATAATTATTTCCATCACCTTTTGAACCGCCTTTGTGAATTGCAGATACATTTGCACATCTCCAGTCCATGGGGATCTCGCCTGAATCTAAGGATGCTCTCATAATTATGGCCATGGGTTTGCTTACTTCCCCTGATGTTGTTGTTTGTTTGTTACTTGGTTTTTAGGAGCATTAGCAACTAAGGCCATATTACCCCGGGGATATGCGGTGGTTATTCCATGACCTGCTGACCGGGCTAGCCCGGGTGGGTAAAGTGCCTGGGTAAACCCAAAAGTCGCGGGTTCGAATCCCGCCTCGGGCTTGGATCAGAGTAGTGCAAAAACCTTGGGAGGTGCATTATGGCCACAGAAGCCGATGTGCCAACAACTGAAAAAAAAAAAAAAAAAAATCCATGACCTTACTGCATCCTCCGTATTTGGTGGGCATGAGCTCAAACTCCGGTCTAATCAAGAGGCGTGTGCACTGCTGCTCCTGTCCACCTGGCTACAGAGGCACCTGAGGAGAGAGAATAACGAAACCGGAAGTCTATGGAAAAATGCATAGGTAGCTGTAAAAAAATAAAAATAATATGTTAAAAGAAGTACTTAATGCTGTCAGTCTGATGATTTTAATGTAAGAATTTGCTTGTCCTAGCAAGGCAGCAAGAAGTAAGGCTTCTGTTTCCAACATGAAATATACGTAGAATGTGGTTGAAACAATGAAACCCTGCAGTTTGAAGTTTGAACCTTGTAGAAGCCAAGTTGACAGTAGCGGTAAGTATGTGGTAAGCTAATGTATATTTCATGGCTGACCCAACACAGAAAAGAGGAGGAAGATAAAAATAACCATAAATGAAAGAAGTAATAATTTTAAAAAATCAAAGCGGAAAGGCAACGATGCAACTTACTGTCGTAACATGCTGGATCAGCATGCTGAGTAGGGGTGGGCAAAAAGAACTACCTGCTATTATTGGGGAAATTTATTGTATGTTGTAGCAACCTCAAGTGTTGGAGGAAGAAGCAGTAAGTTGGTTGAGATTAAGATTACTATATGCGATGGGAAGATTAGCGTTAAACAAATGAAGCATTACATCCCAGGATAGTGGAGAAATCATAAACTTTCAAAGTTGCGTAATGGAGATGCTGAATATTGTATAAGTCTAAAAAAGTGAGTTAAAGTAAAAAAAAAAATAGCATATCGATATTGCGTTTGAGAAACTAATGGCTCACAAGAAATAAAAGATATAAGATGCTAGGACAGTGGAAAGAGATCGGAGATAGAGGGAATATAGGTTGCTAGGGCAGATCTGGGTCACAAATCCTTTTCTATATTAGGACCCTGAATATAGTTCTGGAGTGTACTTCATGTATTTAAGTCAGTTATGTTAGCATTACTATTAGTAGAGGCACATGGTGCAAGAAAGCAAGCTTATACAGCATCAGCCACAAAAAAAAAAAAAAAAAAAAACCTTCCCATTTCACCGATCCATTCGTTCCAAATGTTTGTTTAGTTCTGCCTTGAATTTATTTAAACTATCAACTTCCAGAACAACAAATGGAAGATTCTTCCAGCAACCAACTACCCACTGGCTAAAGGCAAACTTCTCCACATCTATTCTATAACTGTCTTTCCTCAGTTTGAATCTGTGCCCCCCTCAGGTTTGTAATCTGAGGGGGGCATAGATTCAAAGTGAGAGGAAGAATTCCATCAGCATTGAGCCTGCTCAATCCATTCAAGTCCTTTTACACCTCAATCAGATTGCCTCACAGGTACCTAGTCTCTAGAAGCTGCAATTTGCAGAACTTAAGCCTTTTTTCATAAGAGCACCCCTTTGTTCCTTTCACTAGTCTTGTTGCCCTTCTCTGTGCCTCTTCTAGCAATGAGTACTTCCTAAAATGAGGCTTACAGACCTGTACGCAGTACACAGGGTATGGCCTCAATATTGCCTTATACATGGGGCTAATCACCTCCCTGTAACACCACCCAGTTGGTACATTTCTCTTGAGTTATGCAGAACTTTGTATTTGTCAATGTTAAACTTCAGTTGCGACTTGTCAGCCCATCTACCCAACTTTTCGAGATCCTGTTGCAGCAGCATACTGTCATTACTGTTTTTAACAACCATGCCAACCTTTGTATCATCCGCAAACTTGGATTTTAAGCGTGATTACCTTCTTTGATATCACTGATATATATACAAAACAACAACGGGCCCAACACCGAACCCGGAGGGACACCACTAATAACATTAGTCCATTTAGAGCAGTATCCATTGATTACCACTCTGTCTTCGCCCACTCAACCATCCTTTTATCCATTGTGGCAACATGCCCTTAATGCCATTCTTCTCCAACTTGTACAGTAGTCATCCTTAACACTCCCATGCTGTGTCTGAATTATTACTGCTGTCTTGTCTAACTGATCCTACATCCTACAGTGCTTCTTTAACCAGTGATGCCATTATTTTCCTTGGAACAGAAGTAAAAATAACAGGTCTATAATTACTTGTGTCTCTCTTTCATTCCCCCCTTCCTTTGTGAATTTGCGATACATTTCACATCTCCAGTCTGTGGGGACTCCAGAGTCCAAGTAAGCTCTCATAATTTTATAATTACGGGTAAGGGTTTTCTTACTTCCTTTGCCACCTCCTTTAAAATAACTGGATAGATCCCATCTAACCCAGGTGCCTTTTTTTATGTTTAACTTCAACAATTTCTCCTCCACTTTGCTCTCGGTTATTATAAAATCATTTAACTCCCTATTATAGTTCGATAAACATCTGGGCCACTCCTTGTGTGAATGTAGATTCAAAATACTCATTTAGTTTGGCAGCTATCTGAGAATGATCATTTCCTTTTTTTTTTAACCCCAAACACAACAGGTATTAGAACCTATAGTACTTTGTACCATTCTTCAGTTGGATGTTGAGAAGACAAAAGAAGATATTTGTTGACTTGAACTTCTGTAGACTGTAATTTTCAGAAAATACATTTGAAGGAAGGTTGTTCGAGAAAATGGCAGTTGAATGAATAAACGAGGAAGATGTGAGTTTGAAGTCGGACAGTAAATGGATGTTTGCTGGTGGCGGCAATTGTTTGAACTGTTTTGAAAGAGAGAGCGGGAATTATAGAAGCCAATTCAGAAGAACAGTGCCCATGGAAGTATCTGTAGAAAAGGCATGCAGCAGAAACAGTACGCAGTTAGAGATGAGTCGTTAATTAACCTAACTGCCCTCTTCTCAATGGAATCTTAGAAGCCTGAGAGAGGTTTTGGGGGCATTGGTCCAGATTTGGGAAAAATATTCTATATTAGGGGTGGATTTGCAATTTGTACAGAGTGAACAGTTGTTTGGAAGAAAAGTAATGCCGAGAACAAAAGAGAAAACCAAGTTTTTTAGAAGCAGAGAAAGCAATATTTGTAACATGCTTGTTAAAAGAGCGGTTAGAAGTCAGGGTACTCCCCAAAAGAGATATATCATCTTGCCTACAAACAGATTATCACCCAAGATAAGCTTATGAGCTGAGGAATCCTTTTTGTGAGATATAACACAGGTCTAAATTGTAGAAGGATTGAAATCAACTAAGTTGTCTTTGCCCCATTGGAGAATTACCCGGAGATCGGCATTTATGGAATTTGTAGTGGATATTTGAGAAGTTGAAGCTGATTGACAGGGCAAAGGTTTCATAAACTGGAAAGTGGAATGCAATGTGCATTCCACTTTCCATGCTAACGATAGTTAGCAAAACTATGGATAGGATTTCCAGTCCATTAATATATAAGAGAAAAAGAGTGGGGGAAAGAACTGAACCTTGGAGGACACCAGCATTAGTGGAGAAGTTAGAAGACAGAGAGCCATCTACCATCACACTTATTGAACAGTCAGAGAGAAAACTAGATAACCAATTACAAAAAACAATGTGGGCAAACCATGAGATGGAAACTTGTTTAGAAGACCTTTATGCCAAACGCATGCACAAGCACATGCTAGAGAGTTACCAATAGGTTTGGTCTGATGTACTAACTAGCGGCCAGCCTGTGAACTTAGAGCTGTACCCTTGAAATGTAAGGAAGTTTGGATCTCTTCATGATGGCTATCATAACCTCGAAAGACATCAGTCATACTTCATGATGGAAGAGATGGAGAAGGTTTGACCTCAACTTGGATCAAGAGCCTTTGAGATGTCAAGAGCAACTGCTTGTGTTTCACTGAACTTTTCCATTAAATTTGTCCATAAATGGGTAACATTATTAGCCAGAATATCACCAGTGGATTGGCACTGATGGAATCCATACTGGCATTTGTTGATCAGATGGATGGAATCGAGGTAGCTTAAGAGTTGGCAGTTAATTGATTTCTCCATTACTTTAGAAAGAGTAGAAACAATTGCAATGGGATGATAATTGGATGGGAGGGATTTGTTACCCATTTTAGGAACTGGCTGAATATGAGCAAATTTCCAAGCAGAAGGAAAAACACCTTGGGAATAAGAAAATGAAAAAAGGCAAAGGACAGGAGTAAGTTCAGGAGCACAGGTTTTGAGAACAAGTGTAAATATAAAATCAGAACCTGTAGCTTTCTTTGCATCACGATTCTTCAAAATCCTTCTCACATCCTTTTGATGGAAGACCACAGAAGGCATTGAGTATCGCATGTTGGGAATGGTGGGAGGTTTTTACCAAGTTCATTGATACACGAGTTGGAATAAAATGGAATGCTAGCAATTCTTCAAACAGGCCTCTGAGGTTGTGTATATTCATATTGTAGTTTTAAATGTTTTTCACCAACCTTATGTAGAAATAAAACAAAACAAAAACTGGAATCTTGATAACTATGTATTTATAATAAATTATATTTGCCTGTATTTACAATAAATTATATTTAACTTTACAACTAAAATATATGAAATATACATATAAAATATACTGGGTTAAGAACAATAAAACACATTAAAATATACTAAATTAAAAGCGATAAAACCATAGCTTTCGAAGGCTCCTGCCTTCTTCTTCAGCAGTATTTTCTTTGTTCTGTGGTGCGTCTTTAAATACAGGCAGGTTTGGTACTCATCACGTGTTCCATTCTCTTGTGGTATGGAATCGGGAGTGGGTCATATGGAACCATTCATCCCTTCTGAGGATAGTAGCCTCAAAGAGGGGATGGATCCACATTCCTTTATCTCTATTAATGTTCTCTGTAGAACAGATCCGCAAACTCTCGAGCCACTTGCGGTCCCAGAACAAAGAAAATACCACTGAAGAAGAAGGCAAATAGCCTTCGAAAATAGCCTTAAAATATATCCAGTATATTTTAATGTATATTTCATATATTTTAGTTGTAAAGTTAAATATAATTTATTGTAAATACAGGCAAATATAATTTATTATAAATACATAGTTATCAAGATTCCAGTTTTCATTTTCGTTGTGTTTTATTTCTACTTAAGGTTGGTGAAAAACATTTAAAACTACAATATGGAATGCTAGCAGGTCAGCTTTATCCTTGGCTGCAGTGATAATAGAACCATCTGATTTTGACAGAGGTGGGAACAGAGATGGACAAAAATTCGGAAAATAGCTTTGGCAAGAGACCAGAATGCTCGGCTACCATTAGGGCAAGAAGCAAGTTTTCTAATCTTAGCCTGTTCGAAATCTAGTTTGAACTGATTAAAAACTGCTTTACGGTTTTTACGAGCTTTGGTGTAGGCAGAAAATGAAACCGATGAATTGGAAACAAGCTAATTACGTTATGGAAAATTCTTCTCTTGGTCAGCCTTAGCAGATTTATTGGAAAACCAAGGTTTAGATAAAGGATAAGATTTTAAAGTGGACTGTGGAATAAAGGATTCCATTCCTACAAGAATAATTTTGCTGACACGATCTGAGCAAACATTGACATCAGAAGTTTTGAAAGAGTAATCCGGCCAAGGAAAAGAAGAAAAGAAATCTCGCAGATCATCCCATTTTGCATTCTTGTATTGCCAAACAACATGAGGTTGGGAATAACCTTGAGATAAATGCTCCATTAAAGAAGAGACAATCACCAAGTTGTGATCTGAGGTGCGTGCCTAAAGAACTACCCACTTCGACCATGTACTTAGAAGAGTTGTTTGTGAAAAAAAGATCAAGCATGTTGGCTGTATGATTAGGATTATCTGGTATTCTTGTAGGTAAATGAAAAATCTGTGTGAGGTCATTAGTAATGGTAAAAGCCTCAGCATCTCACCCAGCCTTGTGTGTGTGACTAGAAAGCGGAAGCCAGCTGGAGTTGTGAATATTAAAATCACTAAGGAAAATTACTTCACTGTTAGGAAAGTTGGACTGGAGAAAGTCAAGTTTCAAAGAGTTCCAAGTGATTAGTGGAGTTGGGAGAATAGTAGAGACAACAGATGAATTTCATAGAATGAGGTAGAGAGATTTTAAGCCAGAGAAGATTGAAAAGAGGAGATTCCAAATTACCAATTCTCTGACAGGGAATGTTGGAACAGACATATACACAAGTACCACCTTTGAGGCAAAAGGAATCATACAGTGAATAATTTGGGCAACTGAGATGAGCAATGGTTGAATCAACTGATAACTGAGTTTCTGTCAGAAAAAGTACATGGGGTTTGGCAGACTGCAAGTGGAAATGGACATGGTTGAGATTAGAACTGAGACCACATATACTTATGAAACGAACTAGGAAGTGTTTGGGAGGTTTAGATCTTTTCGCAGATAAGCTTACTCTATTAGTTTGATAATTCATGGTGTATTCAATAGTAAGAAAAAGTGGGAGGGACATGCTGTTTGAAATAATGAAATTTTTGGATATGGTGTAAACATGGTAAAAATATACCCAGATCCTTGACATAATGTGGCCTCGACAATGCCCCCCCCCCCCACCGCAAACACACTACTCAAACTCCCTCTAGTCACTATCTGTCAGAGTAGAGATAGCAAGATTATACACTAGCTGATCAGGAAGTCTCCTAGAGAGTTACCAATAGGTTTTGTCCAATGTACTAACAAGCGGTCGCCCTGTGAACACTGTTTTAGAGCTGTACCCTTGAAATGTAAGGAAGTCTGGATCTCTACATGATGTCTATCATAACCTCAAAAGACATCAGTCATACTTCATGATGGAAGAGATGGGGAAGGTTTGACCGGAACTTGGCTCTGAAGACTAAACATGGGTTCCACCACGTCAAGCCTTCAATAAGCAGAATGGTGGTATTGCACCAGTTTATGAGAGTCATATACCACTTAGTATTGCCTGGTAACACAGAGGGGCAGCATTCCTCCATGTGGTGTGGGTGCCACACCTTGACCCCTGCTTATGTTGGTCTCCTACACTTAATGTCCTTAGTGCCAACGTGTACGCTATCACCTTTTGTGCCCTTAAAAGATATCTGCTCTACAACGTCATCAACTTTTGACTCTGGCAGACATACCCTGGTTCTATTCCACCTATCTTTTTTGCACAATGTTTCCCATTTTGCTGACAATTAAGTCACCAACAATAACTAGCTCCTGTGGGACCAGTGCAATCTGCTCTGAAGGTTGCTGATGTGTTGCCTGGTGCATAACTGTGAGCTCTGGTGTTGAGTTGTGCAGCTGAGACTTTGTGGGCTCCTCATATTAATTCCTTCGAGGGCATCCATCCTGACTCTTCAAGCTCTCATCGATGCCCATCAGAATGCTGAGTTGGCACCTAATTTCTTCACATTCTCTGCACCTAGCACACACAAAGATATCCTCCATGGCTAAATCATGTCCTGCAGGTTCGAATCCTGCCTTGGGCTTGGATTAGAGTAAAATGCAAAAACTTTGGGAGGTGCATTATGGCCACAGAAGCCGATGCGCTAACAAAAAAAAAAAAAAAAAAAAAAAAAAACATCATGTCCTGTTTGAGAGAGAGAGAGATCCACAAACATATTGCCTTTTGCAAATTTTTTTTAGATTGTGAAGCATTGGAGAATTGTCTCCTTGAGTTCTCCCGCGAACCAGAGCACTTTCACTACTTTGTGCACGTTTCTTTTCTGCTCTACTCTGGGCCTTGATTTCCAATTAAATACAATTTAATTAAAAATAAAAATTAAAAGTATTTATAAATTTAATTGATTAATTGCCAATACTATACCAAGCTAACAGATTCCTCCTACAGTGCTACTTATTATGCCATCTATCATTACGTTATATACCTTTACGCCAGTGGTTCCCATAGTACTAAGATCTATGGACCATTTCAAAAATTTAAAAAATTCACAGACCCCTTCAAATATAAAAAAAAAAAGTTTGTGCACCCTTATATATAACATATGCATTTATATATATACATATATATATATATATATATATATATATATAAACTAAAATAGAATATTTGCCCGCAGCATGGCAAACCAGTAGAATGAAAAAAAACTCAACCAAATAAAATAACAAAAATAGCAATAACATAAAAATATATAGTGGGGGGAGATAAGAAGAAGACGGTAGTGTTGAAGTAAGGCTCCTAAAATAATTTTAAAAAATTAAGCCAATTATAAGAAATTTAGTGGTGCCCCCTTGTAGGTACCTGTTTCCGAATAATGTGAAATCTCACTAAGGTGGAAATGTAGACTAACAACATTATATGACCAAATAAATTGAAAATAATAATTAATAAAATAAAATGAAATAAACTGGACTCACCATTATGCCCCATCTTGACAGAGGACCACGATTACAGAGTAAGTGATTACCATTTAAAAAGATAGAATAAGAAAATGATAATGAAAATATTTAATAATAATAAGTATAATGTATTATTAGCTATATAGTGCAAGGAAACCTGAGGCTTATGCTGCACCAGCCAAAAAAAAAAAAAAAAAAAAAAAATTTTGAATTACCCTGAGAGAGAGAGAGAGAGAGAGAACAAGAGTCAGAAGTAGAATGGAATCACCAAGAAAGAGAAGAATGATGATATCCAGCTCAGGACCCTGGGTATGCCGAGCCCATACTCACCAGACGTGCTAATACCCCTCTTGCCAATTGGTGGGCACAAGTTTTCCAGGCTGTGCGACACCAAAGAGGCTAGGGGGGTATTATCTATACATTATGTAGACAGCCTGAAAGCAGATAATGTCAGTTAGCTGTTATACTAATTATATCAGAAAGGTGGTTAAGCAACTTTTTGTGTTTCAATATTTGGAGTGCTTTATTGAAATGGTAATAAATGTAGGATCCAGTAGTTTATAGTAGAGAGTTTTGATATTGTATATAATTAAACTTTTGCTACTGCATATGGTGGCTGTCCTGATGCACTGGGAAAGAATGATATTGTAGTGCTCTTTTCTTGAGATGTTGGAGTGCCAGTGAGTGAAGTTGACTACTTTAAAGTTAAAGGCATCTCATTTGTTGTAAATATTTATAGTAGTATGCGATTTATTGATGTCAGTTTCCAGATCCAAGTAATTGGCTATAAGATTATTAGTTCTTTTTAGTGTAGTTCTGAATAATAAATATTTACAAAGTCAAGTAGAAAACTGGGGCAGTTTATAACAAATAAGTCATCTATGTATCTAAACATACATAGTTCTGAAGGTAGGGTAGTTTTAGACCGGTACAGATAGGGATTGGCTGTGACACAGCTAGCTGTGCCATAGGTGTACCTTTTGTTTGTAGATAGACTGTTTTTCCATCAAAGATGTAGCTATTTGAAATGTCTCTAATTCAATGTAGTCAACTTCATGATGGAAGTAAATATGCCTGACAAGCTCTACTCTACCTGGGAGTCTAAAACGCTGCTGGAACTGATATTCAAGTGACACTGAAGTCAAGTGGACCCAATTTCAGTACAGTCTGTGACAGTCAAATCCTCTGCTTGCACCTTCACGATGGTGGGACTGTTAGTAATCCTGGGTATAACCCCCATGTGCATGCACGCTGTGGGTGACCACCCAGGTGTGAATCAACGTAAGCAGGGGTCGAGGTGTGGCGCTCACACCACATGGAGGAATGCCACCCCTCTGTGTTACCAGGCAATACTAGGTGGTAGATGACTCTCATCAACTGGTGCAATACCACCACTTTGCTAATTGGAGGCTTGAAGTGGTGGAACCCATGTTTAGTCTCCAGAGCTAAGTTCTGGTCAACCCTTCCCCATCTCTTCCATCATACCGTATGACTGATGACTTTAGAGGGTATGATGGACATCATGGCAAGATCCAATCTTCCTTACATTTCAAGGGGATAGCCCTAAAACGGTGTTCACAGGCTGGCCACTAGTTAGTACACCAGGCCGTACCTATTGATAACTCTCTAGGAGGCTTCCTGATCAGCTAGTGTATAATCTTGCTACCTCTACTCTGCCATATAGTGACTAGAGGGTGTCCAAGTTGTGGGGGCATTGTCGAGGCCATGTTATGTCAACAATCTGGGTATATTCTTACCATCCTAGGTGGTAGATGACTTTCATCAACCGGTGAAATACCACCACTTTGCTTATTGGAGGCTTGAAGTGGTGAAACCCATGTGTAGTCTCTAGAGCAAAGTTTCCGGCATCCCCTTCCCCCATACTTCTCCTTCAACCCATGCACGGTACTAAGTACTATAGGTTTTGATACCTTTCGTGTTTGAGGTTTTCATAAAAAAAAAAAAAAAAAAAATGTGTATGTCATATTCAAAAATTTCATTACTTCATACAGCATGTCCCCCACTTTTTCTCACTATTAAATACATCATGAATTGTCAAACTAATAGATTTCAAAGATAATAAGCTTATCTGCGAAAAGATCTAAACCTCCCAAACACTTCCTAGTTTGTTTTACAAGTATATGTGGTCTCAATTCTAATCTCAACGATGTCCATTTCCATTTGCCGTCTGCCAAACTCCATGTACTTTTTCTGACAGAATCTCAGTTATTGGTTGATTCAACTACTGCTCATCTCAGTTGCCCAAATTATTCACTGTATGATTCCTTTTGCCTCGAAGGTGGTACTTGTGCATATGTCTGTTCCAATATTCCCTGTCAGAGAATTGGTAATTTGGAATCGCCTCTTTTCAATCTTCTCTAGCTTAAAATCTCTCTGCCTCATTCTGTGAAATTCATCTTTTGTCTCTACCATTCTCCCAACTCCATTAATCACTTGAAGCTCTTTGACTTCCTCTCTTTGCAACTTCACTTTCTCCAGTCCAACTTTCCTAACAGTGATGTAATTTTGTTTGGTGATTTTAATGTACACAACTCCTGCTGGCTTCAGTTTTCTAGTCACACAGACCCAGCTGGTCGAGATGCTGAGGCTTTTGCAATTACTAATGTCCTCGCACAGATTGTTCATTTACCTATCAGAATACTGGACAGTCCTAATCATACTGCCAACATGCTTGATCTTTTTCTCATAAACAACCCTTCTAAGTAGTTCATCTATAATGCTACTAAATAACACTGACTCAAGTCTGTAAAACATCTTTATTATGATAATATAAAATAAAATACATGCGTACTGATCGTATAACTGTATATTAAAACAAAACAGAATAAAATAAATGTTGTATAACAAGAATAAAATACACTAAAATATATAAAATTAAAAGCGATAAAAGTTGTTAAAATCACTAGAACCACTAAAACAGGATCTTTCGGCGGCAACGGCCCACTTCATCAGCTATAGTTGTTGCAGGTTGACCAACAATCTATATGTACCACATACGTCTCAGCAGGTCTGTGACATAAACTATGATGTCTGCCCATGGTTCACTTCTTGTGGATTGGAACCAGAAAGTGGATGGGCCACTCTAAACCGTTTGTCTCTTAGTAGGATAAGGGCTTCAAAGAATCTATGAATGCAGCAACCCTTATCCCTATTGAGACTGTAGCACTTGTACGAACATATTCTTAATCTCTTCAGCCATTTCCAGTTCCAAAATATATAATCCATTATATTATCATAATAAAGGTCATAAAAATTAACGACCTTGGTAAAACACTTACCACCATTCCCAACACGCTCCATTCAATGCCTCCTCTGGTCTTCTATCAAAAGGATGTCAGAAAGATTTTGACGAATCTTGATGCTACGAAAGCTTCTGGTCCTGATGGTATTTCTCCACTTGTTCTCAAAATCTGTGCTCCTGAACTTACTCCTGTGCTTTGCCACCTTTTTTTTTTCACTTTCTTTTTCCAAAGGTGTTTTTCCTTCTACTTGGAAATTTGCTCATATCCAGCCAGTTCCTGAAAAAAGGGTAACAGATCCCTCACATCCAATTATTGTCCCATTTCAATTACTTCTACTCTTTCTAAAGTAATGGAAAAATCAATTAACTGCTAACTCTTAAACTACTTAAACCTTCCATCTGATCAACGATCGCCAGTATGGATTCTGTCAGTGTCGATTCACTGGTGATATTCTGATTTATGTTACCCATTTATGGACAAATTCAATGGAAAAGTTTAGTGAAACACAAGCAGGTTTTCTAAACAAGCTTCCATCTTATGGTTTGCCAACTATTTTTTGTAATTGGTTATCCAGTTTTCTCTCTAATCACTCACTGAGGGTGTTGGTAGATGGCTCTCTGTCTTCTAACTTCTCCACTAATGCTGGTGTCCCCCCAGTGTTCAGTTCTTTCCCCCACTCTTTTTCTCTTGTATATTAATGACCTTCTTCCATTGACTGGAAATCCTCTCCATAGTTTTGCCGATGATAGCACATTGCATTCCACTTTCCAGTTTGAGAAACCTTGCCCTATTCAAACAGCTTCAACTTCTTGAGTATCTGCTATGAATTCCTTAAATGCCGAGCTCTAGGTAATTCTCCAGTGGGGCAAACACAACTTAGTTGATTTCAATCCTTTTAAAACTCAGTCTTGTCTTATATTTCGCAAAAATGATTCTTCTGCTCCTATTCTTATCTTTGGTGACACTCCAATTTCTATGCAAGATGATATATCTCTTTTGGGGATCACCCTGACTTCTAATCTCTCTTGGCAAGCACATTACAAATGTTACTTCCTCTGCATCTAAAAAACTTGGTTTTCTCTTTTGCCCTTGGTGTTACTTTTCTTCCAAACAGCTGTTCACTCTGTACAAATCACAAATCCACTTACCATGGAATATTGTTCCCACATATGAGGCGGTGCTCCCAAAACCTTCTAGATTCCATTCAGAAGAGGGCAGTTAGGTTTCATTCAGAAGAGTTAGGTTAATTAATGACTGATCTCTAACAGAGTCTCTCCACTCACTGTCTGATAGGCGTACTATTTCTACTGCATGCATTTTCTACAGATACTTCCATGGGCACTGTTCTTCTGAATTGGCTTCTATAATTCCTGCTCTCTCTCTCTCTCTTTAAAATAGTCTGAACACATGTCGCTGACATCCATTTACTATCCAACTTTGAACTCACAGAAACAAGTTTTCGTCTTCCTCGTTTATTCATTCAACTGCTGTTTTCTAGAACAACCTTCCTTCATACGTATTTCCTGAAAATTACAAACTACAGAAGTTCAAGTCCAATGTCAACAAATATCTTCTTTCGTCTTCTCAACCTCCAACCCAAGCACAGTACTAAGTACTATAGGTTCTAATACCTCTAGAGTTTGGGGTTCTGATTAAAAGAAATATATATATATATATATATATATATATATATATATATAGAATCCAAATATTCCAGAGTTAAATTGTAAAAAATATATATAAAATTATTAAGTGTTACAAATATATAAAAAATTATTAAGTGTTACATATAGAACTAACCGATTAATGCCATCAAACGATAGAACATTACATCGGACGTTAGGTATGTCCAAATTATATAAGTTATAGTGTAATGTAAGTACCTCCATAGTTTGAAAATCGATGTAACTCCTGACCAACCGTACCTCCAGTATACATGAAATTTTTCATGTATACATGAAAGATAGTATACATGAAATTTTTTCATGTAATTTTTCATGTATACTGGAGGTACGGTTGGTCAGGAGTTACATCGATTTTCAAACTATGGAGGTACTTACATTACACTATAACTTATATATATATATATATATATATATATAGAGAGAGAGAGAGAGAGAGAGAGAGAGAGAGAGAGAGAGAGATTTTCATGTGACATTTGGTAAAAATAATTATTATTAAATTTTCCTTTGATATGTTTATAACATCCATATGCAATGTTTTATTAAAAAACAAGTGTAAAAGTTCTGATTAGCATATTATAATACTAGTACAGTAAACCCCCGCTATTTGCGGGGGTTATGTTCCTGAGAAATGTCGTGAATACTGAAAACGCGAATACTGAGTTATGGCTCTCATAGTAATAAAGGGGTTCCTTTCCAAAGTATGAAATATATAAGAAAAACTAGTCTAAAATTTTGTCTATGTATATATTATATGTACCTTCATAATATGACTATGTACATAGACAGTACATAGTGAAATGCAAGCATAAGGCATCGAAATGAAATTAAGAAACAATTTAATATTAAATGTAATATTTATTATAATTTAACATCGAGTTATAGAGCAAATTTTTTAAGCAATTAGCGCTTAAAAATTTTAAACAATTTTAAGCAATTCACGGACACTACGGCGGATTTTTTCTTCCAATTTTTTGATTGATCGTACCATTGACTCGTTGATTTTATAATTTTGCCACTAAGGAGACATTTGAAATTTTATCTAATAACTTAATTTTATTCGCTAATGTCATCACCTTCTTTGATCTTTTCACATTTCCCTTGTTATTCGTAGCCATATTTTTTGTACGGGTTAGAAAGAACTTGTCCACAATAAAGTCACTTTCTTCCGTCAATTTATAAATTTATTCAATTTATAAGCATATAAATTAAAAGCAAACGAAGAAACTTTCCACCTTCCATGACAAGCGCATAACACGTACCGAACAAGAATTAGCAAGAAACATCCACGCTCGCGAATTTGTCACCCCACTCCCCCCACCCACTGAGCGCTGTTTTGACCGAGAAAGATAATTTTAGCCACGCCCATGTTTTTTTCATGGCGGAAAATATTCACGGCACTTTAAAATTCAAATTTTTTTAGGTTTCATTTTATATTAAATCAGCGATCGCGAATACGCAAAACCACAAATACAGATACCGCGAATAGTGGGGGTTTACTGTAATTAATAGAAATTAATGAAACTAGTTCCAATATGTCTTTCTTGTTGCTTTTAAGGATGATGTACCAATGGCTCAGAGAAAAAGATTTACCCGAGTAGAAATGGCTAGAGTCTTAATGGAAAGGAATCAGTACAAAGAAAGATTAATGGAACTTCAAGAAGCAGTCCGCTTTACAGAAATGATGCGAGCATCAAAGAATGATCCAACTTTAGAATCTAAAAAACATCAGTCTTCCATTAGAAAATTGTAAGTGTTGAAAAACTTTATCACTACTCAATTGGTGATAAAGATCTATCTATAAGACTTTGTTTTTTGTAAGCTTTATCAGACAGTTTAAAATGTTAAGGTTTGCCTTATGTTTCATATCATAATTTGATTTTTCCTAACACATCTCCATGGACAGGTGCACTATAGCCAGTGTAGCTTATGCGCCATTAAACACCCATAACACACACACACATCATAATTTTTAAATTTCAGTACTGTGAAAAATTGGAGATAAAAGATGAAATATGTTTTAGACTGATAGCTGTAAATTATTATTTCCAGGAAATTAGTACGATGAGAAAGTTATAGAGAATGGATTAAGTTGTCATTTTGCCAGCTGTGGTCCTGCAGCAATGGGCACTGATATGCATATTGTGAGATCCATATACCGCCAAAAAAAATATGTAGTGTATAGGTAACTTTTGGACTCTTGTATATTGACTACAGTAAAACAGTTACAGTGATACTGTAAGCTCTTCTGGCTGTGACACAGAATATAAATGTAAATTTATTTTATTACTATTTTTAATATAATTGGTAGTGATCAGCTGCCACACAATTCTCTTGCTTGCTTTCAGAATATATTTGTTCTAAAGGCACAAGGAGAAGAAACTTCATGTTTGTGTGCTGCAGTGGAATGAATCAGTTACAGAGGTATTTTCAGCTAACCTTACCCCAGGAGTTTGTCTCTGTAATAAAGTGAACAATTTTCCCTTCACTTTATTAAAGATTGGTTAGGGGCAAAATCCCAGATTTGGGATGCATATCCTCAGTGGTAGCCCAATCTGACAGGGTAAAATAGTTGAACCGGGTTGATATCTAGTCAGAAGAAAAAGATGAAAGGCGATTGAGGAAAAATCAAGGTTTTCAGATGATGTGGAAACTATATATAAATATAGGCTGCATTCATGAAATGAAATGGGTTACATTTATTCCAAGTTGAGAAGGCTAAAATATGAATTTATGCAAAAATTAAATTTAAAAAATGAAAGGTGGGCACTATTTTTTCATATAAAAAAAAAAGTTTATACAGGTAGCCCTCGATTTACATTGGGGTTAGGTTCCTGGGGAAACAGGTGCAAATGGAACTCTTTATATAATGGAAATCACAAGGTTAGGTTCCGAACACCAAAATTGGAAATCACAGGGTTAGGTTCCGAACACCAAAATTTTTACCTACCACTTTGCATCTATTGTTTTGTTTTATTAGCATTCTTCATAGTTGTAGTAATAGTCGATGGAGGCATATTCAAAGCCTTTCACATATTATTGTGGCTTTCACCAGATTCCATCCTCCGAATATTGCAATAAGATTCAGTGAACTTCTTTTACCAGACATGGCATCTCTTTATTCTATTAAATTAAAAACTTTATAACTTGATTGGCAAAAACTGCACACAGATATATCTCTATTATTATTTAATTTATTAATAGTGCAGTTAATATAAAATGTTAACGTAATAAATTTTCAACGCGTGTAAATAGCGTAAACAACAACCAACTGAATGGTTCACTGCATGGATCTTTACTACCCACATCCACAAGGGATTATGTTGAAGGCAGAAATCTTTCTCGTCTCTGATACAGATGATTTAATTACTGATTGCCTCAGATTGTCCTAAATCAAGGGAACAGTGCATAGTACAGTACAATGCCAATAAATATTGTCTGATGATTTTAAACTCTCAATTTATAAAAAATTTGCAGGAAAAAAAAAGCAAAAATAAATAAACAAAAATAAAAATGGCATTGTGGTTAGCAATTGGCACTATTGTGAATCGGCACAAATCAGACCAGTTCAAAATGATGGCTACCTGTATTCGTGTAGCTGTTCAGTGTACAATACTCCACATGTAGTACAATAGTTTGCTAAGTCAATTGTTACAGACTACATTAGCATTAGTAGAGGCATATGATGCAAGAAAACAAGCTTATGCAGCATCAGCCAAAAAAAAAAAAAAAAAACCCACTGGCATTTCACCCCTCCATTTGTTCGAAATACCTGTCCAGCTGAGCCTTAAATTTATGTAGGCTATCAACTTTCCACAACAAGGGATGGAAGTCTGTTCCACCAACCAGCTACCCACTGGCAAAAGGCAAATTTCTGCACATCTATCCTACATCTCTTTTTGTTCAATTTGAATTTATAACCTCTCAGGTGATTATTCTGAGAAAGAGGAAGAATCCCATCGGCATTGGGCATGCTCAAACCATTCAAGGCTTTATACACCTCTATCAGATCATCTCGCTGGTGCCTAGTCTCCAGACACTGTAATTTGCAAAACTTAAGCCTTTATTCGTAAGAGCAATCATTTGTTCCATTAACTAATCTTGTTGCCTTTCTCTGTACTCGTTCCAGCAGCTCTACATTCTTCTTGAAATGAGGCCTGCAGACCTGTATACAGTACTCAAGGTGTGGCCTCACCATTGCCTTATACAAGGGAATAATCACCTCCTTATCCCTGCTAGAAAATTCCTGTATATCATTGACAAGACACCATGAGCTACTCTTGCAGCCCATCTGCACTGCTTAGAGAACTTCATATCTGCCTGCACAATTACCCCTAGGTCCTTTTCATTCTCTGCCACTGTCAGTGTAGTACCACAGAGTTGGTATGTTGCTCTGGGGTTACTGTTTTCCATATGTAGTACTTTACATTTGTCAATGTTAAACTTCATTTGCAACCTCTCAGCCCATCTGCTCAACCTTTCCAGATCCTGTTGCAGCAGCATAGCATCAGTAGTGTCCTTAACAACCCTGCCAACCTTTGTATCGTCTACAAACTTGGACATTAAGCTTGATATACCATCATCAATATCATTTATAAATACAGAAAGCCAGAAAACAACAATGGGCCCAACACTGAACCCTGAGGAACTGCAATAATAACATTAGTCCACGATGAGCAGTGTCCATTGTTTACCAGTCTATCTTCTCCCTCTCAACCATCCCTTTATCGATAGCAGCAATTTGCCTCCAATGCCACACTGCTCCAATTTGTGCAGTAGTCTTCCATGTGCAACAGTATCAAAAGCCTTTCTAAGATCCAAGTATATAATATCAAAGTTATTCCCTGCATCCAGTTCTTTTGTGACTGCATCATTGTATCCAATCAAATTGGTCAGGCAAGACTTTCCCTTAACAAAACCATGCGGTGTATGAGCTATAACTGAAATCTTGTTTAGATGATCCTGCAGTGCTTCTTTAACCAGTGTCTCCATTAATTTTCCTGGAACAGAAGTTAAACTCACAGGTCTATAATAACTTGTATCAGTCTTTGATCCTCCTTTGTGAATTGGGGTCACATTTGCACAACTCCAGTCTATGGGTACCTCCCCTGAGTCCAAAGAAGTTCTCATAATTATGGCTAAGGGTTTGCTTACTTCCTTTGCTGCCTCCTTTAATATAACTGGATAGATCCCATCCACCCCAGGTGCCTTTTTTATATTTCTCCTCCATTTTCCTCTCAGTTATTACAAAATCATGTAGCTCACTGCCAGAGTTCACTTCACCTCTGGCATTCCCCTTCCTGAATAACTCCTCATGTGTGAATTTAGATGCAAAATACTCGTCTAGTTTGTTAGCCACCTGAGCAGGCTCCTCAACTGTTGAACCATCAATATCCTGTGGAGTAATCTGATTCATCCCTTTCCTTCTAGAGTTTACATAGGTAAAGAACTCTTTGTTGTTTTTCTTTGCATCCTTTGCCAAGGATTTCTCATAATCTGCCTTTGCCTGCCTAATCTCCTTTGTGACTTGGTTACAGATCAGCTTATATCTATCATAAGCTTCCATGTCACCCATGAATTTATATGTATCCCATGCATTTTTCTTCTCTGCCATATGTCTCATTAGTTCAGCTGACATCCATTTAGGTCTAAACCTTTAACACTATTTCTTAGTTGGTATGTAAAGCCTAGTAGCTTCCAAGATAAGTTCTTTGAATGCTTCCCATTTTGAATTTGCTGTTGGTAACATCATCAGTTGGTTCACCCATTTAGAATTTAGATACTGTCTCAGACCACCGTAGTCGCCTTTATGAAAGCAAAACCCTTCCCTTTACCCCTGATGGTCATTACCTCTTTGAGTAAATCCCACTTCAGCACACTGTGATCACTATCTCCTAGTGGTTTCTTTATCTGCAGATTCTTAATGCATGAAGAATCACTACTGATAATAAGATCAAGAGTATTACTCCCTCAAGTTGCCTCCCGAACATGCTGATGTAGAAAACAATCATCCAATAAATCCACAAAAGTCTTGCTAGTGTGTGAGTGACCAACCCACAATTTCCAGTCAATATCTTGGAAATTAAAATCCCCCATTATAAGACTCTCTGATTTACTGCCCACCCTATTTCCCTGTACAGTTTCTTATTATACTCATCAGAGTCATTAGGCCTATAGCACATTCCTACTCTCAATTTTGATTTCCCAATGCTTATGTCACACCATCAGGTTTTGGCGCATTATAGCCTTAGTTGCTAATGCGCCAATAAAACCCAACCAACCAACTTATGTCTCACTAAGCTGACTAGACACTGCGATGTCAACTGGCTTCACTTCCTTGGATTTTGTGTTTCTTAACTAATAGCATAACTCCTCCTCCCTTTCTGTCCTGTCTATCTTTTCTGTACACATTGTACTCCCCTAATTCCAGTTCTGCATTCCTTATATCTGTGTGACACCACGTCTCTGATATCCCAACAATATCTGCCTTTGATGTTTTGAGCAATACCTCAAATTCATCAAATTTATTTACCAAACTCCTAGCATTGGTGTACACGCAAGTATACATACAACCCTAACGCAACCCATGTGTTAACTTGTACCACAATGACTCCCAGCAGTCTCTGAAATATCCTGCATCTTGTTTTCCAGGCTGCTGCTCATTCCAATAGAAGCAGTTCTAGAATGACTTTCACCTCTGCCAGCGGCTACTCTTAATCTGTTAGCCCTAATTATCCTTGTATCCCCCCAAGCTAGAAGTTTTCCGACCCACCTAACACTGCCTCAATAGCATCAGCAAATATTCTTGCACCCTTTCTGTTTAAGTGTATCCCATCCCTGTAGAAGCGCAGTCTTTCCTGTTAACAAGTACAGGCCAGGCCAAAAAAAATTCTACCCCTTGAGCCTTGCACAATCTTTCCAGGGTCGAATTGATCGACAAAATCTTGCATTATATACTCCCTCTTATCGTGTCTGGGCAGAATTGAAGACACTTTCAAATTCAACCCTAATTCACGGCTTTTTTTGAAAAGTGACATTTCTGGATAATCTGTGTGCTTCCATCGTCAGGCAAAGTTGACTTTAATTTTAAACAGAAATTTTGAATGCATTATACTCGGCAGAAAATTTTTAGTTACCTTGATATTTTATTTTTGTAAAAATCACTTAAATCTTAATTTAGTCCAGCCCAGATAAATTAACACAATGTTTATGAGAGAATTCTAAGACAAGCCACTTACCTGATAAGGCTCCTCCGTAGCCAGGTGGGAAGGAGCAGCAGCGGTGTGTAGCACATGCTTTTTGATTAGACCGGGGTTTGAACTCATCACCACCAAATACAGACGATGCGGAAAGGTCAGGGAATGACCACTGCATATTCCCGGAACAATATGGCCTTAGTTGCTAATGCCCCTAAAAACCAAACAACAGCAACAGCAACTTACCTGATACAGTTATGCATGTCCTCAATTAGCTCCCTGTTATCAAACGCTAACAGGGAGCTAAGCAATTTTGTAATAACTGAGAGCAAAAGTGGAGGAGAAATTACGAAGTTAAACATAGGAAGGCACCTGGGATGGACGGGATCTATCCAGTTACATTAAAGTAGGCAGCAAAGGAAGTAAGCAAACCCTTAGCCATAATTATGAGAGTTTCCTTGGACTCAGGGGAGGTTCCCATGGACTGGAGGTGTGCAAATGTATCACCAATTCACAAAGGGGGTTCGAAAGGTGACACAAGTAACTACAGACCTGTTAGTTTAACTTGTGTTCCGGGGAAAATAATGGAATCACTGGTTAAAGAAGCATTGCAGGATCATCTAGACAAGACTGCAGTAATAGTTAAGACACAGCATGGGTTTGTTAAAGGGAGGTCTTGTCTGACCAATTTGATTGGATACTATGATGTGGTCACAAAGGAACTGAATGCTAAAAATAATTTTGATATCATATACTTGGACATGGAAGAATGCTGTACAAATTGGAGAGGTATGACATTAAGGGTAAGTTGCTACAACGGATAAAGAGATGGTTGAGTGGATAATCAATGGACACTGCTCTTTGGGGAAAAATGTTATTAGTGGAGTTCCCCAGGGTTCATTGTTGGTCCCATTGTTGTTTTGTTTATTTATCAATGATATTGATGAAGGTATGTCAGGTTTAATGTCCAGGTTTGCAGATGATACAAAGGTTGTCAGGGTTGTTAACAACAGTAAAAACAGTATGCTATTCCAACTGGATCTAGATAAGTTGGGAAAATGGACTGAGAAGTGGCAACTGAAGTTTAACATTGACAAATGGAAAGTACTGCATATGGGTAGCAATAACCGAAGAGAAATGTATCAACTATGTGGCACTACACTCAGGGGAGTGGAAAGTGAAAAAGACCTGGGGGGTAATTGTGCAGTCAAATATGAAGTTTGCTGAGCAGTGCAGACGAGCTGCCAGGGCATGGAGTCTTGTCAATGATATATAGGAATTTTGCTAGCAGGGACAGGGAGGTGATTATCCCATTATACAAAGCAATGGTCAGGCCACACCTAAAGTACTGTGTACCGGTCTGGAGGCCTAATTTTAGGAAGTATGTAAAGAAGGGCAACAAGACTGGTGAGGGGGGGAACAAAGGGGTGATCTTACGAAGAAAGGCTTAAGTTCTGCAAATTGCAGCGCCTGGAGAGTAGGCACCTGTGAGGTGATCTGATTTGAGGTGTATAAAGCCTTGAATGGGTTGAGCAAGCTGAATGCTGATGGGGTTCTTCCTCTTGCTCAGACTGAACCTCAGTGGGCACAGTTTTAAATTGAGGAAATATAGTTGTAGAATAGATGTGCAGAAATTTGCCTTTTTCCAGTGGGTATTTGATTGGTGGAACAGGCTTCCATCTTTTGTTGTGGAAGCTAATAGCCTATATAAATTTAAGACTGAGCTTGGACAGGCATTTGGAACAAATGGAGTGGTGAAATGGGAGGTGTTTTTTTTTTTGGCTGATGCTGCATAAGCTTGCTCTCTTGCATCGTATGCTTCTATATTTGCTAATGCTCATGCTATCAATTTAAGAAAGTGAAACATGAATATTAAAATAATGCTAAACCTTATATGCCAAAGAGTTTAAGGATACTAACTTGGGGTGCATTCTAGGATACATTATTAAGTTGATGCCATGAGGATGACAACACCATAATATTTGTTGGAGTATCAGTGAAGGTTAACAGAGATTAGAGATTTGTATTAAATGGAAAACTTATTAAAAATTATTGAATTAATAATTATTTAAAACCTATTTATTTCGCTATACTCATTTTTAAACTGTCAATTTCAAAGAATGGCACAGTAATTAAGTGACTTAAAAATATATATAATGAATTAAGATAAAAGAAAGTCCTAAGGAATCTGCTAATAAATCATACTTGAAAATTAGAAATACTGGAGCTGTAGCTAAGAGCTTTTATAATACTCGTATTCTGCCATTTTCCGGGCATGTTAGCATTTAGCGATGGATTTTTGTGAAATTTTAAATTTGGCTCTTTTAGAAAGAGTTGGTAAGCCATCCCAAATTGTATTAAAATCAAACCAATATCAATTGGGCACTTATTATTTCTTCGTCCATCAGTTTGTATTTATTAACTTAGACTATCTAAGTAGATGGATTTTCATGAAATTTTATATTTGTCCTTTAGAACAATTTATCGAGCACTCTTGCATATCTTCTATTTAAGTGTATCCCATCCCTGTAGAAGCAATCTCTTGTTAACAAGCACGGTCCATGCTGAGAAAAATTCCAACCCATGAACCTTTCATGAGTATTTGGAACAAACGGAGGGGTGAAATGGGAGCGAGTTTTTTTGGCTGATGCTGCATAAGCTTGCTTTCTTGCATTGTATGCATCTACTAATGCTGTCAGGGCCAAATTGATTGACAAGACTCTCATCATGTACTCCGTCCTATTGTGTCTACTTTCAAATTTTGCCCTAACTCCCAACTTTTTTTCAACATTGACACGTACTTGTTAAGTAAATCTGCAGATTTCCCACTCTTAGTGTCATTAATGCAACATTTGTACAATAATATCACCCTTTGTGCCCTTAAAAGATATCTGCTCTACAATGTCATCAACTTTTGCCCTTGGCAGACATGCCCTGGTCCTATTCCATATATCCTTTTTACATAACATATTACCTCTCTATCTGACAATGGAGTTGCCGACAATAACTAGCTCCTGTGGGACCAGCACATTCTCCTCTGAAGATTGCCACTGTTGTTGCCTAGTGCACAAGAGTGAGCTCTGGCATTGAGTTGGGCAGCTGAGAGCTTGATGGGTCCCACATTTTAATTCCTTCGAAGGCATCTACCCAACTCTTCAAATTCTCATAGACTCCCATCAGAATGCTCAGTTTCCACCTAATTTTTTTACGCTGTCTGCACCTAGCATGCGTAAAGACAACCTCCATAGCTAAATTGTGTCCTATTCAGAAAGGTCTGCAAACATTTCACATTTTGCACGTTTTTTTAGTCTGTGATGCGTTGAAGACTCACCCCCCTTCAGTTTTCCCGAGCCACAGCACTCCTGTGCCCTTTGCTTTTCTGCTCTAGTCTGAGGAATGATTTCCGTTTAAATACAATTTAATTAATAAGATTTAAAAATTTAATTGATTAAGTGATAGTACTGTACTAAGCTAACAGATTTCTAATACAGTGCTACGTATTACGCCCTATTTGCCACAATTAAAATTTGAATTCCCTACCACTCACTCTATATTATAACAATGGTGGCAAGATTCAAATGAAACAACGGTTTTACGTATATTATGTAGTAACCTGCAAAATCTATCTAAATTAAAAATCGAAATAACGAACGTAACTAGAACTGTAAAGCTACTTATAAAGTATGATATAATATACAATTAAGTAAATAAAATGGCAAAATTTTTCAAAACACTTACATTACTTGGAGCTTGTTTTAACTGCTTTCACTTATAATGACTCAGTACTCTCTGGCTTTGAGTGTCATTATTATTGTAATAACCAGAGAAATATACTGTTAGCATTAATAAAACCAAAAAGCAATTTAATCAAAATATAAAATACCAGTTATGTTTATCAGATTCCATATAAATGCAGGTCTTTTCAAGCCAGTTTTTTCCAACATCACCCAGACATTAATCCTAATAGGCTCACAGAGCAAATTTTTTGGCCCCTATTAGACCCCCAGGTTTATTGCGCTCAGACAAGGATCATTGACAGACTGCACTGTAACCTGGATGTCCATATTCAAACCCTAAATCAAAAACAGTAATAATAAAAATAGTCCTCAGATTGACACTGAGTGGATTAAACTGCATACTAATCCCACTACATTAGAAACATAATAGCCCATTTGGACTATTTTCTAGCATTTTTCGCTGGATAATTATATAATTAGCTACAAAACCACAATTCATATTCATATTACGCTTCACCCAGCCAACAGTTTATAGTCAAAATAAATTCCATGGCACCGAAAGGATGAAAATCACTATTGTGGAAGGAGGTAAATAGGTATATACTTATCCCACTGGGCGTAAGTTGGCTGTTATGCTGTAGAAAGGTTTTATTAGCATTAGTTGAGGCATATGATGCAAGAAAGCAAGCTTATACAGCATTAGCCAAAAAAAAAAAAAAAAAAATCCCATTTCACCCATCTGGTCACTCTAAATGTTTGCCTAGTTCAGCTTTAATTTATTTAAGCTATCAACTTCCATGATAACAGATGGAATTTTGTTCCAGCAATCAACCACACACTGGCTAAAGGCCAGTGTTTCGTACATATATTCTGTAACCGTCCTTCCTCAGTTTAAAATTCTGCCACCTCATTTGTGTGGTATGGGCAAGAGGAAGAATCCTATCAGCTTTGAGCTTTTTCAGTATATTCAAAGTCTTATGCACCTCAGTCAGTCAGATCACCTTTCAGGTGCCTAGTCTCCAAATGCTGCAATTTGCAGAACTTAAGCCTTTCTTCATTAGAGCACCCCTTTGTTCCACTCACCAATCTTGTTATCCTTCTCTTTACTCGTTCTGGCAACTCTACATCTTCCCAAAATGAGACGTCCAGACCTGTAGGCAGTACTCAAGGTGTGGCCTGACTATTGCCTTATACAAGGGGATAATCACCTCCTTATCCCTGCTAGCAAAATTCCTATATATCATTGACAAGACTCCATTACCTGCTCTGGCAGCCTGTCTGCACTGTCAGAGAACTTCATATCTAACTGCACAATTACCCCCCAGGTCTTTTTCATTCCCACTTCCCTCAGTATCACAACTGTGTGATACTGAGGGTAGTATCACACAGTTGGTACATTTCTCTTGAGTTACTGCTACCCATATGCAGTACTTGCATTTGTCAAGGTCAAAGTTCAGTTGCCTTCCAAAACCCATCTACCTAAACACCTTTCTAGATCCTGTTGCAGTAGCATACTATCTTTACTGTCATTAACAACCCTACCAACCTTTGTTTCCATTTATTACCAATCTTTGCCCTCTCCCACTCAACCATCCCAGGTATACTTGCGGATGGTTTGCGGAATGGTTGCGGAAGGTATACTTGCGGTGCAGATATACTTGCGTGTACACCAATGCTAGGAGATTAGTAAATAAATTTGATGAATTTGAGGTATTGCTCAAAACATCGAAGGCAGATATTGTTGGGATATCAGAGACGTGGTGTCACACAGATATAAGGAATGCAGAACTGGAATTAGGGGAGTACAATGTGTACAGAAAGGATAGACTGGATAGGAAGGGAGGAGGGGTTATGCTATTAGTTAAGAAATACATAAAATCCAAGGAAGTGAAGCCAGTCGACATCGCTGGACAGTGCAGTGTGGAGTCAGTTTGGTGTGACATAAACATTGGGAGATCAAAATTGAGAGTAGGAGTGTGCTATAGGCCTAATGACTCTGATGAGTATAATAAGGAACTGTACAGGGAAATAGAGTGGGCCAGTAAATCAGAGTGTCTTATAATGGGAGATTTTAATTTCCCAGATATTGACTGGATTTTGGGGGCTGGTTACTCACACACTAGCAGGGCTTTTGTGGATTTATTGGATGATTGTTTTCTACATCAGCATGTTCGGGAGGCAACTAGAGGGAGTAATACTCTTGATTTGATTATCAGCAGTGATTCTTCATGCATTAAGAATCTGCAGATAAATGAACCACTAGGTGGCAGTGATCACAGTGTGCTGAAGTGGGATTTACTGAAAGAGGTAACTACCATTAGGGGTAAAGGGAAGGGTTATTGCTTCCGTAAAGGCGACTACGATGGACTGAGACAGTATTTAAATTCTATACAATGGGACCAACTGATGATGTTACCAACAGCAAATTCAAAATGGGAAGCATTCAAAGAACTTATCTTGGAAGCTACTAGGCTTTACATACCAACTAAGAAATATTGTTCAAGGTTTAGGCCAAAATGGATGTCAGATGAACTAATGAGGCATATGGCAGAGAAGAAAAATGCATGGGATACATACAAATTAACACATGACACAGAAGCCTATGATAGATACAAGTTGATATGCAACCAAGTTACAAAGGAGGTTAGGCAGGCGAAGGCAGATTACGAGAAATCCTTGGCAAGGGATGCAAAGAAAAACAGCAAAGAGTTCTTTACTTATGTAAACTCTAGAAGGAAGGGGATGAATCAGATTGGTCCACTTGATATTGATGGGTCAAGTGTTGATGATCCTGCTCAGGTAGCTAACAAACTAAATGAATATTTTGCATCGACATTCACACATGAGGAGTTATTCAGTGAGGGGAATGCCAGAGGTGTATTCAACTCTAGCAGTAAGCTACAGAATCTTGAAATAACTGGGAGTAAAGTGGAGGAGAAACTGTTGAAGATAAACACAAGAAAGGCACCCGGGGTGGATGGGATCTATCCAGTTATATTAAAGGAGGCAGCAAAGGAAGTAAGCAAACCCTTAGCCATAATTATGAGAGCTTCCTTGGACTCAGGGGAGGTACCCATAGACTGGAAATGTGCAAATGTGACCCCAATTCACAAAGGAGGATCAAAGGCTGACACAAGTAATTATAGACCTGTGAGCTTAACTTCTGTTCCAGGAAAATTAATGGAGGCACTGATTAAAGAAGAACTGCAGGATCATTTAGACAAGACTTCAGTTATAGCTCAGACACAGCATGGTTTTGTTAAGGGGAAGTCTTGCCTGACCAACTTGATTGGATACTATGATGCAGTCACAAAAGAACTGGATGCAGGGAATAACTTTGATATTATATACTTGGATCTTAGAAAGGCTTTTGATACTGTTGCACATGGAAGACTGCTACACAAATTGGAGCAGTGTGACATTGGAGGCAAATTGCTGCTATGGATAAAAGGGGTGGTTGAGGGGGAGAAGACAGAGAGTGGTAATCAATGGACACTGCTCATCGTGGACTGATGTTATTAGTGGAGTCCCTCAGGGCTCAGTGTTGGGTCCATTATTGTTTTCTGTATTTATAAATGATATTGATGATGGTATATCGGGCTTAATGTCCAAGTTTGCAGACGATACAAAGGTTGGCAGGGTTGTCAAGGACACTACTGACACTATGCTGCTGCAACAGGATCTGGAAAGGTTGAGCAGATGGGCTGAGAGGTGGCAAATGAAGTTTAACATCGACAAATGTAAAGTACTACACATGGGAAACAGCAACCCCAGAGCAACGTATCAACTCTGTGGTACAACACTGACAGTGGTAGAGAATGAAAGGGACTTGGGGGTGGTTGTGCAGGCAGATATGAAGTTCTCTGAGCAGTGCAGACGGGCTGCAAGAGTAGCTCATGGAGTATTGTCAATGATATACAGGAATTTTTCCAGCAGGGATAAGGAGGTGATTATTCCATTGTATAAGGCGATGGTCAGGCCACACCTAGAGTACTGTATACAGGTCTGGAGGCCTCATTTCAAGAAGGATGTAGAGCTGCTGGAACGAGTACAGAGAAGGGCAACAAGATTAGTGAATGGAACAAAGGGGTGCTCTTACGAAGAAAGGCTTAAGTTTTGCAAATTACAGTGTCTGGAGACTAGGCACCAGCGAGGTGATCTGATAGAGGTGTATAAAGCCTTGAATGGTTTAAGCCTGCTCAATGCTGATGGGATTCTTCCTCTAGCTCAGAAAAATCACCTGAGAGGGCATAAATTCAAATTGAGGAAAGACAGATGTAGGATAGACATGCGGAAATTTGCCTTTAGCCAGCGGGTGGTTGGTTGGTGGAACAGACTTCCATCCCTTGTGGTGGAGGTTGATAGCCTAAATAAGTTTAAGGCTCAGCTGGACAGGTATTTTGAGCGAACAGAGGGGTGAAGTGGAAGTGGGTTTTTTTTTTTTTTTTTTTTTTTGGCTGATGCTGCATAAGCTTGCTTTCTTGCATCAAATGCCTCTACTAATGCTAATGCTATCCCTTTATACATTGTAGCAACTTTCCCTTAATGCCATACCACTCCAATCTGTGCAGCAGTCTTTCATGTGCAACAGTATGTAAAGCTTTCCTGAAATCTAAATACAGGTAGCCCCAGTTTTGCACTGGTCCGATTTGTTCCAATTTGCAATAGTGCCAATCGCTAATCACAATGCCATTTTTATTTATTTATTTATTTTTGCAATACTTTTATAAATGGAAAGTTCAAAATCGTCAGACAAAATTTATCGGCATCATACTGTGCTATGTATCGTGCCGTGTTCACATGATTTCGGACAATCTGTGCCAATCAGCAATTAGCACTTTCGTATCAGAGACGAGAATTCCCGCCCTCAATTCCATCCAAAGGATCCTTCCCAAAATCTAAGGATGCTCTCATAATTAGATCTAAGGATTTGTTAACTTCCATCGCTACCTCCTTCAATGTAACTGGATAGATTCCATCCCCCCAGGTTCCCTTGTTATGTTTATCTTCAACAATTTCTCCTCCACTTTGCTCTCCGTTATTGCAAAATCATTTAGCTCCCTGTTAGAGGTTAGTAATCTTCTGTCTTCCCCTACCTTACAGAATTCCTCATGTGTGAATTTAGATGCAAAATACTCATTTAGTTTGTCAGCTACCTGAGCAGGATCATTAACAGTCGAACCGTCAATATCAAGTAGACCAATCTGATTCATCATGTTCCTTCTAGAGTTTATGAGTAATGGAGTCCTTGCTGTTTTACTTTGCATCCTTTGCCAAGGATTTCTCATAATCAGCCTTCGCTTGCCTAACCTCCTTTGTGACTTGATTACAGACTAGCTTATATTTCCCCTAGTCTTCTCTGTCACCTGATAATTTGTATGTTTCCCATGCCTTTTTTATTCTCTGTCGCAAGCCTCATTAGTTCATCTGACATCCATTTAGGCTTAAATCTTGAACAGTATTTCTTAATTGGTATGAAAAGTCTAGTAGCTTCCAAGATTAATTCCCTGAAGCCATTTGGAATTTGCTGTTTTAAACATCATCAGTTAATCCCACTGTATAGAATTTAAAAATTGTGTGAGACCACTGTAGTCACTTTTATGAAAATGAAAACCCTTCCCTTTTCCCTTGATGGTAGTTACATCTTTAAGTAAATCCCGCATCAGTATTCTGTGATCACTGTTACCTAGAGGTTCCTTTATCTGCAAATTCTTAATGCATGATTAATAACCGCTGATAATCAGATCAAGAGTATTACCACCCCCTGGTGGCTCCTCAAACATATTACTGTAGAAAACAATCCTTCAATAAATCCATAAAAGCCTTGCTAGTGTCCAAGTGACCAGCCCACAGGTTCCAGTCAATATCTGGAAAATTAAAATCCCCCATTACAAGACATTTTGATTTACTGGCCCATGCTATTTCTTTACAGAATTGGCCATTTTACTTATCAGAATCATTTGGCCTATAACACACTCTTACTCTCATTTTCCCTTTCAGTCAGGTAAAATATCACACTAAACTGACTGAACATTGCACTATTCACCCATGTCAACTGGATGCACTTCCTTAGATTTTGTGTTTCTTAACTAACAGCATTGCCCCTCCTCCTTTTCTACCCTTTCTGTACACATTGTACTCCCCAAATTCCAATTCTGGACTGCTTATATATGTGTGACACTGTGTCTCTGATATTCCAGCAATATCTGCTTCTGATATCTTGACCAGCACTTCAAATTCATCAAATTTATTTGCTATACTGCTATCATTGGTATACATATAAGTATGCATGCATCTGTTCTTACTCTTAGTTACCCTAACACAGCCCATGTAGTTTCTTGTTCCAAGCTGACTCCCAGCAGTTCTTCAACACCCCAGCAACTTGCTCTCTATGCTGTTGCTCATTCCAATAGAAGCAGTGCAAGAATCATTTTCACCTGTGCCTACAGCTACTGGTGATCTTTTAGTCTGTGAATCCCCTCCCCTAATCTAGCAGTTTTCTGACCCACCTAACACTGCCTATAGCATTAGCAAATATTCTTGCACCCTTTCTATTTAAGCATATCCCATCCCTGTAGAAGCAGTCTCTCCTATTAGTGAGCACAGACCACACTGAAAAATATTCTATTTTACCAGTCCTTGTCCGGTGGATAACATTAATAATTTATATTTAATATAGTATTAAAAATTTAGGTTAAAGTTGTATTAAAATAATTTATTCCTATATGTATTTACCTCTAATCCTAACAAACTATTATAAATATAATACTTAATACCTACAAACAGTGAACATGTCTTAAATTAAAAGTTGAACTAATTAATCAATTACAAGTTGAGTATCCCTAATCAAAAATGCTCTGGTCCTGAAACGTTTTGGATTTTGGAAAACATGGCATGTTGGAGTTGAAGTAAGGAAATAAAACTTAATATTTCATGAAAAAAATTCAGTATTTTTAACCAAAAAAAACCCATGTGGTCTCTGCTTCCAAAAGAATATAAATGCAACAAATACTAATTCAAAATTCATATTTCATGCAAAAAAAATTCCTTTTTATTTACCATCTTGAGAAGAAACATCACAAGCAGTTGAAGGATCAGAAACTGTGTCCTTCAGGGATGAGGAGACATTATGCTTAATGAGCTTTTTAAATGCTTCTTCATGTCATTTGCCTCATTAACAAAGGTTTTTTTTGTAGAAGTCTCTTTTATTTTATAAAATGAGCTCTAGTCCTTCAATGAGTTCATCACACTTTTTCACCCTGTCGTCTATAGGCATTTTTCCTTTTTTTTTTTTTTTTTTATGAAAACTCCAAACACGAAAGGTATCAAAACCTATAGTACTTAGTACCGTGCATGGGTTGAAGGAGAAGTATGGGGGGGGGGGGGTGCCGGAAACTTTGCTGCTCTAGAGACTAAACATGGGTTTCACCACTTCAAGCCTCCAATAAGCAAAGTGGTGGTATTTCACCGGTTGATGAAAGTCATCTACCACCTCACGCAATACTAACAATGTCATTTTCATCATCACTTTTATCATGATTGCCTTGATTCAAAAAAATTTCAGTTATTTCACCCTCAGTCATTATCGGTGTTAAAGACGTTGATATCCACTTTTTCCAGCTTACTGACAGACTCCGATGCACTCTTTTTGCATATGTAAGAAGTTCAGACATCATCTTTTACTCAAAATCATTAGCTTCTTCATCATCATCACTGAGCATAGTCGCAGGCCAGAGCTTGTGCCAGTCTTTAGTCACTGAGGTTCATAGTGAGAGCATCCTTCAGCATAGACAGCATCCTTCAGGTTAAATTCCTGGAATCCTTCCCTTTCCATGCCTCTGTTCATTGCTGCCAGCATGCTGTTCGAGAAAGTGTTTTTACAATAGACTTCATTAATCTAAGGATACCCTGATCACATGGCAGAATTAATGAAGTCACATTTGGGGAAAGCACATGGCCTAAACATTATTTTTGATGAACATTTCAGCTGGAGGATGAGCAGAACAGTTGTCAAGAAATAACAAAATCTTGCAGCAGCATCCATTCCTACTTTCCTGCCATGAGCACGAGCTGCTGGTACAAAATGTTTGTGAAACCAATCAGAAAAGATGTTCCTTGTGATCCATGCCTTTTTGTTAGCATAATAATGGACTGATAAGAAATTCACTCCTTTTGAACAGTGAGGATTCACACTTTGCCAATCAATCAAGTTTACACTTATGCCTGCCTGCTGCATTAGTACACCCTAGGACAGTTAATCTGTCCTTGGCATCCTTAATTCCTGTTGGGGCTGTCCCATCTGCTATAGTTAGTCTTCCTGCAGCAATAACATCCAAAACGATGTTTCATCAACATTATAGACTTGTTCTGCCACCAGATTCAGCGATGATGACCTTAGCAAAGTCATCGATGAATTTCTCCGCTGCACATGCACGCACACACACACTCTGACTGATTTAGCTGCATTTCATCACAGAGAATACACAAGAGATAACGGCGAAATCCTCAGTGCTGTTAGACTAGAAATGACAATTCTGGACTACTGGCATATGGAAAAGCAATTCAAAAATATAAAACTGGAACAAATACAACCATATCAGGAAGCATAATGGACAATAGCAATACTACCATTGAAAAATTCACATATGCACAAGTAACTAAAAATGTATAATTCAGTAGAAATACAAACTGGACTTTCCATTCTGCAGAATAAGTTATAGCTCTAAGCCAAATTCCTAAATTGTGAATACACTGACCATATTGCCAGCAAACAAGGCAACATCGTCACAAGCAGCTGTCCTCTACTATCACTGCCAAAATAATTTTTGCTAATATATTCATTTATGTAAGAAGTAAGATATATTATGTCTTTTTTAAATAATTTTCTGAGTTTTTTTCTTCTGTTTTAATCTGTATTTCAGTTTTTAAAAAAGCATGGAAAATTTACTATGAAAAATTTATATACTTTAAAGTATATATTATATACTATACAGAGAAGAAAATTTACTATATTATAAAAGCATGGAAAATTTACTATAACTTTATAGTTATATAATAATAACAGTAATTCACAAAATCAGTAACTGAATAAGTTGCTATTACTTCCAGCTTCAGTAATTTATTTAGTTCATCAGAAAAGTCCCAAAAGAAACAACCTGTGATTCCAGGGCATTACAATTCATCTCAAGGAGGTTCTACAGTAGATGGAATTAGGAAAACAAAACCTGAAGATAGGCACAGAGTGCTTGATTTTTTAGATAGTGATATGTAAGTAAATTAGCAAATATAATTTATGTGTCTTATTACATACAGTTAATTCATAACATTATTGGTTGCTGTACTCTGACTATACTATCAATAGCCATCTCAGAAAAGAATTTCATCACAGTGTTACTATATGATTCCTTTTATTAATTTTATTCTCTTCAAATTTGCTGCAACACATTTGTCATAAATGTATTGCAGTAAAGAAGCAATTCTTCTTTCTAAAGAAGGAATTCACAAGAAATTCTTTCAGCTATAATAACTAAATGCTTGATCAGTGTTTTAGACTTATGAGTCTGAAATGTTAATGGAGCTGTTATTCACTTCCCACTTCTGATACAGCACTGAGCAAATATGCTTCTGTATTGACACCTGATACATACCTAAATAAGAAGAATGCATGTAATAATTCTAATTTGTGTACATGCTATGTACTTAAAAAAAGAATACATATAATAGTAACAAGAAAATAAATTTTAGAAGTGAAAAAAATAGACAAATGGAAATAAAAATATACCTGAAAACACATTTCATATAGGTAAAATCCATCCTAAATGAAATGGGGATCCATAAAATCTTTACAACTGAATGGAATAAAACCATAAGTTAGTGAACTCAGAGAACACATACCTGGTATTTTTAACCTGAACTCTTCCATGAGTGAAGTCATTCTAATTAAGGAGGTAAAAGGCAAGCCGATGGACAAAGTGAGATGGTGGCGGGAAGGCAAAAGGAAAAGAAAGAGAAAAGAACAATATCTCTTCACCCTTATATACAGAGAAGAATATATACAGAGAAATTATATACAGAGAAATAGTAGTCATGGAAAATTCTTAGAGAAAAAGGAAAGCGAAAAGACAATAAGAAAGTTAAAGTTTCACTCAAATCTGGGTGCACAACTTGGTTGCTGTCCTCTTAGTTGGGGTTGTAAATAACAAACTCATGTTCACAGGGAAGTGGGTATGGGGAGGGTTCTTGCTTGTTCAACTTAACTAGAAAAATCAAAATAAGAAACTTGTTTAAGGTTCCATTCTTCAAAATTGAAAAATTGAAAGCTTATGAACATTTAGTTAGTTCGGAATTCAAACTTTCAACATCCATGGCATCCTTGTCTCTAAATATTATTTCTGTGGAATCCTACTCAGTTAATACATGTTTTTAGGTACATAAATGACTTAATTTTTAGAATCATAATATGTACTTTACTAAAACATTAATTATTATTATAATGGTGAGGAGAAGTAGAAAGAGTTTTGGAAAGGGTCTGTATGGCAACAACAGCTGAGCCTGCATAAAAACCAACTAGAAACAATAGTATAAAAATCGACCCTTCAATAAATTTATGCAATATAATAATAATTGACAATATAGAATACAAAATCAATAAATAATGATTATATGTCTGACCTTTTCATGTACGTGGGTCATATTCAAAGTTTTGTTTCGTTGGTCACACTGAGTGATTCGGGAAAAAATTGTGTGCTCCTTATCTTGTTACGTGTAAAAGAAAGTTTCTATTTTCATGTTACTGTGTTTTTATTTTCAGGCTACACATAAAAAATATGACTTGCTTTTTTTTTTTTTTTTTTTTTTTTTTAAATACGTTACTTTTGCTTTTAAATTCTCACTTTAGAAAATTTACAACCTCAAAAGGATCACTGCTTTTCAATATTAAGTTTAATAAATAAATATAATGATACACCTAAAATTGAAAATATTTGAATATTATATGGAATGAAGGTGATCATCTGTTATTCTGTTTCTTTTTAAATATTTATTTTATTTCACGTATAAAAAAAATTGCTCGCAAACATATGTTGATCCGAACAAAGTAACCATTTTCATAGCATTTTATTTTATTAGCAGAAAATCTTCAGATGGGAGAGCCTTGTAGAATTCAAGTAGTTTATTTTTGCTGTCAGTATATACAGGTAACCCTCATATAACATGATAGTCAGGTTCCAAAACGATGTTATACAAGACTAAGAACCAGTATAAAAAGAGGGAGTTGCGTTCCAAAAGCTAACAAAAAATATACCATTCTAGATTTCATATATCTTCTGCTCTCTTTAAAAATCATTAATCTGGGTTTGTTTTTGGTTTTGCATGATAGATCTTTGTAAATTTCATTGTATGGCATAAAGCATTTTTGAAGCTCCCTTTTGACTTTGGGCTCATTTCAGTCGACGGATCTGCATTCAAAAAATAAGATTCTAATTACTTGGCTAACTTTATGCCTTCCCTGTATACTTTTTAGTGTAAAATTTGGAACTTCAGAATTTTCATCTGCACTATCATCCTCTGAATTGATTTGATTTTTCTCCACTACCATTTCCACTAAATCCACTTTGCCAGCCTCTTTTTCTACCAGTAATTCTTCGTCTTCAGTAATCATCCTTTTTTTTTTTTTTTTTTTTTTTTTTTTTTAAGAGCATTGGCGACTAATGCCATGTTACTCTGTGTATATTGTCTATACATTGCATGTGTTCTGCAGCTGTTCTTCTATTTTGCTGAACGAAAAACCGAGTTTCCGGGAGGGAAAAAAACCATGCCAACCTTGCCTAAGATAGACTAGCTCAGCCACATTCTGAAAAATACCCATAAAAATTCCTCCCATCATTGACAGAATTTGAACTTAGAAGATCTTTTCCACCCGGTGTGGGGAGGATGACAATTCTACCAACTGTGCTACTCATGAGGGCTTCAGTAGTCATATCACAAAACCTTCCCCTCCTACCGACTTAGCAATTTCTACTATCGTAACGATTCCTTTTTCTGCCAGTTCGATCATATTTCCTGAATGAACTGACTCTGGCCATACATTTTTCCAATACGCATTTAATGTTGAGTGATAAAGCTATGATTCCGATACAAGTCCACAATTGAAAGATGTTTCCATCACTTCAATTCGAAATAGTTTTTTTTCAGAAATCTATTGTAGCGATTTTCTGATGTAATGAGTTTCAGAGGTAGATATAATGCCTTGATCTATTGGCTGAATTAAAGAAGTTGTAACAGGTGGTAGAAACATTACTGCCGACCAGGCTAGCCAGGTGGGTAATGTGCCTGCCTGGCAACTAAAAGGTCGCGGGTTTGAATCCCGCTTCAGGCTTGGATCACAGTAAAGTTCAAAAACCTTGGGAGGTGCATTATGGCCACAGGAGCTGATGTGCCAACAACTAACAAAAAAAAAAAAAAAAAAAGGAACATTACTTCAACGTTTGGATGTCTTAAATCTTTTGGATGGCCTGGCACATTCAATAGTAATAAAACTTTGTAATCTAGATTTTTCCACAAGTTCAATAGCACAGAACCTTTGTTGGGATTTCCCAATTTTTTTTTTTTTTTTGGTATAACGATTATGAGCCAAAAGCGAGGATTCACAAAAAAGAATGGAAATGTCTGAAAATTACATTCAGTTGCAAGCTGGGATTGTATTTTCAGCCATAAAAATAAATGGGTTCTCAAACAAACTCATGTCTTTTTCATGAGATCTTATGTCAGCAAATAGATTTTCAAACTCTCCAAAAAGTAATTGTAATAACGAGAGGCAATGATTCTTTGGAAATGTGTTTCTCCTTTAGCTCGGTACAACATTCAAAGTGAACTAAATTGTCTTGCTCAATTTGGGATTAAAATAATAATAACTTATTCTGAAATGATTTGATGTCACAAAACAAATCAGAGACCAATTTTCCTTTCCATTGTAGTTTTAAATTAAGAGCATTTAAATGACTAGAAATGTATGTATGAATTGCAAGATCAAACAGCCACTCCATATTTTATGGTTGTTTTATTGGTTTCCCTTTTTCTGTCATAAAAAATATCAATTTAATGAAGTAGTTAAAGAACAGATGTAGCAGTAATCGAGGCATGTGATGCAAGAAAGCAAGCTTACGTAGCATCAGCCAAAAAAAAGAAGAACATTTCACACATCCATCTTCTAAATGTTCCTCCTTGAATTTATTCCAGTTCCTCCTTGAATTTATTTAAGCTATCAATTTCCCCAATGACAGTTGGTTCCAGCAATCAACTATCTGCTGGCTAAAGGCAAATTTCTGCACATCTATTCTATAACTGACTTTCCTCAATTTGAATTTATGCACCCTCAGGTTCATAATCTGAGCAAGAGGAAGAATCCCATCAGAATTGAGTCTGCTCAACCATTTAAGGCATTATACACCTCAATCAGATCATGTCGCAAGTGCTTAGTCTCCAGATGCTGCAACTTGCAGAACTTAAGTCTCTCTTGGTAAGAGGACCCCCTTTGTTCCACTCACCAATCTAGTTGCCCTTCTCTGCTCGCTGAAGCAACTCTACATTCTTCCTAAAATGAGGCCTCCAGACCTGTATGTAGTACTCAAGGCATATCCTGACCATTACTTTATACAAAGGGATATTCACCTTCTTTTCCCTACTAGCAAAATTCCTGTATGTCACTTACAGTATCCCTTGACCTGCTCAGGCAGCCTGTCTGCACTGCTCAGAAAATTTCATGTCTGACTGCACAGTTTCTCCCGGGTATTTTTCATTTTCTACCACCCTAAGTGTAATACTTTGCCACGACTAAGTCATCTCACTGCACAATATAAAATGACATCTTCATTTCAACTTCAATTTCTGAAAGAAACTGTTGTAACATTCTGTGATTAAGGCCATGTGACCTTATAAAATTTATAGTTGAAATAATCAAATTCATAATGTGTTGGAGATCCAGTGCTTTTCCATAAAGAGCTTCTTGATACACAATGCACCAAATTCCAATTGGAGTTTCTGCTCCGATATCTATCATTTTCTTGGTTATTCTACTCATAAGCCCAATCATATTTTTTGCACCATCAGTTGTGAATCCTACCAGGTTTTAATATTTAATCCTAACTTTTGAATACATTGGCAAAAATTTTCAAAAAGATTTTCACTTGCAGTTGTTCCGTGCATACTCTGTAGGTCAGCTAAATCTTCAACTGGTGCAAGATTATCGTTAATTCCACATATGAAGATAAAGAGTTGGGCTGTGTCATTTACATTAGTACTGTCATCCAGTGCCACACTAAAATATTTCATTTGTTTTGTTTTCCAAAAGTTGTTCGAACAAGCTCTTTCCAATGTCTTCTGCTCTTTGCATAATTGTTTGTCTGTAATCTTTGTCTAATGTCTGTATCATTGTTCGTTTCTCCATACACATTTTTCCACAACTTTTATCAAACAATGTTTAACAAATTCAGTGCTGCTGAATTTGTTAAACATTCTTTCAAATGTGATCAAATGTGCAACTTGATAACTGGCACTTACAGCATATAAATTTCTTGACATATGTTTTCAGTGTGTTTTGTAACTCTGAATACTTTTCTCTTTGCAACACTCCTTTATGTTGATCATAAGATTTATACTTGGAATAACAGTGTTGTTTTAAATAATATTCTTTAAAAACTCACACAGTCTCCATACACACCAAATACACTGCTTTTTCATTATACTCAATGAAGAAATAGTCTTAAGTCCCTCTTTGATCAAAAACACGACACATCTAAATCGATTTTCCTCTTTTGGAACATTTTTAAGGATGATTTTTTAAATTCATTAATAATAATTCATAAATTCACAAATTAATAATAATTCATATATTCACAAATTAATAATGATTCATAAATTCACAAATTAATAATAATCCAATACAATGAATAAGTTTTATCAAAATAGTAGAATTTCATAATATGAAAAGATTGATTCATACATAACTGTATTTAGCATACATATGGCTGCACTGAACCACATGCACACGTTTGATACAGTCGAGCTCGATGCTTGCATTCCTGTACATGCAGTGGCGTGACTCTCTAAAATGCTGTTTTAGTTCACTTTCCGTGCAGGCCGTATAAAAATTATTCGCGGGCCAGATCCAGCCTGCAGGCCATAGGTTGCCCTACTGGAAACAGTAAAACTTTTATTACCATTTAAAATTAGTAATTGGTTGTTGGTCACAACAATATACTCAAATTAATGGCTTGAGTGTGCTTGCATTTGTTTGAAAAGACAGTCAAAATTTGGAGTTATTGAGGTTATTTGGAAACGCATTTCTGGTTCGGCCTCTAATTCGTTTCTGTACTTAGTTTTTGTACTTGTATACATGGAAAAGGATTTTCGCAAAGATAAATCGTAACGAAAGGCAAAAGAATTTGCATTGCTTGTTTAGAAATTTCCTGGTATTCCTTGTTCACGCAAAGCCAAAAATCAAGTAGCTCTTGTTCTTCATACTTTGCTTTTAATGTCATATCACTTGGTAAATCGATCAGTTGCTCTCTGTTTCTCTCTCTCCTTCAGTGGTAAATCAGTTTATTCGGATTCACAAAATGGATTTTGAACCCAGTTATATGACTGTTTTTGGACTGGAAAATATTCTCGGAACATGTCATGAAGCTGTGATAATGTTGCACGATGTATTTTTTTACAATCTTATCAAGACTGATTTCATTGAATGCTAAAAAATCGTTTAGCTTTTCAAAACATTGCACATCTCTTTTTTTTTGTATATACTTTCTCCAAAGATTCGACTTCAAAATCATTGCTTTGATTTTGTTATTAACTCTAAAGATATGTATTTTGGTTCCCTGCAACGAAATATTCAGTTCATTCAAAAGAGAAAATATATCAGCATGATATTTCATCCTTTAACTTGGATGCAAAGTCATGATTTTGTTGAGACAAAAAAATTCTTACCTTATCCCTCAATTCATAAAATTGGCTTAACTTTTCCATGTGATAACCATCGGACCTTGGTAAGAGCAATATTAAATCCAGTCTTATGAAATCCAGATAAATAATTGCAAATTCAAAATCTTGATTTAATAAAATTAACGATTTTACCTACATTGTTGATTACTTCTTTTAACTGATCTGTCATTCATTTCACACCTAAAGCATGGCGATAAAGCAGCAGTGTGAATGCTGAATATGAGGAGTTTTGACTTTTAGTCGTGATATAGCACCTTTATTTGCTCTGAACAGGGACTTTGCTCCATCAGTACAAATGTGCAAACACATATTCAAAGATAATTCATTTTTTTCCATGTATGTGTCGATAATTTCAAAAATATTTTCCCCTGTGTTCCTCTCTGGAAGAGGTTTACAAATGAGAATATCCTCTTGAACAGTTGAATCAAAAATATAACGTACAAATACGGGTAATATTGCTAAGCCAGCAACATCAGTTGACTCATCTAATTGTAAAGTCATGTAATGAATTTTTTAAACATCTTATTAATTCTTCTTCACAAAAATGTGACATATCTTTAACATGCCTAGCTGCAGTTGTATCGGAAAGGGGAACACTGTCAATTTCTTTAGAATATTTTTCATCAATCTTACAAATAATTCAATCTTTTGCACAAGGTTTAATTAATTTTTCCCCAATTGTGTAAGCCTCAGCTGCTTTGGCGATTCGATAGCTAACTCGGTAAAGATGCTCCAGTGATGCTTTATTTTCAGAATAAATATACTTAGAAAACATTTTCATTTTACTTTTCAGCTCCTCACATTTGCATTTAAAATAGTCAATATTTTTATCCTTTTTATGTGGGTGATCACTTTCTAGATGTCTTTGCAATTGTTAGTTAAAATTGCAAACTTAAATTCTTTACCACTTTTTCACATTTGACACACGATCCATTTGGCTCATCTTCATTTCCAGCCCATGTAAATCCAAAGCATAAATAATTGTCATTATATTTTTGCTTCTTACAAGCATTTGCATTCAAAGAAATTTGTCTTCCTGTGCTGTGCACTCACTTTGTATTTGATTCAAGTGACACAGAAGTAGAAAGCAGGGACATTGATTTTACTGTTGCCAAACTATTATTACATTCTTCAGCCTTAACAGATTTTGATTTTCGAGTTTTTAACCAATTCTCCATTATCGGGCCTTCACATGTAAAGTAGAAATACTTACAAACGAAATGAAAAATAAATTGTAATATTCGTAAATGAAAATAAACTAATAAAGCATTAATTAAAAATATGCATGATGACAACGGCCGAGCCTACCGAATAAATAACTAGGAATACTGATTTAACCCATTAATAAATTTATTATGAAATATTAATTATGTATAGTGCTTGGCTGAATGTAAAGCATTAACTTGAAAACTACAGTATTTGTTGTTTAATTTTATTTCTTATTTATTATGTATAAATAAGAAAATGAAGTATATATACCTACCATTCATACAATTCAGACCAATTTGTATATAAATACACTTTTTGTCAAATCAGCAGTGCAAAATTGTCTATATGTATCAGAAAACGAATAATAATACTCAACTCGAATCAAGCCATGCAAAATATATTTCTACAGTTGCTTGCAGTTCAGCCAAAGTCACAGTAAGCAGTGGCAGAGTGCTTCCGATTAAAGTTAATATGAAATTTATATAGAAAACAAATAGCTTCTTAAAATTACGTTGCGAAAATTTTTCTTGTTACGATATGTTCAATTTTTTTTCTCAAAGTATAAATGTTATTTTAATAATTTTTTTAAACAATATAATTATGAAAAAAACAAAAATTATAATTTCTGCGAAACTTCAGGAAATATCTCGCAGAACCTAGTTTGAATATCACTGAGTTAGTTGATGTAATCACTAAAGTTTCAATCATTACCAATTTAAACTTATAAACTGTGTATCTAATACTGTGGTATTTTCAAATTATGGGTAATGTCCATTTTCTAAACAATTTTTGGTAACTACCTTTAAAGAGTTTTTATGCTTCAGAAATCAGATTGTAAAGTTCTATTACTGCCTGTGTATGTGCAATCCCCTTGCATCAATTTCCTGTTTGAAATTGATGTCTCTGCTTTCCCCTCTTGAATCTGACAAATATGAAAATATCATACAATTTTCTAGCAACAACCGACTGAGTTAAAATAAATTTATTGAATTAAATAAATAATATATACATAAAATACTAAAACAGAGATAAAATATAAAATAAAAACATTAAAAATACAATAAGATAAAATATGATAAAAATATTAAAATACAACGTAGTAGCTTTCGAGACAGTGCCTCTTCATGGCTTATTCAGAAGCTGATGAAGAGGCACTTCTTCTTTAAAACTACTGTGTATTTTAACGTTTTTTTTCATATTGTATTTTAATTCTTTTATTTTATTTTATATTTTATCTCTGTTTTAGTATTTTATGCTGATTGAGGTGTATAAGGCCTTGAATGGTTTGAGCAGGCTCAATACTGATGGGATACTTCCGCTTGCTCAGACTAAGAACCTGAGGGGGCATAGATTAAAATTGAGGAAAGACAGTTGTAGAATAGATGTGCAGAAGTTTGCCTTTAGCCAGCGGATAGTTGACTGCTGGAACAGACTTCCATCTGTTGTTGTGGAAGTTGATAGCTTAAATAAATTTAAGGCTGAACTAGTGAAACATTTAGAGTGACCAGATGGGCTAAATGGGAAGGGTTTTCTTTTTTTTTTTGGCTGATGCTGTATAAGCTTGCTTTCTTGCATCATATGCCTCAACTATATTATTTATTTATTTCAATAAATAATATTATTTATTATTTATCAACTATACTATTTATTTATTTATAATATTATCAGTTGTCGCCAGAAAATTGTATTATATGCAACCCGAAGCTCAAGGCCTGTTTTCCAAATATGAAAATATATTTTTGGAACTAGCAAAGACTAATTATAAATCTGACTCCTAGAAAATTTTTTTCAAAGGGGCTAATAAGTTTCAATAAATTGTAATACAATCCGGTCTCCTGACTATTCTTTGGACCTCCTAAATGTTTCTTGTCAGCTATTTTTATTTGTTGTGTTGCACTAAAGTTAGATTTAAGAAATTTAAACACTGGTTTTGCCCATTTAAATGGCAAACTTTAATTTTTTTTATCAACATTATTCAACTCATGGAAGTTTTTTTTTCTATTGTATCGGGTTTTCCTTCTAGAAACTGACTTGCCTCCTGTATGCTTTCAGCTGATGGAAGGGATACTTGGAAATGATTGACTTTTCAATTTTTATTGGATAGTATACTGACAAATATTCACTTATAGCTTCAGCTATAAGGAACCTGATATATTCTGCTAAAATATTTAGGTTCCTGATTGCATCGGATGGTTGGACAAATTTAAGTTTTGCCATGATATTTGACAGTTGTCAATCCAGGCTAAATGCTGATAGCACAACAGTTTCTGTTTATCATGAAAAACTGCAGAAGGAAATAGTTGATCGAAGTTCGGTTAAAGACCAAATATACAACTGCAAAGAGACTGGCCTTAATTGGAAGGCACTACCTCATAAGACACTGACCTCAATGACTGAACATATGGCACTGGGATATAAGATGCAAAAAGATCGCATCACTGTGTACAAAGACAGTTGTAGGATAGATGTGCAGAAGTTTGCCTTTAGCCAATTGGTGGTTGATTGCTAGAACAAACTTCCATCTGTCGTTGTAGAAGTTGGTAGCTTAAACAGATTCAAGGCAGAACTGGACATACATTTGGAGCGAGTGAATGGGTGAAATTAGAAGGGGGTGTTTTTTTTTTTTTTTTTACCTCATGCTATATAAGCTTGCTTTCTTGCATCATGTGCCCTTGCTAATGCTATAATGATATGTGCTAATGCCAGCAGTAGCCATAAATTGCCTTTGGTTGTTATAAAAAAACCAAAAATGCCTAGATCATTTAAAAATATTAATTTAAATGTTTTTTCACAAAAACAAAAGTGTGGATGATCCAAGATATATTAGCATTAGTAAAGGCACATGATGCAAGAAAGCAAGCTTATATAGTATCAGCCAAAAAAAAACAAAAAAAAACCCTCTTCTCATTTCAACTATCCACTCGCTCCAAATGTTTGTCTAGTTCTGCCTTGAATCTATTTAAGCTATCAACTTCTACAACAACAGATGGAAGTTTGTTCCAGCAATCAACCACCCACTGGCTAAAGGCAAACTTCCACACATCTATCTTACAACTGTCTTTCCTCAATTTGAATTTATGCCCACTCAGGTGATTATTCTGAGCAAGAGGAAGAATCCCATCAATATTGAACCTGCTCAAACCATTCAAGGCTTTACACACCTCAATCAAGATCACTTTGCAGGTGCCTAGTCACCAGACATTGTAATTTGCAAAACTTAAGCCTTTCTTCAATCCTTTGTTCTATTCACTAATCTTGTTGCCCTTCTCTGTACTTGTTCCAGCAGCTCTACATCCTTCTTAAAATGAGGCCTCCAGATTTGTATACAGTACTCAAGGTGTTGTCTGACCATTGCTTTATACAAGGGGATAATCACCTCCTTATCCCTGCTAGAAAAATTCCTGTACATCATTGACAATTCACCATGAGCTTTCGTGCAGACCGTTTGCACTGCTCAGAAAACTTAATATCTGCCTGCACAATAACCCCCCAGGTCCTTTTCATTCTCTACCACTGTCAGTGTAGTACTACACAGTCAATACATTACTCTAGGGTTATTGCTTCTCGTATGCAGTACTTTTCATTTGTCAATGTTAAACTTCAGTCGCCACCTCTCAGCCCATCTGCTCAACTTTTCTAGATTCTGTTGCAGCAGCGTACTGCATTCATGTCATTAACGACTCTGCCAACCTTCATATCGTCTGTGAACTTGGACATTAAGCCTGATATACCATCATCAATATCATTAATAAATACAGAAAACAACAATGGACCCAACACTGAACCCTGGGGGACACCACTAATAACATTAGTCCATGAAGAGCAGAGTCGATTGATTACCACTCTGTCTTCTTGCACTCAACCATCCCTTTATCTATAGCAGCAATTTGCCTCCAATGCCACACTGCTTCATATTTCATCATTGGTTTCATAAAATATTTGTACCATGTGTAAGATCGCATTTGGCATCAAACGATTTACTACAATATGCAGTGCTACTGCATATTGTAGTGGACAATGCACCTACTATATGTGATTTAAAAAGCAATGATGGCAAAATATCATGCCACTTTCTGCCAGCAAACATGGCATCTCTCATTCAACCGATGAACCAAGGCGTGATTGAGAGTATGAAACGTTAGCATTAGTAAATTAACACAAAATGTTCATTCAAAAATTTGTTTCAGCAGAAAATAAATTAGTTGTGATAGAGTTTTGGAAAAGCTACACTATAAAAGGCACAATTTTAAATGTCGCGGATGGCTAGAATGATGTTCCAGTTCAAACAATACAAAGAAGCTGGAATAAGTTGTGGCCAGAAATGCACAGTGTGCCAATGAAATAATGAGACTGACACTACTACAAAAAAAAAAAAACATAATAACACTAATGGCAAAGTAAGGTTATATGTTTTCAAAGTAATCACCTCTGATATGTATACACTATTTACATCTTTTATACTAGTTTTGAAAACACAGATGGAATTCCTCTTCTGGTACAGCTTTCAGCTGGTTGGTCAGTGCAGCCTGGATGTCCTCTATAGTCTCGTATTGTGTTCCTTTCATGGCTGTTTTGATTTTGGGGAACAAAAAATAATCTGCAGGAGCTAAATCGTAGAATATTGGGGGTGTTCGATGAATGGAATCAATTTTTTGCCAAACATTGCTTGATATTGACGGCAGAATGTGCTGGTGCATTGTCTGATTTTTCATCATTGATCATCCTCTAACAACTCGCGTCCTTTACAAAAACGAGAAAACCATTCTCAAACACTCTTGGTCGAGACAAGCATTCATCAGCATAAATGTTTTTTAAATCATCAAAAGTTTACATAGCACTTTTTCCCAATTTACAATAAAATTTGATAACTGTTGTTTGCTCTATTTTCAATTTTCTGAAAACACACACAAAACCACTATTGCTCTTTCTGTCATAAATCACAAACTACTGTCCCGACAAGTTTCAACTTGCACTCATTGGAAAGAGCACACTCTAATGGATCTAATCATGTACTATTTTGCCTCTTATGTTAATACTAAATGCAGAGCGCATGCAGTCTCGTTGTTTAATTGGCACACTGTGTATATTCAAGTGATACAGAAACCATTCCAAAAGAAACTGAAATTTTGCAGTTATGTTTAAATGTTCCTGGTTTTAAAAATATTTCGATGGAGGAAGTAAATGATTGGCTGGATATGGACGTCGGATGCAAAATTTTAGACAACAATGAAATTGTGCAAAGAGTGATGACAATTTCAGATGATTCTGAAACTGAAGTAGAAGAACATGCTGTGTTGCTGATGGAACAACAAACATGGTTAGCCACTGTGAAGTTCAAACTATATTGTCAAAGTGCATCGAATGGTTTGAGGTATAAGAAAGAAGCAGATGCTATGCAAGTGTTACTTTTGCGTAAAATTTGTAACCTTGCCTCCAAAAATGCTCGAGGGATAATGAAACAAAAGAAATTGAATGACTTTTTTAGAAAATAAATTTAATTATATAATACTGTTTTCTTTTAAATTTCTTTAATGACATTAGAACAATGTTGTATGTATGTAACATCATTTTCTTTTAAATTTTTTTTATGACATTACTAGACAAAATATTAAGTCAAAAATGATTAAAATGGTCAAAATAGTAAATCAAAATATTAAAAATAGGTATTATGTACTAGGATTTTCTGATGACCCGGTAAAAAATAAATACTAATTAAAGTTTAATTAAATTTCATTAGGTTATGTATTATGCAATAAAATAAACAAGTTAGATGACCCAGTCTATTGTATATATAATTTTTTTAATATACATATTCTATTATCCATTTATCCATCATGGTCTCGGTCCCATACCCTGACAGACAATCGAAGATCTACTATAATTATAATAGATAATAAACTTATCTGACTAACACCAAACTATGCTATTCGAAATTTCAAGTTACCTATTGCCACAATTGAAACACTAGAATTCACCTACCATGCACTCAATACTATTACAATATATCATTGTTTTTATACAAAACAATGGATGCAGTTTCTTAAGCAAATATAAGTAAGAAACGAGTTCACCAATGTAATAAGAGAATCCCAAAAAATGACTACACTTCAAATTTTAAATCAAAGTTAAATTCAATAATAATCCTACTCCAATTCACCAGTTACACAGCATTAATACTACCATGATACCAAGTTTACATTATATGAAAATGCATGAAAGTTATAATTAATCATAATATACAGGTCGACCATCACTAATCCAGCCACCGGTAATCTGGTTCCACCGCTAATTCGGACATAATTTCTGTGAACGTAATTTCAAATTTCCTGGGTTGGCGCACTGACCTGCCACTACTGTTTTGGTATCCATTGGTTGCAGCATCAGCTGTTGGCGTGAACTCATAAACACTGGCAAGCCATTTCTACTTGTTTTTCTCCATTTGTTATTATAATCTGTTCACATTTAGCCCCAGCAATGATTCCAATGCATAAAGGAAGTGCCTCTCATGGTGTAAAGCGTGAACATCATACATTGTCCATAACAGATAAAGTTGAACTTCTAAAAAAAAACTTGACAGCGGTGTGTATGTGAGAAGTTTAACTCTGCTTAGTTGTAAATTCCGGCAATTTCTCTCAGTTCCCTCTTATTTTAGTAATTTTCTTTTAGCCATTCCCTTTTAGATTTTTTTTTTTTTTTTTTTTTTGCAACACACTTGTAAAAACTTGCAGAAAAACACAGCACAATATGATGGATGATACACTGCTCTAATGAACTTGTTTTCACAAAATCTTTAACAATGCTTGACAAACTTATTATTATTTTTTTTTTTTTGGTAGTTGTTGGTGCATCGGTTTCTGTGGCCATAATGCACCGCCCAAGGTTTTTGCACTACTTTGATCCAAGCCCGAGACGGGATTCAAACCCGCAACCTTTGGGTTGCCAGGCAGGCACTTTAAACACCCAGCTAGCCTGGTCGACACACACACGCACAAACAAACAAACTTATTGCGACGTTTGAGAGTTTATTTTATCGCAATTAGTCTTATTGCAATGCTCGCTGCACGTGCAATAAACTAATCACAAACGACCTTCGTATGTATGCTGTAATAGCATCACATGTATGTGGCCGACACGGCTTCTCAAAAAAATAAAGTAACCTACTGGGCCATGTTGGCCTCATATCATCATCATCATCAGCCATTTTCAATCCACTGCAGGATGAAGGCCTCTCCTGCAACTTTCCAGTTCCTTCTGTTTTGAGCACTGGCCATCCATTTACTACCCACAACAAACTCATGAATTTCATCTATCCATCTCCGCCTTTGTCTTCCAGGTTTTCTTCTAGCTCCCCTTGGGTACCATTCTGTTATTTTCTTAGTCCATCTGTCATCATGTCTTCGAGCTATGTGTCCTGCCCAAGACCATTTTAGTTCTTTAGTTTTGATAAGAATGTCCTTTACTTGAGTTTGCTGCCTAATCCATGTGTTTCTCTTCTTACCTAACAGTCTGGTTCCACATAATTTGTTCCATTCTTCATTGTGTAGTTCTCAGCTTCTCTTTCATTCTTTTGGTGAGTGCCCAAGTTTCACTTCCATAAGTCATGGTGAGGAGTATACATTGGTTCATTATTTTACTTTTCGGACAAACTGGGATATTGCTCTTCAGTATGTGACTATATTTCCTGAATGCTATCCATCCAAAATTTATTCTTCTCTTGACTTCCAGCCATTTATCATTATTACAGCTAATAACTTGTCCCAGATAAGTATATGACTCCACCTTTTCAATTACTGCTCCTTCAATCATTATTTCCCTTTCCGTGGCATACTTGTTCATCATTACTTTTGTTTTAGCCACATTCATCTTTAGTCCAAAATCCTTACTAACTGTGCATAACTGGCCTCATATATGCGACATAAAAAACCTTTTTTTCTTTTGATATTTTAAGCGAAAAAACGAAAACACTGACATTGCAATATTTATTTTAGAATTATTAATCAACTTATTTGCTAAATATTTTTGGTCCCTGGGGAATTTTTTTCTTAGGTAAAGTGTATGTGCTAAAATAACCACCAGTGATCCGACAAACTCACTAATCCGGCACCCCACAGGTCCCAATGCTGCCAGATTAGTGATGGTTGACCTGTATAATAAAATTATCCAACTAACACTAACCTATGTGATTCGAATTTTTGAGCTACTTATTTACCACAATTAAAAGGCATTAATTGTAAGAGTACACTTGGAATGCTATGTTCAATTATGGAGACCACACTTAACAAAAGACAGAGAACTTCTTAAAAGGATCAAAATACGGGCAACATGGTGAGATTAGCAAAAGAGGATCCATATATGGAAAGACTTGGAATATGTGCACCACACTGCAGAGCTTGGAGGATGCTCCACTAAGGTGCAACACAGGCTCCCTAGAGAAGATTTCATTGAAATGTATAAGGCTCTGATAAGTGAAGTAAAATGAATGAAGGTGAAATTTTCACTGTTATAAATGATTCCAGAACTTTGAGACCATAAATTGAAATTTCAAGGGAAGAGGTTTAGACTGTATTACAGGAAGTTTTCTTTTAGCCATCAAGTTGTTAATTACTGGAATACTATAATAAGTGGTCTCCTTGCGTGGTTGAGAGATTCAAAGTTCTGTTGGATAGACCTGGCATGTGGGTGGGTGTCTACCCTGGGAGGAGTTAAATAGGTATTTTATTTATTTTTTAATAATAATAATCATATTAATATATAATGTTTTATTATTTTTGGGCTGATGCTGCAAAAGAAGAGATTTTTTTGTTCCATATGGACAATACTGAAGTTTCTTTGTGGGCCATGCTGTAATTTAAAATTTTATAAAGGCGAGCTCTTATTCAGTTTCTGTTAATTCATAGTCAGAAAGATTGACAACAAATTTACTCCTAATTGGGTAATAAGTTTGTTGTCGATTAAACCTGCTGATTGGGGGCGGGGGATCAAACTTTCTGAAGGAGCTGCCATGTTTTCATCTATCTTTGATTGATTTTTTTATGATGAAATGATTTCCATAAATCCTTATATTCATTTGATTTCTGAGTGAAACCTTTCTTAATGCCTTTCTGCATTTTTCCCCCTCTGGTTTTTCCATCTCCATTCTGGTTGTTTATACTCCTGAAGTAATTTTTTTTTTTTTTTTTTATGAGAACCCCAAACACGAGAGGTATTAGAACCTATAGTACTTAGTACCATGCTTGGGTTGGGGGTTGAGAAGACGAAAGAAGATATTTGTTGATATTGGACTTGAACTTCTGTAGATTGTAATTTTCAGGAAATACGTATGAAGGAAGGTTGTTCCAGAAAACGGCAGTTGAATGACTAAATGAGGAAGATGAAAAGTTGGTTCTGTGGGTTTGAAGTTGGACAGTAAATGGATGTTGGCTGGTGGCGGCACGTGTTCGGACTGTTTTGAAAGAGAGAGCGGGAATTATAGAAGCCAATTCAGAAGAACAGTGCCCATGGAAGTATCTGGAGAAGAGGCATGCAGCAGAAACAGTGCGTCTATGAGAAAGCGAGTGGAGAGACTCTGTTAGAGATGAATCATTAATTAACCTAACTGCCTTCTTCTGAATGGAATCAAGAAGCCTGAGAAAGGTTTTGGGGGCACCACCCCAGATGTGGGAACAATATTCCATGGCAGGGCGGATTTGCAATTTATACAGAGTGAGCAGCTGTTTGTAAGAAAAGTAACACCGAGAGCGAAAGAGAAAACCAAGTTTTTTAGATGCAGAGGAAGCAATATTTGTAATGTGCTTGTGCCAAGAGAGATTAGAAGTCAGGGTAATCCCCAAAAGAGATATATCATATTGCCTAGAAATCAGTGTCACTAAAGATAAGCATAGGAGCAGAACAATCCTTTTTGCGAGATATAAGACAAGATTGAGTTTTAGAAGGGTTGAAATCAACTAAGTTGTCTTTGCCCCACTGGAGAATTACCTGAAGATCGGCATTTAAGGAATTGGCAGCAGATTTTCGAGAACTTGAAGCTGATTGAGCTGGACAAGGTTTCTCAAAATGGAAAGTTGAATGCAATGTGCTATCATCGGCAAAACTATGGATAGGATTTCCAGTCAATGGAAGAGGGTCATTGATATTCAAGAGGAAAAGAGTGGGGGAAAGAACTGAACCTTGGGGGACACCAGCATTAGTGGAGAAGTTAGAAGACAGAGAGCCATCTACCATCACCCTCAGTGAGCGATCAGAGAGAAAACTGGATAACCAATTACTAAAAACAGTTGGCAAACCATAAGATGGAAGCTTGTTTAGAAGACCTTTATGCCAAACACAATCAAAAGCCTTTGAGATGTCAAGAGCAACTACTTGTGTTTCACCGAACCTTTCCATTGAATTAGTCCATAAATGGGTAATAAAAGCCAGAATATCACCAGTGGATCGACACTGACGGAATCCATACTGGCGATCGTTGATCAGACGGAAGGTTTCTAGGTAGTTTAAGAGTTGGCGGTTAATTGATTTCTCCATTACTTTAGAAAGAGTAGAAGTAATTGCAATGGGACGATAATTGGATGGGAGGGATTTGTCACCCTTTTTAGGAACTGGCTGGATATGAGCAAATTTCCAAGCAGAAAAAAAAAAAACCTTTGGAATAAGAAAGTGAAAAAAGGCGGCAAAGAATAGGAGTAAGTTCAGGAGCACAGGTCTGGAGAACAAGTGGAGAAATACCATCAGGACCTGGAGCTTTCTTAGCATCAAGATTCACCAAAATCCTTCTGATATCCTTTTGACAGAAGACCACAGGAGGCATTGAATGGAGCGTGTTAGGAATGGTGGGAGGTGTTTTACCAACATCATTAATACATGAGCTTGAAGGAAAATGGGATGCTAGCAGGTCAGCTTTATCCTTGGCTGAAGTGACAACAGAACCATCTGGTTTGGACAGAGGTGGGAGCAAAGATGGGCAAAAGTTGCGGCCAATAGCTTTGGCAAGAGACCAGAATGCTCGGCTACCATTAGGGCAAGAAGCAAGTTTTCTACTCTTAGCCTGTTCAAACTTTAGTTTGGACTGATTAATAACTGCTTTACAATTGTTGCGAGCTTTGGTGTAGGTAGAAAATGAAACTGAAGAATTAGAAACAAGCCAATTACGATATGCAACATTCTTCTCTTGGACAGCCTTAGCATATTTATTGGAAAACCAAGGTTTAGATAAAGGACGAGATTTTAAAGTGGAGTGTGGGATAAAGGATTCCATTCCTGCAAGAATAATTTCACTGACACGATCTGAGCAAACGTTGACATCAGAAGTTTTGAAACAGTAATCAGACCAAGGAAAAGAAGAAAAGAAGTCTCGCAGGTCATCCCATTTTGCATTCTTGTAATGCCAAGCAATACGAGGTTGGGAATAGCCATGAGATAAAGGTTCCATTGGAGAAGAGACAATCACCAAGTTGTGATCTGAAGTGCCTAAAGGACCTCTCACTTCAACCCTTGTACTTAGAAGGGTTGTTTGTGAGAAAAAGATCAAGCGTATTGGCTGTATGATTAGGATTGTCCGGTATTCTTGTAGGTAAATGAACAATCTGTGCTAGGTCATTAGTAATTGCAAAAGCCTCAGCATCTCGACCTGCTGGGTCGGTGTGACTAGAAAATGGAAGCCAGCTGGAGTTGTGAACGTTAAAATCACCAAGGAAAATTACCTCACTGTTAGGAAAGCTGGACTGGAGAAAGTCAAGTTGCAAAGAGAGGAAGTCAAAGAGCTCCAAGTGATTAGTGGAGTTGGGAGAACGGTAGAGACAACAGATGAATTTTACACAATCAGGTAGAGAGATTTTAAGCCAGAGAAGATCAAAGAGAGGAGATTCCAAATTGCCAAGTCTCTGACAGGGAATATCAGAACGGACATATGCACAAGTACCACCTTTGAGGCGAAAGGAATCATACAGAAAATAATTTGGACATCTGAGATGAGCAGTAGTTGAATCAACTGATAACTGAGATTCAGTCAGAAAAAGTACATGAGGTTTGGAAGACTGCAAGTGGAAATGGACATCGTTGAGATTGGAATTGAGACCACGTATATTTGTGAAATGAATTAGGAAGTCCTTGGGAGGTTTAGATCTTTTCTCAGATAAGCTTGCTCTATTATTTTGACAATTCATGGTGTATTCAATAGTAAGAAAAAGTGGGTGGGACATGCTGTATGAAGTAATGAAATTTTTGGATATGGCGTACATGTGGTAAGAATATACCCAGATCCTTGACATAACGTGGCCTCGAAAATGCCCCCCCGCATACACACTACTCAGACTCCCTCCAGTCACTATCTGGCAGAGTAGAGGTAGCAAGATTATACACTAGCTGATCCTATCTATATATCAAGATTATACACTAGCTGATCCTATACTATCTAGCGGCCGGCCTGCGAACACCGTTTTAGAGCTGTACCCTCGAAATGTAAGGAATATTGGATCTCGCCACGACATTCATCATAACCTCAAAAATCATCAATCATACTGCATGGTGGAAGAGATAGGGAAGGGTTGGCCGGAACTTAGCTCTAGAGACTAAACATGGGTTCCACCACTTCAAGCCTCCAATAAGCAAAGTGGTGGTATTTCACCGGTTGATGAGAGTCATCTACCACCTAGTACTGCCTGGTAACATAGAGGGGCAGCGTACCTCCATGTGGTGTGGGCGTCACACCTCGACTCCTGCTTACATTGGTTCACACCTGGGTGGTCACCCACCATGTACTTGTGCATGAAGGTTATACCCAGGATTACTAACAGTCCCACCATCGTAAAGGTGCAAGCAGAGGATTTGGCTGTCATAGACCGTCCAGACTTCGCCGAAATTGGGTCCACTTGACTTGAGTGTCACCCGAATATCAGTTCCATCAGCGTTTTAGACTCCCAGGTAGCAAGAAAAGCTTGTCTGGCATATCTGAGAGAATGTCTGTGACAACGTCAAGGACTGCAAAGGCATGAGCCATATAAGATGTGGCTCATGTCTTAAGCAGTAGAGGACCATGGATGAGTCATCTGATGAGTATGGGCTTGGAAAACTCAAGGTCCTGAGCTGGATATCATCATTCTTCTCTTTCTTGAAGGGGTCTCTCTCTCTCTCTCTCTCTCTCTCTCTCTCTCTCTCTCTCTCTCTCTCTCTCTCTCTAAGGTAATTCAGGAATTTTTTTTTTTTTTTTTTGGCTGGTGCAGCATAAGCCTCAGACTTCCTTGCACCATATGGCGAATAATAATAAAATATGGCTTTTTTTGACCTATCATAATAATAAGATATGGCTCATCCATGGTCCTCTACTGCTTACTCTTTTGAAGATGGAGGCGCCTCCATAGCCAGGTGGGAAGGAGCAGCAGTGCGTAGCACACGCTTCTTGATTAGACCGGGATTCGAGCCCATCACCACCAAATACGGACGATGCGGAAAGGTCAGGGAATGACCACCGCATATCCCCGGAGCAATATGGCCTTAGTTGCTAATGCTCCTAAAAACCAAATAAGTCATATGGATAATTCTAAATGTCATGTGCTATCCTATACATGCAAAACTGGGTTAAAATTATTTAAAGAATTTGAATTTGAAGAACAACAGCTGATAGGTGGACATTGTTAATTAAAACTGGGTGAAGAAGACCAATTTGTCTACATTGTGAAGTTTTGCTTTTGACAAAATTTCAATTTTCAAATTTTGCAATCCTTTGCTCTGGAAAGGATTGCAATGAATTTGCAATCCTTTCCAGAAGAAAAATCACTTGGTGAAAAAAAAAGTTTACAACCAATTGATTTGTTATTGGCAGTCTTAAAGTGGGACACCAATTTGAAGGTGTCCCACATTAAGACCTAACAAAGGTAGACATAAAACCAGGCCAGAAGCTGTGCCCATCATGCTGAAAAGAGTAACAGCTGAAAAGCAACAACAGGAACATCAACTTCATCTGGATCAGACCCTGATGACAGAATGCATGTGACTGAAAGCTTGAACACAAGTTTGATGGCTATTGGTATTTCTCCTCTGGAATTTCAGTGAATGGCTAAGAGAGACTCGCAAGGCTATGCCAAAATTAAGGCAAGTCAAGTACAAGATGTAATTGCCAGTAAAATTTCATCTATTGGTGGCTTGGATCCAAATGGCATCATGGAGCCAAGTGCAAGTCATCAGTGTGGAAATTGCTTAGATTACAATAAGCTGCTAAAAGAATTGAAAGAAAAATTGATGGTATCAAGTCATTCCGAAATACTTCAAATATTAACAATAGCCCCAGTTAGTTGGTCCATAAAGAAAACAATTGAAGAATTTAGTGTCTCAGAAAGAACAGTCAAGAAAGCTATAAAACTTAAAGCAGAAGAAGGAATCGTGGCTATACCTGGAAAAAAGCTTTCTGAACAAGTAAAGCAAAAGGTAATGGAATTTTTTGAAGATGATGAATTTAGTTGGATATGCCCTGGAAAGAAAGATTACATTTCCATTAGAAATGCATATGGAATAAAAATGCAAATGCAAAAGCGGCTACTACTCAGCAACTTGAAGGAAATGTTTATAACTTATCGAGATAGAAAGGGATCTGACATTGGATTTTCTAAATTTTGTGAACTTCGACCCAAGTGGTGTGTCGCAGTTGGTGCACCAGGAACACATTCTGAATGTGTATGCACAATCCATCAAAATGTCCAGTTAATGCTAGCAACAAGTCCTGTTGAATGAGATTACAAGGTTCTCATTGGTAAAATAATCTATGATTTGGAGTCAAAAGATTGTATGCTTCATTGGTGTGAAAAATGTCCAGGAATAGATGAATTAAAAAAGTTTCTAGAGAATATTTTTGAAAAAAATGAACCAGAAGATATTATTGAATTCAAGCAATAGATACACACTGTCAGAGATACACTGGACACAAAGCAATTAACAACAGAAGGTTTTATTGAAGAGTTGAGTACAAAGATATTTAACTTTTCCTGTCATCACTACATTGCTAAACATCAAAGCTATCATTTGAAGTCAACAAAGGAAAGCCTAATGACAGATGGATTTTGCAGAAAAGTATTCATTTGTTGTGCAAGATGCTGTTCAAGGGTTCCACTGGGAGATAGCCAGGCTACATTGCATCCATTTGTCATTTATTGCAAGGACGTTGAACTTGGAGAATATAAGTTTCTGCATAATCAGGGACTGCCTTCAACATGAGACAACTGCAGTTCATGTTTTTCTAACCAACTTAATTGAATATTTGAAGAGTTTCAGGAATAAATCAGGCACATTTACTACTTCAGTGAAGGTTCTGCAGCTCAATACAAGAATTTCAAGAATTTGATAACTTGTGTCATCATCAGAAGGATTTTGTTATCAGTGCTGAATGGAATTTCTTTGGCACTAGCCATGGCAAGTCACCATGTGATGGAATTGGTGGAACAATAAAATATTTGGCAACACGTTCAAGTCTCCAATGCCCAATTGGAAACCAAATCCTGACACCAAGAAACATGTTTGAATTTTGTGACAAGCATATGACTCGAATAAAATTCTGTTTTGTTTCTAAAGAGGAAATTGAGCAAGTAAGGCTATTTCAAGAGAAAAGATCATAGACTGTCATACTATTGCTGGAACAAGAGAAAATTGTCACTTCATTCCTATTGGTGCAAGATAGATTCGTGTTTGCAGAGTATCAAATGATACACCATCATTTGTAGCTCATATAGATCAGATTAGTGAAACCAATATTCAGCATGTGCAATTGTTAATTTGCAACCTGGCCAATATATTGCCTGTATTTATGACAATAATTGGTGGATTGGAAATATTTGTGAAATTTCATTTGAAGAACATGATGTATTGGTAAATTTCATGCATCCTCATGGAGCAGCTCACTCATTTCACTGGCCTGCTAGACAAGATGCCTGCTCGATTCCTGGACAACAAATTGTCTTTCCAGTTCCAAAAATAGCTTGCCTGAAGTAGTAATATCAACCATCAATGAAAAATTCCAGTCCATTATGAAGCAGATTCAATATTTTACACTCACTTGCTTATTTCAAATTGTATTGTGTTTTAAATAAATTTTATTGCAGTTATAACTTTTCTTTCAAACTTAGAAACCAATAGAACATCATCTTTATGCTTGGAATCCTGAATAAAGACCACTTTTTGGGCTTGGGAACTTGCACTAAAAAAACCCATGCAATTTCTTTTCTTGCCATTTTCACCCCCATTGTAAAAAATACAGATCGTTTTGTGCATTGACAATATATCCTTTCTCCTTAAACCAAAGGGCAGAGTAATTGCAGAAAATTTCACTCTTGTAAATGCAATAGTTCTGTCCTTATTGAGGTGTGAAACTTCACCATCAAATAAGTATGCAAATATTATGTGGAAAATATAAAATGTTTAAGGTAATTTTTTAGGCCTTAAGTAGCAAGACACAAAACTGAAAAACCATGATTTTTGTTCTTAAAACCTGCTCTTTCCAATGGTTGAAAAACAAGAGAATTGGTGTCCCACATCAAGATATTTATCCCTAAAGATAGGTCAAATTTTGACTTTCAAATTTTGAGTCAGCAGTGGCAGCAAACAAGTATAAGAGCCCATATTTAGTTAGGCCAAATTCATGCAGATGTTAAATGGAATGCCCAAAGAAGAAGGCACCAAAGGTTTTTATTTTAAAGTTGACTTTCAAAAGAAGTCTTCTTTAAATTTGTCGCAATAAATTTTTGGTGCCAGTTTTAGATCACATTGTAAAAAATGTAAAGGTTTTTGAGCTTGAACACATTTTGCATTCTCTGCCAAAAGTTAACTAGGGATGCCGAGTTCAGAGCACTACTTCTCAATGTTGTGCAACAGTAACACTTAAAACTGAAAATTTTTTGTGATTTGCTCCACATAACACAAGTGACCTCCACAAAAAACATACTATATTTTGAACTGAATTTTTGCACAGCTTCTTTGGAAACCTGTTTAAACATCTATACCAAGTTTCAACAAAATTGAAGATGATCTAGCAGGCACCATCTTGAAAATTAGACCACTTGATCAATTACACCTCTTGTAATGGGGGATTTCAACTTTCCAGATATCAACTGAAACTTGTGGGTTGGTCACTGGGATGCTAGTAAGACTTTTGAGGATTTATTGGAGGATTATTTTCTATAGCAGCATGTTTGAAGGGCAACCAGAGGGAGTAGTACTCTTGATCTGATTATTAGCAGTGATTATTCGTGCATTAAGAATGATACTAATATGAAAAGCTACTAGGCTTTTCATACCAATTAAGAAATACTGTTCAAGATTTAGACCTAAATGGATGTCAGATGAACTAATGAGGCTCGTGACAGAAAAAATAAAAATGCATCGAATGCATATAAATTATCAGGTGACACAGAAGACTGTGGCAGATATAAGCTAGTTTGTAATTAAGTCACAAAGGAGATTAGGCAAGTGAAGGCTGATTACGAAAAATACTTGGCAAAGGATGCAAAGAAAAATAAAGAATTTTTTTACTTATGTAAACTCTAGAAGGAAGGGGATGAATCAGATATAGGTCTACTTGATGTTTGTGGTTTGACTGTTGATGATCCTGCTCAGATATCTAACGAACTGAATGAGTATTTTGCATCTACATTCACATATGAAGAATTCTGTAAGGAAGGGGAGGACAGAAGTTTACTAAACTCTAACAGGGAGCTAAATGATTTTGTAATAATGGAGAGTAATGTGGAGGAGAAATTGTTGAAGTTAAAAATAAAAAAGGCACCTGGTGTGGATGGAATCTATCCATTATATTGAAGGAGGTAGCCAGGGATGTAAGCACACCCTTAGCCATAATTATGAGAGCATCCTTAGATTCAGGGGAAGTTTCCATGGACTGGAGATGTGCAAATGTATCCCCAATTTGTAAAGGTTGATTCAAATAATTATAGACCTGTCAGTTTAACTTCTGTTCTGGGGGAAATAATAGAGTCACTGGTTAAAGAAGTGATGCAGGATCACCTAGACAAGACTATAGTAATAGTTCAGATACAGCATGGGTTTTTTAAGCGAAAATCTTGTCTGGCCAATTTGGTTGGATATTATGATGTGGTCACAAAGGAACTGGATGCAAAAAATAATTTTGATTTCATATGTTGGTTTTCAGGAAAGCTTTTGATACTGTTGCACATTGAAGACTGCTGTACAGATTGGAGCGGTATGGCATTAAGGGTAAGTTGCTGTTATGGATAAAGGGATGATTGAATGGGAGATGGCAGAGAGTGGAAATAAATGGACACTGCTCTACGTGGACTAATTTTATTAGTAGAGTCCCCCAGGGTTTGGTATTGGGCCATTGTTTTTTTGTATATTTATCAATGATATTGATGAAAGTATATCAGGCTTAATATTCAAGTTTGCAGATGATACAAATTGACAGGGTTGTTAATGACAGTAAAGACAGTATGCTACTGCAACAGGATCTGGAAAAGTTAGGCAGATGGGCTGAGAAGTGGCAGCTGTAGTTTATCATTGACAAAACCAAAGAGAAATGTACCAACACTGTGGCATTACACTCAGGGAGGCGGGGAATGAAAAAGACTTGGGGGTAATTGTGCAGTAAGATATGAAGTTCTCTGAGCAGTGCAGACAGGCTGTCCGAGCAGATCATGAATTTTTGTCAATGATATATATAGGAATTTTGCTAGCAGAGACAAAGTGATTATCCCTTTGTTATAAGACAATGTCAGGCCACACCTTGCGTACTGGAGGCCTCATTTTAGGAAGGATGTAGAGTTGCTAGAATGAGTACGTAGAAGGGCAACAAGATTGGTTAGAGGAACAAAGGGGTGCTCTTACCAAGAAAGACTTAAGTTCTGCAAGTTGCAGCATCTGGAGACTAGACACCTCTGAGGTGATGTGATTGAGGTATATAAGGCCTTGAATGGTTTGAGTAGATTCAATACTGATTGAATACTTCCACTTGCTCAGAACCTGAGGGGGCATAGATTCAAATTGAGGAAAGATAGTTTTGGAATAGATGTGCAGAAGTTTGCCTTTAGCTAGTAGATAATAGAATGCTGGAACAGACTTCTATTTGTTGTTGTGGAAGTTAGCTTAAATAATTTAAAACTGAACTAGACAAACATTTGGAGTGACCAGATGGGCAAAATGGGAATTTTTTTTATTTTTTGGATGATGCTGTATAAGCTTGCTTTCTTGCATCATATGCCTCAATTAATGCTAATGCCAATGCTAATTTTTTCTGCACACAAAGAAGAAGGAAAAAAAAAAAAAAGCTTTGTTACTTGTCAATACTGTCATAAGATAACTTTTTTATGAGAAGAATTTAGTAATCAATTATAGTTAACAATATTGTAATTTGGGAACATTAAGATAATATCTACATGTGTTAAAATTTACTTATAGAGCATCTGAAAGACTTCAACAACAGAGAGCAAAAGAAAGGAGAGAGCAGTACAAGCAAGTTAAAGCCCATGTGCAGAAAGATGGAGGACGTATGCAAGCTTATGGATGGAGTGTTCCTAGCAAAGTAGGAGAAGGGAAAGGAGAAGATGAACTTGATGCTTTGAAAACTATTTGTTCATCGCGTGTACCTGTTCCAATTTATTGTCGCCCATTAATGGACAAAGAGCCAGGAATGAAGGTATGCTAAAGAGCAAACATATATATACATTTTATATGTAATGGAAATATTTGCATATCATTATAATTTTAAGTATAATGAGCCCTCTATAACTGTCAACTTCACATTTATTCTTTATCATATTCATTGTCTACTATTTAAGATCATTATTTTCATATTTGTAAGATTACCTTAATGAAATGAATTAGTGCGGAAGGTGTAGAGGGAACGAAAAATTCATCTTCTGTTTCCCAATACAAAATTGAAACTTTCAGCCTTGGATCAGAATGCAATTCTAATTTCAAGTGATACTATCATAGAATCACATTATTCACTAAATGCTTGGAGGCTGCTGATGGAATTTTGGAATTGCTTCAATGTCAAGAATGCAAAAGACAACATTGCAGTTATTCCTACATGAAGGATATTAGTCTGAATGTAGTAGTAGTAGTAGTAGTAGTAGTAGTAGTGGCACATGATGCACATGATGTGTTGCCAAATTCCCTGGCCAAGAGGAACACTTAAAAAAATGCAGGAAAGGATTGTTGAGCTGGGTAACAGAAATTGTTATTAGGGGCCTGTGATGTTGAAGAACTGTTGATGAAAAGCTTAACACTGAAAACTTAGCATTAGTTGAGGCATATGATGCAAGAAAGCAAGCTTATACAGCATCAGCCAAAAAAAAAAAAAAACCCCTAGCCTTTCACCCATCCAGCCTTAAATTTATTTCAGCCTTAATTTAGTTTAGTTCAGCCTTAAATTTATTTAAGCTATCAACTTCCACAACAACAGATGGAAGTCTCTTCCAGCAATCAATTACCCGCTGGCTAAAGACAAACTTCTGCACATTTATTCTACAACTGTCTTTCCTTAATTTGAATCTGTATCCCATCAGCATTCAGCCTGCTCAAACCATTCAAGGCCTTATACACCTCACTGGTGCCTAGTCTCCAGATGCTGCAACTTGCAGAACTTAAGCCTTTCTTTGTATGTGCACCCCTTTGTTCCTCTCAACAATCTTGTTCCCCTTCTTTGTATTCATTCTAGCAACTCTACATCCTTCCTAAAATGAGGCCTCCAGACCTGTATGCAGTACTCAAGATGTGGCCTTGAGTACTGCATACAGGTCTGGAGGCCTCATTTTAGGAATGATGTAGCTTGATTCAATTGAGGGAATTAGATCTCAAAGGAATTATCTGATGAACAAATGGAGAAGGGAAAAAACTAAGAACCTTGACGCTGAAGGATTTCTTCAAGAATTGTAAGACAGTGAAGAAGTTTTTATATGAGTACCCAAAATGAAGAGAATTTTTATTTTTTTAATGGAAACACGAAATGTATCAAAACCTATAGTATTTAGTACCATGCATGGGTTGAAGGAAATGGGGGGGTATGCCGGAAACTTTTCTCTTACTCGGGAAATTTCTTAGGCGGGAAAATAATACATTACAATACATAGAGTTGAACTGGGACTTAAGAAAAAAACTAGTACAGGGGAAAACTTCTTATGTGGGAGTTCCTTATCCGGTTTCTACTGTTTTAAGTTTGAAAGAAAGGAAGTCAGAGTGATGTGTCAAGTTGGGAAAGCAAATGAATTTTGTGGGAGCAGATGAATTTTAGAGAATGGAATAAGGAAGTTTTTATCTAAAGGAGATTGGCTATCAGAGTGGATATATATCAGTCAAAAGCATATTAGTGGATATATATAATGTGTGGTTTGTAAAATAGATAAGTAGTCTGGGAAAATGGAAATGAAAAGTACACAAAGTGTCTGAACTAAGAGAAGTTTAAAGGAAAGTGGAAAATGGAAGTGAAGTAGTGGTTAAACAGGTGAAAGAATTTGAAAAACCTAGTACAAAAATGAACTGGGACTGAGGAAGCAAAAAATAATAATAATAAATAACTAATAAATAAATACATAACACTTATATTCAGATATGAGAAGAAAAATGCATGGGATACATACAAATTAACACGTGACACAGAAGCCTATGATAGATACAAGTTGATCTGTAACCAAGTTACAAAGGAGGTTAGGCAGGCGAAGGCAGAATACGAGAAATCTTTGGCAAGGGATGCAAAGAAAAACAGCAGAGTTCTTTACTTATGTAAACTCTAGAAGGAAGGGGATGAATCAGATTGGTCCACTTGATATCGATGGGTCAGCTGTTGATGATCCTGCTCAGGTAGCTAACAAACTGAATGAATATTTTGCATCGACATTCACACATGAAGAGTTATTCAGCGAGGGGAATGCCAGAGGTGTATTCAACTCTGGCAGTAAGCTAGAGAATCTTGTAATAACTGAGAGTAAAGTGGAGGAGAAATTGTTGAAGATAAATACAAGAAAGGCACCTCGGGTGGATGGAATCTATCCAGTTATATTAAAGGAGGCAGCAAAGGAAGTAAGCAAACCCTTAGCCATAATTATGAGAGCTTCCTTGAACTCAGGGGAAGTACCCATGGACTGGAGATGTGCAAATGTGACCCCAACTCACAAAGGAGGATCAAAGGGCGACACAAGTAATTATAGACCTGTTAGTTTAACTTCTGTTCCTGGAAAATTAATGGAGGCACTGATTAAAGAAGCACTGCAGGATCATCTAGACAAGACTTCAGTTATAGCTCAGACACAGCATGGTTTTGTTAAGGGGAAGTCTTGCCTGACCAATTTGATTGGATACTATGATGCAGTCACAAAAGAACTGGATGCAGGGAATAACTTTATTATATACTTGGATCTTAGAAAGGCTTTTGATACTGTTGCACATGGAAGACTACTGCACAAATTGGAGCAGTGTGACATTGGAGGCGAATTGCTGCTATGGATAAAAGGGTGGTTGAGGGGGAGAAGACAGAGAGTGGTAATCAATGGACAGTGCTCATCGTGGAATAATGTTATTAGTGGAGTCCCTCAGGGTTCAGTATTGGGTCCATTATTGTTTTCTGTATTTATAAATGATATTGATGATGGTATATCAAGCTTAATGTCCAAGTTTGCAGACGATACGAAGGTTGGCAGGGTTGTCAAGGACACTACTGACACTATGCTACTGCAACAGGATCTGGAAAGGTTGAGCAGATGGGCTGAGAGGTGGCAAATGAAGTTTAACATTGACAAATGTAAAGTACTACATATGGGAAACAGCAACTCCAGAGCAACGTATCAACTCTGTGGTACTACACTGACAGTGGTAGAGAATGAAAGGGACATGGGGTGGTTGTGCAGGCAGATATGAAGTTTTCTGAGCAGTGCAGACGGGTTGCAAGAGTAGCTCATGGTGTATTGTCGATGATATATAGGAATTTTTCTAGCAGGGATAAGGAGGTGATTATTCCCTTGTATAAGGCAATGGTCAGACCACACCTAGAGTACTGTATACAGGTCTGGAGGCCTCATTTCAAGAAGGATGTAGAGATGCTGGAACGAGTACAGAGAAGGGCAACAAGATTAGTGAATGGAACAAGCGGGTGCTCTTACGAAGAAAGGCTTAAGTTTTGCAAATTACAGTGTCTGGAGACTAGGCACCAGCGAGGTGATCTGATAGAGGTGTATAAAGCCTTGAATGATTTGAGCATGCTCAATGCTGATGGAATTCTTCCTCTTTCTCAGAATAATCACCTGAGAAGGCATAAATTCAAATTGAGGAAAGACGGATGTAGGATAGATGTGAGGAAATTTGCCTTTAGCCAGCGGGTGGTTGGTTCGTGGATAGACTTCCATCCCTTGTCGTGGAAGTTGATAACCTAAATAAGTTTAAGGCTCAGCTGGACAGGTATTTCGAATGAACAGAGGGGTGAAGTGGAAGTGGTTATTTTTTATTTATTTATTTATTTATTTATTTTATTTTTTTATTATTATTTTTTTTTGGCTGATGCTGCATAAGCTTGCTTTCTTGCATCAAATGCTAATATGCATCAAATCTCATGCATCAAATGCTAATATCTAATGCTAATAATCTGTTTTCTGATCGCTCAGGATTAAAATATCAGAACCTCATACTGTCAAATTCATCTGTTGCCTCCGTTGTTCTCCCAGATCCACTAATCACTCTGAACTCTTTGATTTCCTTTCTTTGAAACTCGGCTTTCTCCAACCTAATCTGCCTAGCCTGTGAGCTAATTTTTCCTTGGGAATTTTAATGTTTACAACCCCAGTTAGGATCTGTTTTCTAGTTGCTTGGACCCAGCTGCTCAGGATGCTGAGGTTTTTACAGTTACCAGTGACCTTACTCAGCTTCTTCATTTTGCTTACCAGAATACCAGATATTCCTAATCATACACCCAACACCCTTGATCTTTTTTTTTTTTTTTTCTCTCTCATAAACAAGACCTTCAAAGTACATGGTGAGTGTTAGGGGTCCTCTAGGTACCTGAGGTCACAAATTGATAATGATCTATTCTCCACTGGAGACTGTTTCTCATGGCCATTCTCAGCCTTGTGTCATTAGGCATTTCAAAATGTGAAATGAAATGATCTGCAAGATTTTTCTCCTTTTATTTAGTTGTATTACTGTTTTATATCTCTTTGATACCAATGTTTGCTCGTATTATGTCAATGAAATTGTGCTTGTAGGGATGAGGCGCATTATAGCCTCAGTTGCTGATCCGCCAATAAAACCTAAATCAAAATCTTGTAGGGATGACCTCCTTGGTTTTCCAATAAATACACTAAGCTGTAAAAAGATATGTTTCACATTGCAGTTGGTTTGCATCTAAATCTCCCACCATTTTCAGCCTACACTAAAGCTTATAACAATTGTAAAGAAATTATTAATCAGTGCAAAGATGTTGAACAGGCTTAGGGCGGAAAACTTGCTTCTTGTCACAGGTAGTCAAGCATTCTGATCTCTTTCCAAAGCTGTTGGGTGCAACGTTTGTCTTTCTGTTACTCCCACCATCTGTTAAATGATTGTTCTTTTGCATCCTCATCTAAAGACAACTTGCTAGCATCCTACCTTGCTTCTAACTCTTTTATTGATGATCTTGGTAAACCTTCTACCACTCCCAGTACTCAATACATTCTGTGGTCTTCTGACAGAACAACATTAGAAGAATTCTGTACAATCTTGATGTCAAGAAAGCTTGAGCTTATGATGCATTTCTCCACTTATTATCAAAATCTGTACTCTTAAGCTTCCTCCTGTTCTGTTGTCTTCTTATACTTTCTTATTCCTCTGGTGTTTTTCCTTCTGCTTGGAAATTTGTTTCTATCAAAAAAAAAAAGGTGAGATATCTGCGCCAGCCAGTTATCTCATTGCACTTACCTCTACTCTTTCCAAAGTAATGGAGAAATCCACAACTACTATCTTAATTTTCCATCTCCTGACAAATTCAATGGAGAAATGTATGGTGAATGCTAATGCCCTTGACATTTCTAAGGCTTTTGATTGATTGGCATAAAGATTTTCTATACTAACTCCCATTTCACAGATTGCCAACTATTTTTTGCAACAGAGTAGCCAGTTCTCTCTCTGCAGGTAATGGCATATTGACCTCTGTCTTCTAACTTCTCCACTAATGCTGGTGTTCCCCATTCAGTTCTTTCTACCACTCTTTTCCTCTTATATATTAATGGCCATCTTACACTGACTGAAAATCCTATTCATAATTTCGTGGATGATAGCATACTATATTCCACTTTTCCATTTGTGAAACCTTGCTCTGAAAAAAACGATTTCAACTTTTCAAATATCGTCTGCCAAGTCCTTAAATGTTGATCTCAAAGTAATTCTTCACCAGATCAAAGAAAACTGAGTTAGCCTTAATCCATATAAAACTGAGTTTTGTTTTATTTCTCACAAAAAAAAAAAAAAAAAAGTCAATTGCTCCTTTGATGATTTTTACCCTCTTGATTTCTAATCAAAATTGCATATCTGTAGTAGAAATTGCCCCACTTCTAATCTTTCTCATGCATAGCATCCCAAATATGGCTTCCTCTGCTTCCAAAAAACTGGGTTTTCTTTTTCATTCTCAACATTACTTTTCTACTAACTACCGGCTCACTTTTGTACAAATCTCAAATCTGCCCTACTATGGAACGTTGTTCCCACATCTGGGATGGTCCACCAAAACTTCTCTTAAGATTCTGGACTCCATTCAAAAGAGGGCAGTCAGGGTAATTAATGAGCCATCTATGTCTTGTGAACATTTATTTTTATTGCATACCTTTTCTGTTGATACTTTCATCAGCAGTTCTTCTGATTTGGTATCAGTAATCCTCCCCACTCTTCCAAATCAGTCCACACAGGCACCAGAACTAGTCAGCATCCATTCACCAACTCTAGATTTCCAAATTCACAGAACCAACGTTTCTTTATTTATCCCTTCTACTTCAGTTTTATGGAACAGTCTTCCTTCATGCACATTTCCTGTAACTTGCACTCCATAGAAATTCAAGTCTGTCAACAAATGTCTTCTCAGCCTATAATCCATACATAGAACTAAGTACTATGGGTTTTATACCTTTTGTGTTTAAAAAAAAGAAAGAAACATCTCACACTTAGTGTAGACTGAACAACACACACACATTAGAAAATCTGACCAGCTGTGCAGGCAAACAAACCATGGATAGCCATAAGCATATTCCCACTGAACATATTGGAAGAACTAATGATTTAAAATTATAACTTTAACAAATCATATTATGCATCAAAACGATTAATCGAAAGCTGAGCCATATCAAAAGTAGTCAGTGATCAGATATTGGAAAGCTATCTTCTTAATGGAAAACCCAACTGTTACCTACACAGCTTGTTTCACCAACCTGAATTCAGTAAATTTCCTTACCCTACCGTACACTAAAGCTGATAAAACAGATATTTGGACAGATTCAGAAGTAGAAACACTTTTTTTGGCTGATGCTCTATAAGCTTGCTTTCTTGCATCATTTGCCATAACTACTACTACTACTACTTGTAAAAGATAAAATAAGAATAATCTGTTTCACCAACAAATAAAATATATTCAACAAATATAATGAAACATTGCATTGGTTATCCACCTTGTGCTTATCGTTGATTAAATATGTCCACGTGAACTGCCCTTGCTAAAGTGCAACCATAAGAGGTTCAGAAATTTTGTGTGCATGCACATGGATGTACACATGTATATAATTATGTAGGTAGGTGAGTGTACACATATACATATGTTAGACGTTGCAAAAATGCATGAAACAAATCTAAGAACATATTTTACAGCTAAAAAATAAGAAAGTTTCTATAAACATATGTCACAAGATTATTTATTTCTGAGATATTAAACATTAATCATAAAATTTAGAAAACTGCAAAATTACAAAACATATTTGTATTCAAATTTATATCCAAAAAAACATGACTGTGTAAAATGGACTTTAAACTTTTCAAAAACACAAATACCAACACCTGCAGGAATAGTGTTTTGCTATATGAATCACACCAGTTTGTTATGAATGATTAGTGTTTCAGAGTACATACTAGCAGTGCTGTTTGTACAGTAATGTGTTTGTTATGGAACTTTCAGATTCCACACAGTGACATTGTTCCATATGGCATTTCCTCCAAACTGTTAATGAGAAACACCTACAAATCTGTTTAATTTTGCTGTGTTAACTGGTATGATTTTAATTTATGGTGAGGTTTATAAGGATTCTGTAGCATCCTGTTTTGCAGATGCACTGAAAAACTTTCAACTTGATGAAGTACTAAATTTTAAAACATTTGTTACTGTGGAGGGAGAGGGAACTTAGAGAAACAGATACACTGAAACCATTATGAATAAATGCTGGTAGAGGGAGATTTTGATGAAAAGCAAATAATTTGTGCTGTGCCTACATTTGTTCCACTTTTGTAACACCTTGTATTTAAAGTTGTCAGGTCCAATAAATGTTTCATATGCAAGCATATGGTGAACAGCAGTTGTATCCACTTCATGGTATGCCTGTACAAGAATATGTGCCACTCAAAATGAATAAGCATGTACTTTTGCCAGTGGCTCATTTTGCAGTGTCATGTGATCCTCAATTTCTCAGCCACACACACATTCTGGTTATGTGTGAATCATGTTTAACAAAAAATGGAATTTCCAACTGTCAAAACATTCATACCTGGGCCAAAAAACCCACACGTGATTATCAATACTCATTGTCAACATACCTTTTCCTTTAATGTTTTGTGTAGTGTTCTTGGGGACAGGCTTATTTGTCCTTATTTTTTTTCTAGAAGGCTTTCAGGAATGATATATCTACATTTTCATGGAACAATTTGTGTGAATTATTGGAAGACCCTTAAAGGCAAAGCAGGTTTATGCTGATGCACCAGCCAGCCTTTCCTTGGTGTTTATGACTTTTTAAATGCAATAACTGATCGGTTGATTGAAACAGCCTTTCAGTGGACGCCATATCACCTGCCTTTCTCCTGAGGTTACTTTTTGTCGAGTCACATAAAATCCATGGTTTTTTCTACGTGTATTTTCATGCAAGACCAACTAAGAATCTGCATTTTGGAAGCTGCTGAAATTATACATGCCCTGAGACAATACATGCCAGGAAATCATGGATTCATCATGCTGAATGCTACATTCAACACAATGGAAGTCACTTTGAATAGATGTTCCCTTTTACAAGTGGTTTATTTTGGTTCCTTTTTATGTTGTGTAATTCATGATTAATGTTTAATATCTTATAAATAAAGACAAGCAAATGCAGGAACTTTTTTTTATATTTTTAGCTGTAGAAAATGTGCCTACCTTTGTTCCACTTTTGTAACACCCTGTATTTAAAGGCTTCATTAAATCTGTTCAAGATCTAATTGCTAGCTGAAAGGGGGAAGAATGGCAAAAGAAGTATTCTGAAGCACCCATCACTGTGAAATTGAGTCATGTGATAATTTGAAAATACCAGTATAGTATTTGCCTTTCTTGCATTATATTAACATAATGTTGATTCTTCCCAATGAAATTGATATTGGTCAATCTTGCACTATGACAGTGATAGTCCATTGATAATTAAACTCTGTAAAAATTGAAGAAAAACTTTTAAATTTCTTTACATAATTAAATGTTATTAATGTTAAATTAATTTAATTTAACTTAGAGATTTTAAAGTTTTTAAATTTCTTCAGATTATAATTTTTATTGATATATTAATATATTATATTGATAGATTGATATATTAATTTAATCATTTAGCGACATAAAAGGCAAGGCTCAACTAGTAATATAATTACAATGAAAAGGTGAAGAAAAAGATAAAAGCAAGTACATATTATTATTATTAGCCATATGGTGCACGGAAGCCTTGAGGCTTGTGCTGCATCAAACAAACAAAAAAAAAAAATTCTGAGTTACCCTGAGAGAGGGGGAGGAGGAGGGGGGGGACAAGAGTCAGAGGTAGAAGGCAGCTCAAGACCCTGGGTGTGCCCAAGCCCATACTCACCAATTACTGTATAACTATGCTAACATGCTCTACAGATTTGAAATGACAGTCATTTCAAATTAATTATTACTTAATTTTAAGGAAACAATTATGAGGGGCTGTTCAATAAAGATCAGTTTTTTTTTCCACAATGTACCTTTATTAATAATCCTTATTTTGATGGTCCTTTTCAAAGTTGTTCCCATTTAATGAAATCCATTTATTCCAACATTTCTGCCAAAAAACATGGTGAAAGCCATTTTTTGACATGCATTTAGGAATCGTCTCTGATGTCTTTACAACTTCTTATATTGACTGGAAACGTTTTCCTTGCCACTCTTTTTAAAAAAATCGTAGGTTTCAGGGCTATAGGCCAGATAAGGAACACATTTGACATTAATGTCAACTAAGTACTTGATGATAGTATGAGCAATGTGAGGTCTCGCATATTTGGGATGCAGCATCCACCCATCTGTGGACAGTTGTGGTTTTTTGTGATGGATGTGATCCTGCAAAGTCTACAGTACCATTCTGTAATAATGTCCCATAAAAGTCATGATGTGGCTAAACATGCTGGTAAGCTATTCCTTGAATATAAAAAAAAAAAAAAAAAAAAAAAGAGATAACCATAACCTTTTGCTTTTTTTGGTGTTGCCATTGACCTAGACTTCCAAACAGAGATTTCTTGCTTATCCTCTGAGTAAAAATGATGAAGCCATGTCTCATCCACCATTATTATTGTCTTCTGAAGAACCTTACCATCTTCATTTCTCATCCATTGCAGCTCCAGACAAACTTCCATGCAAACTTGCTATTGCTCAGCTGTCAGTAGCCTTGGAACCCAGCATGCACAAAAATTGTCATTTGCAAATATCAGTCATGGACAATACTGCATGTGCTTTCTACTGATATCTCAACGTCTCTTCCAGTTGCCTTACTGTTATACAATGATCTTCTCTCACGATTACAGAAGCAGTGTTTATTGTTTCTGTGGTAAGAGCTGTTGTTGGAGCTCCAGGGCCACCGATTTTTGTGATTTTATCACGTCCATCTTTAAACATTCTAAACCACCTGCGAACTATGCTATATGGAAGTGTAGATTCACCATAGGCCTCTTAACATTTCATGTGGTTCAGCTGATGTTTTCTTGAGATGGAAACAAAATTTGAGAGCAGCATATTGTTCCTCACATGTTATGTCCATTGTTATAACTGAACAGGCATAAACTTGCCCGACCACCAAGGTCACACCATGCACACTAGTCAACTTCACAGTTGCTATATGATGCAGCTTGGTTTGGTCTTAAATTCCATTTAATATGGTCTTAAGCAAGAAATACCAAGCCGTATAGTTGTTCATGAAAAATTATGATCATTCTTTATTGTACAGCTCTCATATAATGTTAAGCTTTGAATATAATTGAATAAAAGTTGAATATAAAAAATATAATGAGAGAGCAGAATGCATAATCCAGACGCCATCTGTAGTCAGAGCCTTGCCTTTCATGATGCAGTGAATGTCATGATTAGTCCATTGAACAGTAAAAAATTGGCTCTGTGGAGTGACAAATTTTGCTGCACACCATTGTGATCAGATGGGTAGGTATAGAGTGCATAGTGTAGTGAGAAACTACGATTACTGATTCCCACCTTAAATTTTGAACAATGCCGTACTACTGATGCTGTTCATCCAAAAATGATTTATGGATATGAATGTGCAAAAGTTGAAATGGCCAGTTCACTGTCCCAATTTGAACCCATGAAATGAACAGGAATGTGAGATTATGGTCAGCCCAACATGTTTCACAACAAGGAGTAGCAGCAGCAGTCATTTTTCAGCAGAAAGAATGGACAACTATACCCACTTAAATATATCATTTGTTAGGGAAAAACCAACCTGGAGTTTGTTGAAATGGTTGGTGGGGGGTGAATGGACGTGCCATTGAAGTAATTGGCAGTGATGTGAATGTGATACCAGATGCTTCTTGGAGAGTAGCATATGCACTGCCTATCTTAATTTTCCCCTGCACTTCTAATATTTTTCATTATTGCTATTTATTATTTAAAGTTTGTTTTATAGCTAATTCTTCAAGTTGCATAGGGAATAATTAGCTTAATTATTTATTGAGTATTACATATTGATTTATCCTTGCTAGTGTTGAACATTGCTGTTTATGAAAATTTTTTCTTTCACAGATTTGGTGTGCAGTTGGTGTAAATTTAACAGGAGGAAGAACTCCAGATGGAGGCTCAATTGTTGGAGCCAGTGTATTTTATTCTTCACCACCAGAAAATGTTATGACTGAAAATAGTGAGGCATTGACTGAAGTTGATAAATTAGAATTGGAACTCAGGGTCGGTACATCGTTTTATAAAAAGCTTAAATTACTAATTTGATATATTTTACAGTACTTTGATATATATAATTATATATTTATGAAATATATTATATATTTATGAAATATATTATATATTTATGTAATTTATCCATTACATATTTATATATTTTGATATATTTAATAAATTACTAATATATTCCTGAAATCTAGTAGTAATAGTGATATGTGATGTAAGGGAGAAAGCTTATAAAGCATCAGCTTGTGTTCATCTCATCAATAATTTGAATAATTTGTCTACGTTTTCCTTGTGTTTATTCAAACCATCCACTAGCTGAAGGTAACCACTGCACATCTATCCTGCAAACATCTTTCTTCAATTTGAATTTATGCTCTCTCATGTATGTGTAGTCTGAGCAAGAGGAGGGATGCCATCAGCATTGATGGCATCCCTCCTGACACAATCCGTGTTTTTCCTGACACAATCCGTGTTTTTGAGGAAGATACTATTTCAAGAGCTTGCTTGTTTCAATGGCACAAAAAATTTTTAGAAGGAACTCTCTTCCTTCTAAGAATGTGGAAAACGACGTTCTCTCTTAGAAGGAACTCTCTTCCTTCTAAGAGAGAATGTGGAAAACGACGAATAATCAGGCCTTCTGGTATCCATTAAAAGCGATGAAAATGTTCTGCACACTGTAGCATCTGGAGACCGGGAACCTCAATCAGATCACATTGTAGGTGCCTGGTCTCCAGATGCTGCAGTTTGCAGAACTGAAACCTTTCTTGGTAAGACTACCCTTTTGTTCCCTTCACCAATCTCTTTGGCCTTCTCTACGCCTGTTCCAGTAGTTCTACATCCTTCCTAAAATGAGGCCTCCAGACCTGTATACACTACTCAAGACGTGGCCTAACTATTACTTTGTTCAATGGCATAATCACCTTTTACTCTGATCTGTGTAGTACCACACTGTTCATACATTAATCTGGGATTACTGCTATCCAATGTAGTACCTTGCATCCGTAGCCGAGTGGTCAGGAGCGGGAGTGCAGTAGCACACGCTCTTTGAGTAGACCGGGGTCAAGCCCCTGACTGCTGAATACGGTCGATCTGCCAACCCGCACTGGACCAGCGTGGCAGATAATGGTCCATTTCCCTCAGCATGAATTGTTGAGGAGGCTTCCATCCTGCAGTAGGTTGATAATGGCTGCATTTGTCAATATTAAACTTCAACTGCCATTTCTCAGCCAATTGGCCTAATTTTTTAGATATTGTTGTTAGTAGCTTCTCCTGATTACTGTCATTAAAAACGCTGCCAACCTTTCTGTCAACTTAGACATTATGTTTAATCTGTCTTCATCAGTATTGTTAATAAATATAAAAAACAACAATGGGTCCAATGCTGAACACAGGGGAGGCTCCACTAAGAACATTAGTCCACAAAGAGCAGTGCCTATTCAGCAGTTACATTCCAAGATGCTGGTTCACTGAACACCAATTAAAAGTTATGAGTTATTACACTGAGTTTTTGAGGAAGATACTATTTCAAGAGCTTGCTTGTTTCAATGGCACAAAAAATTTTTAGAAGGAAGAGAGAGAGAGAGAGAATGTGGAAAACAACGAATAATCAGGCCTTCTGGTATCCATTAAAAGCAATGAAAATGTTGATCAGATAAGGAAATCAATTAGAAATTATCATTGTTTAAGCAGAATGGTTGCATCAGAACTTATTATGGGCAAAGAACAATTTGACATTTTGACTGAAAAATTAGGCATGAGATAAGTGTGCCATGATAGTACCAAAAATTTTGAATGAAAATCAAGGAATGAGAAGACCAAGTTTGTGAAGATGTCTTGGGAAAAAATGGAGAAGATCCAGACTTTGAGTAGTGTAATTACTTATGATGAAAGTTGGCTGTTCCAGTACAACCCAGAAACAAAAAGACACTCAATGCAGTGGAAGACAATTCCCCCCTCCCCAACCAAATATCAAAATCAAAAATGAAAACCAAGTTTTTGTTTTCTTTGATATAAAAGGAATTATTATGGCGGAATATATCCCACCAAATCAAACTGTCGGTCAACTTACTACATATGAATTTCTGACAAGGTTATGTGAAAAAAATTCGAAGGAAGAGACCTGAATTGTGGAATCAAACCCTAATGTGAACATATACTCTACTTAGTGCCTTTTGACTTTTTTCTCTTCGCTAAACTGAAAAGGTAATCTATTTTAAGTCCTTTGAAAACGTTCACAAAAAGATGACAGAAGTTGCTAAAAGGGTTTACAGAAGATGACTTCCAGAAATGTTTCTGAACCTAGAAGAAACTTATAGAACACTGTGTGCAAGCCAAAAAAAGAAATTTCGAAGGGGATAACTTGTAAAGGTATAAAATATTTCATTATATTTATTTTATTGAAAGAGTCTTGTTTTTTTTTTTAATAGCCACACTTCACAATTGCATTCCTGTCTTAGATGGTCCTGCATTATTTCTTTAACCAGAGACTCCATTATTTTCCTTCGAACAGAAGTTAAGCTAACAGGTCTGTAATTACTCATGTCACCTTTTGTTCCTCCTTTGTGAATTGGGGAGATACATTCGTATACTGCATGGACAGAAATCACGAGATACCCACCTTTCGCCCGGATAAGGGCAGTCACACTGCGAGGCATTGATTCCACTAGTTCACAAAAGCATTCCACAAGTATTTCCATCCATGCTTGTTGCACCACTGTCCATAATTCCATCGCATTCCTGGGTGGAGGATCCAAAGCTCAAATGGACCTTTCCATAGTATCCCAAAGATGCTCCACACAGTTCATGTCAGGTGAACAGGGAGGCCTTTGAATGCTGAGGTCAAAGAGTTCAAACGTTTTTGACGCTCTTTGAACCATGTTCTAGTCACAACTGCTCTTTGGGGAGGTTCATTATCCTGCTGGTAGAGTCCATTGCCCTGTGAGTGCACAACGACCATGAAGGAATGCAGATGGGCTGCAAGGATGGCCTTGATGGTCTTAATGGAGACTTTTCTGGCACCTCCCTCGTTGAAGTGGCAGTGATTTGTGCCACTGTCCCTCTCCGGTTGGCTGAAAAAATGTGATACAGACGTTGACTGCAATGTTCATCCAACACCTTTCTCTGCACACAGCACTATCCACGATGAGATGTTATTCTGGAAATGGTGTATTCCTGATACACTCTTGATACTGTCGAACGGGGATAATTCAATTTCTGTACCACATCCTCAAAAGGGTGACCCATGCGTTGGGTACCCACTATCATCCCGCTTTCAAAGTCGGTTAACTCACGACGTTTATCCATACTGACATTGAATTACCATCTATGTGAATGAAGTGATGCAGTGTACCTATATACCTGTTAAGCCAGTGGTTTTCAACTGGGGTGCCACGGCACACTAGGGTGCTGCAACAACAACAACAACATTCTAGGGGTGATGTGTAATTTGGGTTTCAGTTACTTAAAGTTATTATTATCATTTTTTTATTTGTATATTTATTTCATTATAAAAAGGTATACGGTATCCATTGCACCTTATCTTTTTAATTTTGTGGTGATCTATAATTGATCTTTATTTAGTAAAAAAAAAAAAAGAAAAGTAAAGAAGAAAAGGAAAAAAAAATAAAGAAAAAAAAATACAGGTATACACATATATTAAAAAGTCGAAAACCACCGTGTTAGGTATTTCTTTTGGACTAGGGGTGCCATGAAAAAATTACTGGGACACTAAGGGTGCCATGAACCTAGAAAGTTTGGGAACTTCTGTGCTAAGTGATGGGTTCGTCCACTAGCGAGAGGGGGTGGCAGCATCGTATTGCCCGGGAACCAGGTATCCCATGAATTCTGTCCTTTCAGCATACAACTCTGGTCCAAAGGAAACTCTCCAAATCCAAATATGCTATCATAATTTTGAATAAGCATTTGCTTATCCTACTTTGCTGCCTCCCTTAATATAAGCGAATCGATCCCATTCACTCCAGGCACCTTTTTATGTTAAGCATCCATTTCTCTTCCACTTTCCTCTCAGTTATATTACAAAGTTATTTAGCTCTCTCTTAGATTATGATGAACTTCTGGCATTCCCCTCCCTAAAAAAATGTATATGGAACATACCCATTCATTTTATCAGCAACCCGAGCAGGGTCATCAACAGTCCTTGCTATCAAGTAGCCCAATGTGATTCAACCCATTCTCTCTTTATGGCCTGGTAGAGTGCTGCTGTGTTTTTCTGGAAGTAATCCTTCAGGTTAGCTGTTACTGTTTTCTGTTGCTCAGTGAAGTCTATCAGGCCCTTCCTCCCTCTTTCCGAGTGGCGCCTCCGTAGCCAGGTGGGAAGGAGCAGCAGTGCATAGCACATGCTTCTTGATTAGACCGGGGTTCGAGCCCGTCACCACCAAATACGGAGGATGCAGAAAGGTCAGGGAATGACCACCGCATATCCCGGAGCAATATGGCCTTAGTTGCTAATGCTCCTAAAAACCAAATAACAAACAAACAATCCCTCTTTCCGAGCTATTGCCAGTCTCTTCACAGCCAACTTCGGGTGGTATTACCAGCTCTTGGTCATCATTTTCCTTGTCTGTTTCTTGATATCCTTCAGCTCAGTGTTAGCCCAATCTGATCCCGAAGGAGTATGTTAGCACTGGGACTGCATAGGTGTTTATGGCTTTAACTGTGTTCCCTCCATTCAGCTTTGCTACGAACAGACTTCTGAGTCTCTGGTGGTATTTTTCAGATAGGCATGCCTTAATTTCCTTGCGATCTAACTGCTGAGCCTGCATCATCCCCAGATATTTGTAGTTCGTTCCCTCTGCATTTGCTTTGATCTCTTTACCGGTCTGCACCTGGTAGTTTCAGCAGACTAATTTTTCCTGATGCAATCTGTGGGTCTTGCATTTGTCTAGACCAAATTCCATCCTGATATCGTTGCTGAATTCTTTGGTGATCTGGAGTAGTTGCCACATAGAGCTTGATGTTATCAATGTACATCAGATGGGAGAGGATGTACAGGTTTCTCCTTCCTTCTTTGAGGTTATATCCATGCTTGCTGCTATTGATCATGGTGGATATCGGATTGAGTGCTAGACAGAACCACATTGAGCTCAGGGCATCTCCCTGAAAGATTCCTATCCTTACGGGGATCGAGCTGGTTGTGATATTCTTGACCTTAATGGTGGTACTCTATTTCACCATGGTTGCTTCTAGGAAGTTTGTCACTGTTGGATTGACTTTGTAGATCTTCAGCATCTTTATTAGCCACTATGAGGCATGGATTTCTAAGACCTTGCGGTAATCGATGTAGGACGTGTACAGGTTTCAGCACTTCTTGTTGGCTTGCTATATAACTGCGGCATCTATGTGTAACTGCTCCTTACATCCTTTGCTCATCCTTTTGCATCCTTTCTGCTATTCGGCCATTATGTTCTGGCTCTCCAAGTGGTCTGATATCTTTTTGGTTATGCATCTGGTCAGGATCTTGTACATCGTTGTATTTTGGTCTTTAGCCTTCAGGTATGTGATTCCTTGAGTGAGAAACTTTGGGATTGTCTCTGGGTGCGTTATCATTTGGGTGAACTGCTCTGCTAGGTATTTGTGTGTGCAAGTGAGCTTCTTGTACCAGCAGTTGTGGATGTTATCTATTTGTGGGATTCACCAGTTGTGGGAGTTCCTGATCGACTGTTTTACTTCTTCCTCCCGAATCTCTGACTCATCTCTTGTATGTCCTTGGTTTTCTTCTGTTCTAGTTCTATCCAGGTGGCTCAGCTGTTATGTCTTACTTCACTGCTCCATATGTTGCCCCAGAACTCCTCAATTGTCTTCTATGAGGATGGTCATTTCGTCTTTCCTATCTTCTCCATGACTCCTGTAGAAGGCTCTATGGTCTTCGTCAAAGATTCAGTTGTTTATTTTACTCTGGGAGCTCCTTTTGTAGGCCTCTAGTGGCAAGCGATATTAGTAACCACAGTGCTTTTTCATAGTGATTATCTGGTATGCTTCACTGTAAATACATTCCTCCTGAGTTTCGCAAGTCCGTTAACTCTTGAGTAAACCTAGAAAGGTAGCGCCTCCGTACCCAGATGGGAAGGAGCAGTAATGCGTAGCACACGCTTCTTGATTAGACCGGGGGTTCAAGCCCGTCACTACCAAATGCGGAGGATGCGGAAAGGTCAGGGAAGGACCGTCATATATCCCGGAGCAATATGGCCTTAGTCGCTAATGCTCCTAAAAACCAAATAATAACAAATAATAACAGTAAACCTAGAAAGGAAGGTACTCCCCCCTTTTTATTTTTAGTTAATACTAACCTTCTCTTCACTTAGGGCGCCTCCGTAGCCAGGTGGGAAGGAGCAGCAGTGCGTAGCACACGCTTCTTGATTAGACCGGGGTTCGATTCCGTCACCACCAAATACGGAGGATGCAGAAAGGTCAGGGAATGAATTTTCGCATATTCCCGGAGCAATATGGCCTTAGTTGCTAATGCTCCTAAAAAAACCAAATAACAAACAAACAACATAACAATCTCTTCACTTGAGTCACTAGGTGGCACTGCTCTTGCCTCCACATGGTGGGGCTGGTAACCTGGGAGAAAAAGAATCTCCTAGGGCCAAAATGAGCACATCGTGAGTAAATCAAACTCTGACTTATATGGGCTGCCAGATGCACCCCAGACATCAATAAAGAAAGTTAGTTCTATTGGAGGAACTTTCAAATGCCAGAAAACTGACTCTGAGAACTATCCTACTCCAACTTTCTTGATCATGCACTCAACTGGTGAAACAGGGTATACCGTACCGCTTGTCTGTCTGTCTTCCTTATGTCCTGGTGGAGTGCTGCTGTGTTTCTGGAAGTAATCCTTCAGGTTAACTGTCACTGTCTTCTGTTGCTCAATGAGGTCTATCAGGCCCTTTCCTCCTCCTTCCCGGGCAATTGTCAGTTCTCTCCATGGCAGCTCTCGGGTGGTGTTAGTGGCTCTTGGTCATCATTGTCCTCGTCTTTCTCATGATATCCTCCAGCTCGGTATTAGTCCAATCTATGAACCCGAAGGAGTATGTTGGCATTGCGACTGCATAGGTGTTTATGGCTTTAACTGTGTTCCTTCCATTCAGCTTTACTTTCAGAAGGCTTCTGAGTCTCTGATGGTATTTTTCAGTCAGGTAGGCCTTAATTTCCTTGTGCTGTAACTGCTGAGCCTGCATCATCCCCAAGTATTTGTAGGCCTCTCCCTCGATCTGTGGCTTCGATCTCTTTACCACTCTGCAGCTGGTAGTTTTGGTTGACTAATTTTCCCTGACACAATCCGTGGTTATTATTATTATTATTTGTTTGAAGCTTCTAGATCCACAAAAGAATTGTGGATCTAGAAGCTTCAAACAAGCAAAATGAAGAAAATTCCATCAAACTTAACTTAAGGATTGCCTCGCTAGAACAGCAGCTATTAGCAAATAATGTTGAAATAGTAGGATTAACTGGATTAGCAGGCCAAGATCTAGAGCTTGTTGTGCAGCAGCTAGGGCGTACATTGGAGCTACAGCATAATAAAGAAGTTGTACACTACTACATACCTAGCAATAAAAAAATTAATGACAAGCCTACACTAATTGTGAAATTTTCAAATCATGTGGTAAAGGAAAAATGGATGAGAAAGGCAAAGGAGAGCCGACTGACAGCAAATGATGTATTTCAGAACAACAGCAAAATTCCAATCTACATAAATGACCACTTAACAGCACATCTCAAGCAATTGTTTTGGGAAACAAAACAAATAGTAAAAACTCACAGTTACAAATTTATATGGTTAAAACATGGAAGGATTTATGTGAAGAAGAATGAATCTTCAAGAGCCATAAGAATCTTGAGTGCAAAAGATCTGCAATATATAAAATACTCTTTTATTAGGAATAATTCAAATTTCTTGAAATCTAGCCCTAAGTTAAAATTAAGACATCAGGTATGCTTTTTGAGAAATCACTTATTTTCAATTCTCTTGTACATTTCTTAAATAATCCGAATATTCAAGCTCTTATAATTGATAAAAATCAGTTCTTTCTGGTAGCTCTAAATATCAGGTCATTAAGAAAAAATTGGTTTAACTTCTTACAATATATAAATGCAATCAAAGAATATATCTCATGTATAGTTTTAACTGAGGTTAACATAAAAAGTGATGAAATTGATAATTATAACATACAATTTTGACAAGGTATTTAAGTTGAGAGAGTTGAGGATGGGTGGAGGAATTGTAATATACTATAGAACATGCTTTAAGGCAATACAGGTTTACCACTTGACTCAGTCTTGTGAAAACTGCTGTGTCAAATTATTAGGGGAAGATCCAGAAAACACATTCATGATTTGTGCTTTTTATAGGCCACCATCAGATTCTATAAACAGCTTCCTAATAGAATTAGATAACACAGTTCTGCAATGGGATGACATGCAGGCTGATAAGACGATACTAGTAGGGGACTTCAATATTAACTTACTAACCGAAGAAACAGATAATTTGATACTCAAATACTCTGCAATCTTAAACAATTATGGATTTGAACATCTTATTTGGAATAACTAAGCAACAAAGGATGGAAGGGGATAGAACTCTAAGCTGTTGCTTAGATCACCTTATAACAAATATAAAGTTGATGTATACCAATTCCTACATACTACTAAATCAATTTTCAGACCACAGAACATGCATACTAATAGTAGATATGTATTCAAAACAACATCCATGTTAAGATATAAAATTAACAAATGATACGAAGAATAATTTTTTATTGACAGGCAAACTGAAACAGAACGTAGAGAAAATATTAATACAAGAGCAAGTATCTTACACAACAAATGTAAATGTCTTTTCAGATAAGATAATTCGAGGTATATTACAGAGAGAAAAGAAAATCACTCAGCTTGCAACATAAATTCTAGGAGAAGCAGGATTAAGCTAAAGAAACCTTGGATGACAAATGAAATAGAAGAATTAATGGTACAAAGGGATAAATACTTCAGGCAGTATAGAAATTGTCCATCAAAGATAGAACATTATCACAATTATAAAACACTCAGAAATAAATTGACAGATATTATCAGAAAACGAAAAAACACTTATTACAACAAACTCTTTATGGATAAACAGTTAACTCAAAAGGATAAATGGAATATTATAAATAACCTGTTAAGTACAAGGAAGAAAAAATCAAGGGGAAATCAAATTAAAACACTGTTAGAACAGATTTCTGGTACAAACAAACAATATGAGGCTGCAAATAGGTTTTCCAAAGCTGTATTAGATCTCAACAGATACCACATACATTACTGCCAAGATTTCCTTACTCAACAAGATAGTCTTCCTCAGATTGTGAACTCATGTGTAGTCTTAACTCCACAATACAATGAGTTGCTTAAGATTATAGAACAGCTAAAGAACAAGAAATCTTATGGACTGGACAGTATTACAGTAACCAAAGTAAAGAGAAATAAAGAACAGTTCTCTGTCCTCTTGGTAGAGCTTATAGTACGGATGTTAGAGTCAGAAAGCTATCCTACAAATTTACTTTCATTTAAGATAATTCCAATATATAAAAAGGGACCACCTGATGACTTTTGCAATTATAGACCAATAACAATACATTCAGTTATAAATAAGATAATAGAAAATTATATATTTTCCCATATAAGCAGATGTCTACATCAATATGGACTGTTAAACAACTCTATTCTCATATTAGAAGGGCAAGCACACAGACGCTATTAGAGAGTCTAGTAGACTGTTTTAACTTACATTTAAACAACAATAACTTCATAATAATTTTATTTATAGATTTGACCAAAGCATGTGACTTAATTGATATCCCAATATTGCAACAAATTACTCAAATATGGTATAAGGGGAAGAATCAATCAACTCTTAGCATGTTATTTACCCCAGGGCACTCATGCAGAGCAAATCATGTTCAACATCTATATTAATGACATATTCAAAGTAATAAAGAACTCCTTTATAAAGATTTACGCAGATGATATCATCTTATATAAAATTGGAAAGAACCTGACAAAAATGGCAACAGATTTATAGCAGGATGTAATACATTTACAAAATTGGTTACATGATAATAAATTATCACTTAGCTTTAAAAAAACAAATTTTTTGGTAATAAGGTTCCCCCTCATCAAACCTTGTACATTCAGCCCTCGATTAAATTACATAAACATGAATGCCTACATGATCAGAATTTCCAGAATTGCAATTGTCAAACTGTGAATGAAGTTTCAAATCATTGTTACCTTGGGCTATGGATAGACTATAGTCTAAGTTGGGCAATGCATATAACAAATGTGTACAAAAAAATGAGATTTTATGTATACTTTTTTCACTACATTAAGAATAAGTTGAATCTAAGAACAAAAGTTACATTATATTATGCATTAGTGGACTCCCAACTCCCAAATTATTTAGTAAATGTATGGGCAAGAGCTAATATAACAGAAATAAGGGCAATAAACAACTTAATTAGTGGGATTCTGAAACTCTTAATGGGGACAAACTCTTGGAATGACCTGCATAAGAGAAGGCAATTTTTGTTGAAATATAAAATACTTTATCCAATTCAAAAACTGAAGTTAAATTTATTCTTGAAAAATTTTAACACCATTTGTGAAGAGTTGAATCTGCAAACGAAAATCTCACATAACTTAAGGAACCCAAAAGCAATTGTTTTACCTCACCCTTGGGTACTAAATAGATTCAGAGATAGGCACACAATGAAAATAATAAACAGCTTGTTGGCTATGTTGATTTCAGGCTCAGGAGAAGTTATTCTTACACCAAATTAAAATTCCTAATAAGAAAATTTTTGATACTCAATGATACAGTAGATTAGAATTGCTATGCAGATAAAATACAACCTCTGTTAACAGAGTGGAATGTACTAAGTGTAGTGACTTAATAGTCTTTTCTGTTAGATAACAAATTTATAAGCATAAACTGTTGTAAATGTTGAATTACAACTTGTTTTCAAGAAATTTACTTTTCTTAACAAGTTCATTTAATGTAAACAAATTATCTTGATAAAATAAACTGTATTGTATTATTATTATTATTAATTCTCTCTCTCTCTCTCCAGAGATATTTGTTGTATGCAGTTTTTTTTTTTTTTTTTTTTAGCAACAAGATAAATCAAGAAGGGAACATCAGGAAATTGAGCAGCATTTATCTTCTTTGGTGTGGATTGGCACTAGCACTCACAACAATAGTAAGATAAATGTTATTGATGCAAAGAATCCAGGAGATATTCTCAGCACCTTTTATGTTTGTACATCTTACTTACTATGCATTGCTAGTGTTCCCGGTAAGTATTCTTTTAGATAAAATTTATATATGTGTCATTAAGGTATATGGGATGTTTCAGTTTATTCAATTCAGACTTTTTTAAAACAGTTAATTAATAAATTGAATAATAGCACAATGTATTTTTATCACTTTACCCGTAATCTCAGTGGCGAATTGACTTTTTCTTTGATGACAAAAACTACTTTGCTTTCATATTATTTCTTTTAATAGGAGCAATGGAAAATGATTATCCTGTTGATGAAGATTTTCATAAACTTGGAGTGGAAGATGAAAATCAGATAATACACCCAAGTGTAAACAGTAATAATGAAGATGATGAAAGTGCTCCTGGAAGAATTGGCAATATCACTTTTGTTAGCTGTTCAACAGGAAGTGCAAGTGGCGCCCCATCTCCAGAACCTTCTGAGAAAGGTGATAACGTAGATTCAAAACAGTATTTTTTTCAACTAAAAATATTAAAAAAATAGCTTTTTCTCTATATTTGAGAATTGTCATTAATTTTCATTTGAGTTCTCACTGCTCTAAAACATTCTACCAATTGGATAATCACCTAATATCAGGGCAAAGAGATGAATATCCCTTGTATAAAGCAATATTGCATACAGGTTTCGTCATTTTAGGAAGGATTAGATCTGTTGGAAAGGGTGCAGAAAAAAAAAAGGATATTCTTATCTAGAAAGTGTATGACTGTAAATTGTAATCTCTGTAAACTAGAGGTGCCTCCGTTGCCAGGTAGGAAAGAGCAGCAGTGCGTAGCACACGCTTCTTGATTAGACCGGGGTTCGAGCCCATCACCACCAAATACGGAGGATGTGGAAAGGTCAGGGAATGACCACCGCATATTCTCGGAGCAATATGGCCTTAGTTGCTAATGCTCCTAAAAACCAAATAACAAACAAACAAACAAACAATCTGTAAACTAGGAATCGGTGCAGTGACCTAAGTGAAGTGTACAAGACTTTAAAAGGTGAAGTTAACTAAATGCTCATGGCATCTTTACTCTTTTTGTGATGACTCCCACACATGGGTACATAAAGTTGAAAAAGGATGAGTGCGGTATAGATGTGCAGAAGTTCAAATTCAGCTGAAGTGTTAATTGATTGTTGGAATAACCTTCCACCTAGCGTTGTGGAAATGTGTAGTTGGAATGAATTTAAAGGTTTGTACAAATTATTACCAACACTAATGTCAATATTCCCTTTCAGTTCAGTTCTTTCTCCCACTCTTTTAATGGCTTTCTTCCACCCGACTGGAGGCGCCTCCGTGGCCAGGTGGGAAGGAGCAGCAGTGCGTAGCACACGCTTCTTGATTAGACCGGGGTTCGAGCCCGTCACCACCAAATACGGAGGATGCGGAAAGGTCAGGGAATGACCACCGCATATCCTGGAGCAATATGGCCTTAGTTGCTAATGCTCCTAAAAACCAAAATAACAAACAAACAAACAATCCATCCGACTGGAAATCCTCACCATAGTTTTGCTGCTTATAGCACAATACATTCCATTTTCATGTTTGAGAAACCTTGTACTACAAAAATAGCTTAAACTTCTCGAATAGACACCATTCCTTAAATACTGTTGAAGCTCTATATAACTAACCCCTCCCAGGGGAATGAGAAAAAAATGTCGTTATAATTGAAGGACATTATATTGATTGTTCATAAAATCAGCATCAAAACAAGTAAAAGCTTGAACATTTAATGTAATTTTTCTAATACAATAATTCTGTATACTATATATAGAATATACTATATTCTTATTTATAGTATGTTCTACAGCATTAAACAAGAAAATTATGATTGTTAATTTTGCATTGATTGTAGAGTGCAGTAAGGTTACAATTAAATTGTAAATTTTACTACATAGGCAACTTACTTATCAAGACCTAACAAGAGAATTGTTTAATACTTTAAAATAATTTGTCAAAATATGCTGCTTCAAAGGTGGGGCATATTTTTAGAGAGAATTATGAAGGTGTGGGATAGCAGTTATTTCACTTTTGCAGTTAGGCTGCACTTGAAAAAATCAACGTAAATGTTCTAATCCTTGATGAGCCTCTTTCCTGAAATATCTTGTTCAATCACAGTAAGTTCCTTGTCTTCATTTGTGCATATCCTGAAACGTACAATGTTTCCATCCACTTTTGCATAATCTTTGAAGCTTAAGTTTTGCTGTTAGTTTAAGTGATGATGCCCATTCTAAAATATTTATTCCCTATTATTGGACTGTTCTTCACAATTAATAGATGAAGAAGTATGTGAAACTTCACACATTGCATCATTCAAGGCGGTGAATCCAGCATGTTTGAAACAGTTGGCAATCACTTTTTCATCAACTTCATCCCATGCTGAAAGACATAAATACGTTGCCTGCAGAATGTTGATTTTGCTTTCAAGACATAGCACTATTTTGTTTAATAGCATTCTTCAGTAGTTTTTCTTAAAACACTGGATTACACCTTGATCAAATGGCTGAAAAATTAATGTATATTTGGTGGTAGGTACTTGACTGATTGCATGTAAGTCATTTACTTGAGGGGTGCAGTTTTCCACAAATATCTAAATTTTTCTATTCTCGCTCATCCTGTTATCTAAGCCTCTGATCCATTCTTTGTAGATTTGCATTGTCATCCATGCCTTTTGGTTTGCTTGATGCATAGTCCATAATGTCTTCAAACCTTTTAAGCATCGAGGCTTCTGGACTTTCAAAATGATTAAAAGAGGACATGTTTGCTGCTAGGAGAACGGTAATCCTTTGTTTGGTTTTTTTCTGCCACTACTTTTCTCACCTTTAAATGTAAGTGTTTTATCCAGTAGCAATTTAAAAAAGTCGTGACCGGCATTGAAGATGTCATTGTGGTCATATGTCAACAAAACATTTTTTGAATGATTTTCCTTCCATTCTTTTGTAGCATAAATGGTCCACAGCTGCACTTTTTGAAAGACAGTCCATGACAAGTCTTAAATTTCTGGAACCATTCAGCTGAAATTTTAAATTCTTCAATATCCATTCGATGTGCAAACGATTCAGCCTTAGCTTTTAAAAAATTACCATCTCTGGCAACATTTTGTGCACGCATCATCATTAGCCATTCCAAAAGTACCTTTTCAAGATCTGGATACTTCACCTTTCATGGTCAAATACTACCTGGTGCAGCAGATTTCTCAAAATCTTCAATCTTTTTCTGATCTTTCTGAAGAGAACGGAGTACTCTTAGGAATGCTGAACTGTTTGGCGATATCAGTCTTAGAATGCACACCATTATCTACAGCTTGCAAAATCCTAATTTTATCTGTGATTGTCAAAGCTATCCATTTTCTTGGAGCCCTCGGAATAATCATACACTCCAACAAATGAAATTAGCTTCTAACTAATGTTCATTTCATTACAGCACTGTGAGAAAAGAGCATTGGAAATCTTAAATGATTTCTCACAGTCATACTACGACCTTGTAAATTACTTCAATATATTTGAAGCATTCTGTCATTTTTAAACATGAATATTGTAATAAAACAAAAATTCAGATTAAGAAGCAGAAATTTATGGTTGTATAAGAAATCCTTTTATTTTCAGTGTCGTTATACTAAATGTAAAATAGCATTAGATTAATGAGAAATTGGCTGGGACCAACTACATAGGACAAATAGAGAGGATATAAAGGGACATAAAGAGCTTTGACTGTATTTCCTTAACTCATTAATTCATAATTCTTTAAAGTCTAATCTCCGGGTAATTCTCCAGAAGAAAAAAATTCAAATAATTTCAATCCTTCTCAGTTGTCTTATTTCTCATGTAAAAGAGTCTACTGCTCCTGTCCAAGTGTCATCTTTGATGACACTCAGATCTCCAGACACAATCACATCTCTATTTGAGAGTACTTTTACTCTTAATTCTCTCTTTGCATAAATACATCACAAATATTGCTTCCCATGCATTAGAAAAATTAGTCTCCCCACCACTTCAGCATTACTTCTAAACATCTACTCACTTTGTACAAATTTCAAATTGATTCTACCATGGAATATTGAATACCCACAAAATCTGTTTCTTTACTCTGTTCAAAAGAGACCAGTCAGTTTAGTCACCCTTCCTCTGTTACAAGGTATCTTCACTTTGTCATGTAGGCATTCAGTTTCGACTGCATGATTTTTCTGTAGATACATCCACGGACACTATTCTTCTTAATTGGCTTCTGCAATTTCCCCACTCATCAAAACTGGTCCAATGTGTACTGCAAGCAGTCAGCTTCCGTTCACTTTCCAATTCAGCAGGTCTGTGCTAGGTAACAGGGGGGGGGGAGAGAGAGAGAGAGAGAGAGAGAGAGAGAGAGAGAGAGAGAGAGAGAGAGAGAGACTGTTTTTAAAGGATACACTTAAATAGAATGGGCACAAGAGTTTTTGTTGATGCTGTCAAGTCAGCATTCGGTGGGTTAAAAACTGCTAACCTGGGGGGGGGGGGGGTGGAGGATATACAAACTAATAGATTAACAGCAATGCTGCACACAGAAGTGAAAGTGATTCTTGCACTACATATATTGGCACATACAGCAGCCTGAAAAATGAGGATTTAGAGACTTCAAGGCCTGCTGGGATTCACCATGTGACAAGAATATACAGGACTTGCAGTAGGGTTACTAAAAGCAAAACAGGAAATCATAAAAAAGTTAGTTTTAATTGCAGATTAATTTTTATACTTTTACAAATTAATCTGCAGTGAAATCACTAAGCAGGTTAGGTAAGCAAAGGCAAATTACAAGAAGTCTGGCTAAGACTGCACAGTTTGCATTATGTTAGTATTAGTATTAATCAAATAGTGCATGGAAGCCACATGCATTAGTAGAGGCACATGATGCAAGAAAGCAAGCTTATGCAGCATCAGCCCCAAAAAAAAAAAAAAAACTCTCCCAGCCTTAAATTTATTTAGGTTATCAAGTTCCACAACAAAGGATGGAAGTCTGTTCCACCAACCAACTACCTGCTGGCTAAATGCAAACTTCTGCACATCTATCCTACATCTGTCTTTCCTCAATTTGAATTTATGTCCTCTCAGGTGATTATTTTGAGCAAGAGGAAGTACCCATCAGTATTGAGCATGCTCAAACCATTCAAGGCTTTATACACCTCAATCAGATCACCTCACAGGTGCCTAGTCTCCAGAAACTGTAATTTGCAAAACTTAAGCCTTTCTTCATAAGAGCAACCTTTTGTTCCATTCACTAATCTTGTTGCCATTCTCTGTACTCACTCCAACAGCTCTACATCCTTCTTAAAATGAGGCCTCCAGACCTGTATACAGTACTCAAGGTGTGGCCTGACCATATACAAGGAGATAATCACCTACTTATCCCTGCTAGAAAAATTCCTGTATATTGTTGACAAGTCACCATGAGCTACTCTTGCAGACTGTTTACACTGCTCAGAAAACTTCATATCTGCCTGCACAGTTACCCCCAGGTCCTTTTCGTTCTCTACCACTGTCAGTGTAGTGCCACAGAGTTGATACTTCCCATATGTAGTACTTCATGTTTGTCAAAGTTAAACTTCATTTGCCACCTCTCAGCCCATCTGCTCAACTTTTCTAGATCCTGTTGCAGCAGCGTGTCATTGGTGTCCTTAACAACCCTGCCAACCTTCGTATCGTCTGCAAACTTTGACATTAAATTTGATATACCATTATCAATATAATTTATAAATACAGAAAAAAACAATGGACCCAACACTGAACCCTGAGGGACTTCACTAATAACATTATTCCGCAATGAGCAGTGACCATTGATTGCCACTCTATCTTCTCCTACCCAAACATCCTTTAATCCATTGTAGCAATTGCTACAATGGATTAAAGTTATTGCTACAATGGCAATTATGGCATTAAATTGCCCTTAATGCCATACTACTCCAATTTGTAAAGTAGTCTTCCATGTGTACTTCTAAATATATATATGTACTTCCATATACTTCTAAAATCGAAGTATATGATATCAAAATTATTTTTTACATCCAATTCCACTGTGACTACATCATATTCTCCAATCAAATTTGTTGAACAAGACTTGCCTTTAACAAACCCATGCTGTGTCTCAACTATAACTGCAGTCTTGTCTAGATGATCCTGCATCGCTTCCTTAACCAGTGACTCCATTATTTTCCTGTACCAGAAGTTAGACTAACAAGTACGTAATTACTCATATCACCCTTTGATTCCCCCTTTGTGAATTGGGGACACATTTGCACATCTCCAGCCCATGGGTATGTCCTCTGAGTCCAAGGAAGCTTTCATAATTATGGCTGAGAGTTTGCTTACTTCCTTTGCTACCTCCTTTAATATAACCGGATAGATTCCATCCAACCCAGGTGCCTTTCTTATGTTCAATTTCAAGAATTTCTCCTCCACTTTGCTCTCAGTTATTACAAAATCATTTAGCTCTCTGCTAGAGTTTGATAAGCTTTTGTACTCCACTTCCCTACAGACTTCCTCATGTGTGAACGTAGATGCAAAATACTCATTCAGTTTGTTAGCTATCTCAGCAGGTTCATCAACAATCGAACTGTCGATATCAAGTGGACCAATCTGATTCTTCCCTGTCCTTCTAGAGTTACATAAGTAAACTAGTCTGATATTTTTTTTTTTCTTCATGTCTTTTGCCAAAGATTTCTCATAATCTGCCTTTGCTTGCCTTCATATCAGTTGACACAGAAGAATATAAGCTAGTCTGTTAATCAAGTCACAAAGGATAACCTCCTTTGTGACTTGATTAACAGACTAGCTTATATCTACCATATTCTTCTGTGTCACCTGATAATTTATATGCAACCCATGCATTTTTCTTCTCTGCCACGAGTCTCATTAGTTCATCTGCCATCCATTTAGGCCTAAACCTTGAAAAGTATTTCTTAGTCAGAACAAAAAGCCTAGTAACTTCTAAGATTACTTCCTTGAATGCATTTCATTTAGATTTTGCTGTTAGTAACATCATCATTGATCCCATTGTATAGAATTTAAAAACTGTCTAAGACCACTGTAGTCACCTTTACAAAAGCAAAAACCTTTCTCCTTACCCCTGAAAGTAGTTACATCCTTAAGTAAATCTGACATCAGCACACTGTCATCACTGCCACCTAGTGGTTCCTTTATCTGCAGATTCTTAATGCATGAAGAATCACTACTGATAATCAGATCAAGAGTATTACTCCCTCTAGCTGCCTCTTGAACATGCTGCTGTAGAAAACAAGCATCCAATAAATCTACAAAAGCATTCCTATTGTGTGAGTGACCAACACATAAGTTCCAGTCAATATCTGGGAAGTTAAAATCACCCATTATAAGACAATCTGATTTACTGGCCTACTTTGTTTCTCTGTACAGGTGGTCATTGTACTCCTTTGAAGAGATTGGCCTCTGATGGAAATCACGATTTTGAAAGCTATGTCCATAACACTTTTAGCATTTAATCTTTTGTTGGCTGACACTTGTTGGTAGATGATACAGTGGTAACTCAAAAAATCTGGGAATTCATCATCCTTTTGGCACAATGTGATGAATCCATTAAGATGCCCCATCATTGCTTTAGCTCCATCTATTGTTACTGACGTGAGCTTTAAATAGTGTTGATTTAATTTTTTCAATAAAATTTTTTAATGCGTTAGATATATCAGGACCTCTAGTTCTTTCTTTTAACAAAGCCATACCCAGCAGTTCTTCTCTAGTGGCAGAATAATTTTAAAAAACTATATGAATAAAAACGAGCAATTGAGCAGTGTCACTGACATCTGTAGATTCATCCAGTTGTAAAGAAAAGGACACACAATTAGCAATACAATCATGCAGTTGTTCGCTCACATTTTTACTCATTTTTTTGATACATCACCATCACAGTATTTCAAGATAATTGCATATCTTCAGGAGCACTTCTAATTTCATTTTTGTTCTTAAACTTTTCAAAAAGAGAATCTTATTTCTAAAAATGCATCTTTGATGAATGACTATCAGAAAATGGTTTGCATTTTTTTGTAAGAAGATTAAATTATGCTTTAATTACACTTTAAATTATGCTACAGTTGCTGAATTATGCTGCTTTAGGTTATAAATTAGGCGTCATGAAGAAATTTTGTTGTGTGAATAATCTGGATTAAGTTCTTTTAATTAATTTTTTCTAAGGTCACTATTAGGCAGAAAATCCAATTGGTATTTACCATGGAGTGCATTGAAGTGCCTTTCTAAATTTCCTTTTTTGGGTATAGCCACTGAAGCATTGCAAATCAAGTAACAACATTTTTCTTTTATCATTACAAAAAAGTATTCTAGTTCCCACTCGATGAAAATGATACTCTTTTTCATAGTATTCATTTTAAATCAAAGGGTATTAAATTAACATATAAGTACTATCCAGTTATTAATATTAAGTAAGCTAAATAAGAATTCGACACATGTACTATGCTTTCCACAACGTAACTGCGTGAATTTCCACTAGACAAGCCTAGCGACTGTCATATAGTTCAACAGATTTGTAATAAGCGTATGCAGTGGGTCGTATGATAATAATATTTAGATTTTGACTAATATATTTTTTATATATTTAAAATTCATCATGATTGATCGAAATTAAATCCGTGATCGACTTGTTGGGCACTCTTGCTATATATATATGCTGACCGGGCTAGCCGGGTGGGTAAAGTGCCGGCCTAAGAACCCAAAGGTCACGGGTTTGAATCCCACCTCGGGCTTGGATAAAAGTACTGCAAAAACCTTGGGAGGTCATTATTAAACAACTACCAAATAAAAAAATTAAAAAAATCCTGCTATATTATATTCTTGCTTCCTAATATAATTTGCCACTACTAATGCTAAGTAGTTTTTAAATCAGAAGAGAAAATTTTTCATAATTTTTTTTGTAAGAAAAATCTTTGAATTGATTATTTTAAATTTCACTATGAAATATGTTATGACTCTTGATATTTTAAGGAGTCCTTATGTGCTGTAATGTAATAACTTGGAATTTAGCACGTATCAAGTTTCCACGTGCACTGAAATGCATTTCGGGAACCCAACCCGTATATAACGCAAGCGCGCTCTCTTCCCCCCCTCCACTATAGCTAACTGAAGACGAGGAAACTCGAAAGTCGCTCGTGCGTGATTATTAGCTTATATTTTCCTTTCTTTTTTTCTCTTCATTTAATTTAATTTAATTAGGCAACCATGGAAGGTGCACTTTCCTTTCTTAAAAATTTTTCTACAGCCCATAACTTAATTTTAAACCCATAATCCCTGTAAAGTATTAGAATCCTATAACCACTATGTATGTGGTAAAACCCTCCACCAGCTAAGCGGATTACTATGAGGTGAGTGCTGAAAAATTAAGCTAAGCTATACATACGATCTAGAAATATGTTATGTTAAAAGAATGTTTAAAGCATTTCTACCTGCACTAAACCAAATATCTTCTTATTGCCACCCTGAAATTAAGTACAAATGGAAAATAGTCATTGTGGTGTTTTCTTAGCACATTTTTAATCTTTACTGTCATTGCTACTTCATCATAAAAAAGGACTTTTTATATGAATTTTTATTTCAGTTTCTTAATTTGAATTGATATTGCATTCACATGATTTCTTTTCTTTTTTGCTGTTTTGTCTTTAAATTGAATATGAAGTGCATTTCAAATGTCATATTTTTAACATGATTATCTAGTTGACTGAAAATTCCCTTGGTTTAAATTGATTAATTTACTTTAAAACAGAGTTAATTGCCTTTGATTAGTGAGTTTGAATTGTAGCGTTCTGTGTGTTAGTTTTGGCACTGTTCTTCTAGGATAACGAGGGGATAATCTTAGGGATTTATTGAAGTGAAGCCAAATAAGCAGCAGTGAATTCTCCTCTTTGACATGCTGAAGCTTTGGTGGAGAGGCATCTAAAAGAGGCTAAAAATATATATATGTGAATTCATTTGTACTAAAGCAGTAGAGGATGCCTAATTAACACGTTTACTGTTAGCTTTTCTGGTGTCCTTTTTGAGTCGAACCAGGATTGACTCAATCTGGATTGGAAAGTGCAGAGACATTTTTTTGGCTTCGTTCTCACTATGATTGAAGTAGTCAGCCTTTGACGAAAGGTTGCTTGACAAAACTCTGGTGGCGCCTCCGTAGCCAGGTGGGAAGGAGCAACAGTGCGTAGTACACGCTTCTTGATTAGACCGGGGTTCGAGCCCGTCACCACCAAATATGGAGGATGCGGATAGGTCACGGAATGACCACTGCATATTCCCGGAGCAATATGGCCTTAGTTTCTAATGCTCCTAAAAACCAAACAACAAACAACAAAACTCTGGTTTTTCTTATGTCAAATTGGAAGAAAAAGTGTAAAAATAGGGTGGTCCCCCCCCCAAGTGAATTAAAAACCCAGTGCCACACATTTCCATAAGATAGCAGTGAACTTGTTAAGCTGGTCAGATTTGGCACGTCATCGTTATCCATAGGGTTCTTGAATGGGAAGAAATATAATCAAAACTCAGTTTCTGAAAAATTGTACATCCTATAATAATATATATAATAAATATAATATTATTTTATAAGTCAACATTTAAGTTTGTATTTCTGTTACCTTGCTTGTATAGTAATTTTTGTATTTTCAGACTGACTTAAGGACTTTGAAACAAAATTTAATTTGTCTATTGTATTTTGTATTTTTCTTAGAAAGTGAGCCTGTTTTACTGAGACAAACTTCAGTTACCCTTGGTTTAGGTATTTATTTATTTATTTTAAGCAATTTATTACATAATTCTAAGAAATAAATCCTTTTACTACAGTAGAGTTCTGTTTCAGCAAACTTTTCTGAATTTTTTATAAACAATTTCTTGTAAAAAATTTTGTTCAAATATTTCTGTTTGTTTCTTCTTTAGTTTTCTTAAATTACAGCTTTCATACTAATAATAAATAATACAAAAGCAAATATAGTAAAATTAAATATTATATACAGCGTAAGTCAAAAGTAGCTTCACAGCTTTAAATATGTTCACTACAGTTACCATGTGCCAACAGTAGTAAAACAAGAGTTAAATTTGAATTTTTATGCTTTTTGTTGGTTGACAAAGTAACCAGTGGTAGTGGTAGTGGTGGTGGTGTTATATTAAAAAGAAATGCTGATATTCTGGTGCAGAAAGAGCACAATGTATTTTTGGGAGGAAAAATTATTTTTTCCATCCAGAAAGCTCAAATTCATACCGAGTTTGGTAAAACTCCAATTAGCCCAAGAAAAAGTCACCAGATGGTCTGTGCACCATGAGATGAAGACAGCCAGGCACACCATAAATGAGATAAATGAAGGAATTGTTGAAGTTTGGAGTTTTATGTACATTTTACAAAAATCAATGAATCATGCCATAATAGAATATACTCAAAAACTGGAATCTAATCTGGAAAGAATTCCATAAGTGGTTTAATCTAAAACTACAAGTTCAGATGGTACAAGCCATTATAACTGACAACAAGATCAGTCATCTCACATTTGGTGTGAACAGATTTTATTAGGTTGTCTGAAGATGCAGCACTGCTTAAATTTTTTGTTTAGTGATGGTACACATTGCAGACAGGCTGCCAGGGCAGGTCATGGGGTTTTGTCAATGATATATAGGAATTTTGTTGCAGGGAAAAGGAGGTGATTATCCCTCTGTATAAGGAAATGGTCAGGCCACGCCTTGAGTACTGCGTACAGGTCTGGAGGCCTCATTTTAGGAAGGATGTAGATTTACTTGAGCGTGCAGAGAAGGGCAACAAGATTGGTGAGGGGAATGAAGGGATCCTCTTATCAAGAGAGGCTTAAGTTCTGCAAATTGCAGTGGGTGGAGACTAGGCACCTGCGCGGTGATCTGATTGAGGTGTATAAGGCCTTGAATGGGTTCAGCACGCTGAATTCTGATGGGATCCTTCCACTTGTTCAGATTACGAACCTAAGGGGGCATAAATTCAAATTAAGAAAGGACAGATGTAGAATAGATGTGGGAAATTTGCCTTTAGCCAGCGGGTGGTTAATTGCTGGAACAAACTTCCATCTGTTGTTGTGGAAGTTGATAGGTTGAATAAATTTAAGGAGGAACTGGACAGGCATTTGGATGGAATGGTGTGATTTTTTTTTTTTTTTTTTTTTTGGATGATGCTGCATAAGCTCATACATTTGCTTTCTTGCATCACATGTCACTACTACTACTACTATGAGATTGTGCTAAAGTAAAAAGCCAACATAGTTTTGGAACATGTCTGACACAATCCCAAAGTTAATTTTTGTGATTGTGTTTTTTGTTCTGCAATTTTCTGAAAGGTGTGCGCCCATTCTGCTTTTCAGAAAGACCAATAATCACTTCTGTGTATCAAGCATTGTGGAGAATTATCTAATGCAGAAAATTGCTCTTGGGCTCCTGGCAACAATGTGTGTGCGCTTTTTCTTTTTTATTTTGCTTAAAACATCTGTTAGGCAAATCTTTATTTTTTCTACATGTGCATAACATCTTAAGTTTTCCTCACTTACCTTTGAATATTTGTTATTCCAACATAATTTCTTATTTCTAATATGGTCTTGCTGTTGCTTCCATTAGCAGTCCCATATTTTTTTTTTTTTTTGATCTGTGTTGTCATTAAAGAATGCTCTTAGATACACAGAATTAATAACTATTCCTTTTTTTTGGTTATTTAGTTTACAAGCTAAATTTTCCTTATCTCACTTGACTCAAACTTCTTCTTGCATGAATAATTTTCATGCCAAATTCTTATACATGTTTTGTGCATGTGAATCTAATGGTGTCATTGATTCTTCTCTTGTGCAATATTTTGGCAGTAATTGATGATTTCATGTTTTTCTGACATAAGTGCTACATAAGTGTGTTCTAATACTGTGATATATAAGCATCTATAGTATTCCTATAATAAGTTTCGTAATTTTCTCTGACTACCAAATGTAAAGGTGTAAGTTATCTCCAAATCTGTTCTGCCATATTTGCTGATATTATTTAGGTCCAAAGCAGGTGAACTCTAACAACATTGTTGGAACCAAGTCTTTCAGTTTGTATTTTGGAATCATAAAAAACATTATGGGAAACTTAAACAACAAACAAACAGTTTATGCAATTCCTTGCACACCAGACTCTATGTTGTGTGTGTGTGTGTGTGTGTGTGTGTGTGTGTGTGTGTGTGTGTGTGTGTGTGTGTGTGTGTGTGTGTGTGTGTGTGTGTGTGTGTGTAATACATATACATACATATGTACATATACATATCAATATCTAAATGTACAATTAATTGTGGAATGTTTTCGGTAAATGGTGTTTGCCTATAGGTATTAGCGGTTCAGGTGATCAGGTAAGCCCATAAAGGCTATCTTAATTCTGTAGGGCCTATAAACATATATTTATGTAGTTTTTAACCTAATGGTAAGGAAAATTTCATTACAATTGGCTGATGATTTTTCATTACCTGCAGCTAACAACTAATCAAAATTAATGATTATTCTTATAACTATTCTTATTTTAAATTACAATACAAATTTAATATTATTATGCACTTTAATTTAATACATTCCATTACATGGTCATCAATCCCCTCAGGGGATTGATGACCATCAATTTGTCAGGGGCTTTGAGCGGATCGATGGCCCATTTGATGTAATGCCTCATACATACCCGTTTCTCTTGTCACTATACCAGTTTTGCTAGTCTTTAGTTTAAGTATGTTTATATTAATTATATTGTAATATTTAAATTTTTGTATTAATATTTTTTGTTCTTGTTAGCGTTCTATGCAGCAAACTGGGATAGTTGACACAAAGCCCTACGGGTATGTATCCGAATATGTGAAGGTTCTTACTTACCGTTACTAGTCCAGTAGATGTAGTTTAGAAAGGGGGAACTGCCTTCCTTCTAAATGTTTTATATGTAGCAAAGTTTGGCCGCATAGTCACACTTACTGTAATCAATGGCGTGATGGTGTATTAGCTTCGGGGCCCTGTTATCCTATGCTAATGTTTGTGGTGGGGGGGGGGGATTTTTAAGTGGTTGGGTGCAACTTTGGTGATTGGGTAGTTGTTATGCTGTTAATTCTATATGCGATAATTAACACTGGAATTTATACACTTATTACATATTGTATTTACCTATGTATTTACATTTTCTTTTAACATTTTCTTTTGCCATACCTTGGACTGTGTCGGTATAGCTTTTCTAAGGCATAACAGCCCTCGGTATGGCTATTTACATATTTACAGCCTCTTGTTAGGTGATGTTTTGTTGATATTTTAATCTGGGGGGTATTTTTTGGATTCGGGTTGTAGTGCAGTCAGACGACGAGCCTTGTCTGAGCGCAATAGACCCATTTAAAACTTGGGAATAAAATAATTTATTGCTTTGGCATTTCTAGGGTATTTTCAATAAATGTATGTGGGTTGATATTAGGGTGGTTTGCTCTTATGTAAGTGTGTGTGGCTGTTTTTATATGATGCCTGCTTGTATTGGTTGGTTATTTTGTTTATCATGAGCATTTTTATGAGTTTTTGTATGGCTTCTTTTGTGCTATTTATATTGTTGCATATTTTTAACAACCTGTTTGTTCGATCTCTTATGGTGTTTCCATGTATGTGTTTGGCTATATTGCTTTCCCAGTGTGTTAGCTTTATAGTAGTGAAGTTGAAGAGATCTCTCTTATCATAGTGATGTGTATGTACTATGTTTTGGTTGATAGTAATTTTGCTGTTTAAATAGACGACTTGCTGGTTGTTATGCAGGTTTGTGCGTTCTATAGCCAGGTCTGTTGGGTAAATTTCTTGTGCCACTGTTCCAAAATTGTCATTGTTTATCCCTAGGACATCATCTATATATCTGTAAAATGTAACATTATCTATGATTCTGCTTTTATAGTGGTGCAGGTAAAGGTTAGCTATGGAGCAAGAACTGCTAGAACCCATAGCTATCCCCCTGCTTTGTATGTATATTTTGTCTCCCATGAGTACGTAGTTGCCTTTTATACTGAGTTTGTTGAGGTCATTCCAATATTGTTTGTTGCATTTAATAACTTTGTGATATTTTTCGTAGTATTGCTGGAGTATTATGGTTAAGTTGTCGTGAGAAATGCTTGTGGATAGGTTTTTAAAATCGTATGTATATATACTTTTGATGTTATTGTTTTGGTTTTTGATATATTCCAAATATTTTTTGTTGTCAGTGATGATTCTGGAGTTTTGATTTCATTTGTTATGTGTTTTAATTTTTCTTCCATTATCTTATTAGAGTATTTTAAGTAACTATTTTTGCCTGATGTAATAAATCTTTTTCTGGTAGGTAGGTAGGTACCTTGTGAAACTTAGGTATCTAATATATGTAGGGTATTGTATCCTGTCTATTTTTATTTTGAGCTTTTTGTGCATGGCCAAAATTTTCTTACTGATGCTGTTTGGATCAGTGCTTGTATATTTGTATGTGTCATTGTGATACAATTCCTCTTTGATTGTTTCTATGTAGAATTTTTTTACAGATAATGCTGAATTTGTTGTTTTCCTTATCTGTGCTTGTGATCACAAATTTATTTTGCAATTCTTTTACTTTGCAGTTGAAGTTTCCAGGTTTATCCTGTTTATCATATTTTTGTAGTGCTGTGTTTTCTCTGAAATCAGTATGTTTTCAGTGGTGGTGCAAATCGAGCTTTGAAAAGATTCTATTGGTTCACTGTGTTTGTATGCAGCTTTTAATGCGAATTGTAGTAGATCTGCGTGTATTGATTTTCATATGTTTTTCAAGCTGACTGGGGTGTTAGGTCTGAATTTTGTACCTTTTTTCATGGTCTCTTTTAGTGTGCCCCCTCTTCAATAATGTTGAGGTTGCCTGTGATTATATGGTTGTAATACGTGTTTATGTAGTCTTTATATTTGCTTTCCTGGCAGTGACAGGGTTGGTCTACTTCATCCATATTGCTAATAGTGTTTTTGTAGTTGCATATTGTTAACCCTATGGGCTTGGTGTAGCTGTTTCTAACTTTAATTTGGATGTTTGTAATTGGTAGGTAATCTTTATTTTTATTGATAATGTCACTGAATTTGAAATGGTCGTATGATTTGTTTAGGAATTTGATAATGCAGTATTCTAATTTGGGTTTGTGGTCATAGTCTATGCTAATTCTGAATTTAAATATGTCTTCTAGGGCATTATTGAGGTGTTTGTTCTGTGTTTTGTGCTTTTGGTAAATCTTATTTAATGCTTTTAGCTTGCTTAATTTAATGGCAAATAGGGTGTTGTGGATGTTTTTTATATTTATGGGTTCGGTGTTCCAATCCGTGATAAGTTTTTCAAAGTCTTTTATGTTTCATGTGTTTTTATAGTGGTTTTCGTTATGTTCTTGCAAAATTTTTGGTACTTAATCCCATTAATACTCCAATTTTTATTGAGCTGATGCATCTACACCATTTTTCAGCTCAATATCAAGTTTTATCTCCAACCGAATTACATTATATGAATTTTGTATCTCCTATTAAGTTATAACGTTATGTTTGTAAAATCTAAGTCGTTACATGTATTAATTTAAAATCTTACATTTGCAAAATCAAAGTAGTTATAATAGATAACTAATTTAACTATCTATTGCCACCCATGTGGTTCTATCTCTCATGCTAGCTATCTATGCCAAATCGCCTATTCTAAACGTTCTGTGAATATTACTGTCATACGTTACGATCTAGTGACAAATTAAATTATTAAATCATGCAAGTAGTGCTATAATTTATAATCCTCTGTTAATACTGATTACACTGCTACAAGTTTTGTTGAACTTCCAGTATCTGCTATTTCGATACGAAAAACAATGGCTGTAGATTTGAATGCTGCTGTCTCTACAATGCCCAGAAATTGACTGTGGTTTCTATGCAATTACAAGGCCGAGTAAAGAATAAATGCACCAATTTAATCAGAAAATCACAAAAAAATACTATACTAAAAACACAAAAAAATACTATACAAAAAATACTATACTATACTAAAAACAATTTTCAAATCAATAAATAAAAAAAAATCCACAGCAGTTTTGCTGGTGGGAGTTGCCTGTCTTTGGACCCTTTGAAAAAGCTCAATGTCTTTTTTCAGATGAGGTCTCCATACTTGAATGCAGTATTCCAAATATGGTTTTACAGTTGCCTTTTAGAATGGAATTATGACCTTCCTATCTGTACAGGATAGCATCCTGTACAGATTCGCTATTCTAAAGTTCAGCCGGATTTTCTGTTCTGGTAGATTCAACTGTTTGCATTATTTCTTCAATACTGCTTTGCCTTTACTTTACATTAAAACTATCAATAGAATCATCATCAGATGGTCGGTCAGCAAACGTGACATTTGGCCATAATTTCCTCCATGCTCTCACAAGAGTGACAGGTTTTACAGTATCCCAAGAAATTGCAGTAGAAATTGCATCTTTAATTTTTCAAGGATCAAGGAGTTTTGGATAACTCCTTCATCCATGAGCTGAATGAGAGAAGTGACATTGGATGGTAAATAACAGGAAAAAATATTTTTACAATCAGAAACTAATTTGGATTCATGAGGATGGGCCCTACAGTTATCAAGAAGTAAGACACATTTAAAATTTGGACTCTTTCCCCATATCACATAAATTCTTTCGAACTGCTGGAACAATCTGTGCAGGCAGATATGAAGTTCTCTGAGCAGTGCAGACGGGCTGCAAGAGTAGCTCATGGTGTATTGTCAATGATATATCGGAATTTTTCTAGCAGGGATAAGGAGGTGATTATTCCTTTGTATAAGGCAGTGGTCAGGCCACACCTGGAGTACTGTATACAGGTCTGGAGGCCTCATTTCAAAAAGGATGTAGAGCAAGTACTGGAATGAGTACAGAGAAGGGCAACAAGATTAGTGAATGGAACAAAGGGGTGCTCTTACGAAGAAAGGCTTAAATTTTGCAAATTTCAGTGTCTGGAGACTAGGCACCTGCAATGTGATCTGATTGAGGTGTATAAAGCCTTGAATGGTTTGAGCATGTTCAATACTGATGGGATTCTTTCTCTTGCTCAGAATAATCACCTGAGAGGGCATAAATTCAAATTTAGAAAAGACAGATGTAGGATAGACGTGCAGAAATTTGCCTTTAGCCAGCGGGTGGTTGGTTGGTGGAACAGACTTCCAGCCCTTGTCATGGAAGTTGATAGCCTAAATAAGTTTAAGGCTCAGCTGGACAGGTATTTTGAACGAACAGAGGGGTGAAGTGGAAGTGGTTTTTTTTTTTTTTTTTTCTTGGCTGATGCTGCATAAGCTTGCTTTCTTGCATCAAATGCTAATACTAATGCTAAATTCTTGAGTGAGCCAATCTTGAATGCACGCTATAGAGTTAGCCTTGGATCACATTAGTAAATGCCAATACCAATGGTTCATTTTATATTCCGACTCTCTCAGCGTGTTACAGGCTTTAATAACTGTGAGATATAATTTTCATCCAGTTCTGTCTAGCATTCAGCAGAAGATTCACTTCCTGCTTCTGCTGTATTCCCAGCCATATTGGGATTAGGGGAAATGATTTAGCATTAGCATTATTAGCATCAGCCAAAAAAAAAAAAAAAAAAAAAAAACCACTTCCACTTCACCCCTCTGTTCGTTCAAAATACCTGTCCAGCTGAGCCTTAAACTTATTTAGGCTATCAACCTCCACCACAAGGGATGGAAGTCTGTTCCACCAACCAACCACCCGCTGGCTAAAGGCAAATTTCCGCACGTCTATCCTACATCTGTCTTTCCTCAATTTGAATTTATGCCCTCTCAGGTGATTATTCTGAGCTAGAGGAAGAATCCCATCAGCATTGAGCATGCTTAAACCATTCAAGGCTTTATACACCTCTATCAGATCACCTCGCTGGTGCCTAGTCTCCAGACACTGTAATTTGCAAAACTTAAGCCTTTCTTCATAAGAGCACCCCTTTGTTCCATTCACTAATCTTGTTGCCCTTCTCTGTACTCGTTCCAGCAGCTCTACATCCTTCTTGAAATGAGGCCTCCAGACCTGTATACAGTACTCTAGGTGTGGCCTGACCATCGCCTTATACAATGGAATAATCACCTCCTTATCCCTGCTGGAAAAATTCCTGTATATCATTGACAATACTCCATGAGCTACTCTTGCAGCCCGTCTGCACTGCTCAGAGAACTTCATATCTGCCTGCACAACCACCCCCAAGTCCCTTTCATTCTCTACCACTGTCAGTGTTGTACCATAGAGTTGATACGTTGCTCTGGGGTTGCTGTTTCCCATGTGTAGAACTTTACATTTGTCAATGTTAAACTTCATTTGCCACCTCTCAGCCCATCTGCTCAACCTTTCCAGATCCTGTTGCAGAAGCATAGTGTCAGTAGTGTCCTTGACAACCCTGCCAACCTTTGTATCATCTGCAAACTTGGACATTAATCCCGATATACCATCATCAATATCATTTATAAATACAGAAAACAATAATGGACCCAACACTGAGCCCTGAGGGACTCCACTAATAACATCAGTCCACGATGAGCAGTGTCCATTGATTACCACTCTCTGTCTTCTCCCCCTCAACCACCCCTTTATCCATAGCAGCAATTTGCCTCCAATGTCACACTGCTCCAATTTGTGTAGCAGTCTTCCATGTGCAACAGTATCAAAAGCCTTTCTAAGATCCAAGTATATAATATCAAAGTTATTCCCTGCATCCAGTTCTTTTGTGACTGCATCATAGTATCCAATCAAGTTGGTCAGGCAAGACTTCCCCTTAACAAAACCATGCTGTGTCTGAGCTATAACTGAAGTCTTGTCTAAATGATCCTGCAGTGTGTCTTTAACCAGTGCCTCCATTAATTTTCCTGGAACAGAAGTCAAGCTCACAGGTCTATAATTACTTGTGTCAGCCTTTGATCCTCCTTTGTGAATTGGGGTCACATTTGCACATTTCCAATCTATGGGTACCTCCCCTGAGTCCAAGGAAGCTCTCATAATTATGGCTAAGGGTTTGCTTACTTCCTTTGCTGCCTCCTTTAATATAACTGGATAGATCCCATCCACCCCGGGTGCCTTTCTTGTGTTTATCTTCAACAGTTTCTCCTCCACTTTACTCTCAGTTATTACAAGATTCTCTAGCTTACTGCCAGAGTTGAATACACCTCTGGCATTCCCCTCGCTGAATAACTCTTCATGTGTGAATGTCGATGCAAAATATTCATTCAGTTTGTTAGCTACCTGAGCAGGATCATCAACAGCTGACCCATCGATATCAAGTGGACCAATCTGATTCATCCCCTTCCTTCTAGAGTTTACATAAGTAAAGAACTCTTTGCTGTTTTTCTTTGCATCTCTTGCCAAGGATTTCTCGTAATCTGCCTTCGCCTGCCTAACCTCCTTTGTAACTTGGTTGCATATCAACTTGTATCTATCATAGGCTTCTGTGTCATGTGTTAATTTGTAAGTATCCCATGCATTTTTCTTCTCTGCCATATGCCTCATTAGTTCATCTGACATCCATTTTGGCCTAAACCTTGAACAATATTTCTTAGGTGGTATGTAAAGCCTAGTAGCTTCCAAGATAAGTTCTTTGAATGCTTCCCATTTTGAATTTGCTGTTGGTAACATCATCAGTTGGTCCCACTGTATAGAATTTAAATACTGTCTCAGTCCATCGTAGTCGCCTTTACGGAAGCAATAACCCTTCCCTTTACCCCTAATGGTAGTTACCTCTTTGAGTAAATCCCACTTCAGCACACTGTGATCACTGCAACCTAGTGGTTCATTTATCTGCAGATTCTTAAAATTTGGCTGACACCGCAGCCAAATCAGCAATTCCCAATAATAATCGCTTCCTGTCAATCCCCTATACAGACTACAGGCAAATAATACACCAAAAGATACACTCCCAATGGCAGGATTCGTGGAGTAGACAGACTACGAATAAATTACATCGTATAAAGCCTGTAATTGAACCGTGGCAATACTGCAATACATCATAAGGAGGAAGTTGTTCTTGCTCGGACCCGCATAGGACATTTGACTCATTCATTTTTGCTGAGGGCTGATGACCCTCCTATGTGTGAGTCATGTGGCACAATTTTAACTATCAGACACATTTTAATTGACTGTCCAGATTTTAGCAATATCCGTTTTACTGCTTTTAATCATCTGACTGAGCCGTATACACTCAGTCAGATTTTATCCGACAGTGATCATGTCGGATAAAATCTGACATTGAATTTAAAATAGCTATTTTTAGCTATTTTAAATCAATAAAGGTTTTTACTTGTATTTAAAATTTATACGTTATTGTTATTTCTTTATTGATTTATCTTTTCTACATTTTATACCTTTGTTATTTTATACGTTGACATGGTGACCTAAGTAATTAGGTCAGTGAAAGTTAACATTTTTTTTTATATATATCACCTAGTTTTTGCGCATTATAGCCTTAGTTGCTAATGTGCCAATAAAACCCAAAAACCAACCAACCAACCAATCTTGAAAAATTTCTTTATCCATTCAAGCATTTTTTTTGGACCTTATAAGTCTTCAGAAAATGCATAATTCCTTTCAAGGCTCATGGACAATGGTATTTACCAATTACTGAAGGCTTAATTCTGTATTGGCCTAATGCATTTGCACACATAAGAACTATCATACTTTCTTTATTTTGCTTAACACCACTTGCACTTTTTTTCTTTGCAACCTGCCAATGTTTTTTGTGGCAAACATTTCCAGTAGAGACCGGTTTCATCAGCATTGCATATATGGTCAGCTGCAAGATTGTCATTAACAAGCTTTTCAAATGTCACACTGTATTCTTTAGCTGCCTCTGTGTCAGCATACTGTTTTTTTCCTGTCTAATTTTCTAATTCCATGTCTTATCTTAAATTTAGTTAACCATCCATCAGTAAACGCAATTGTTCTATCAATGCTCATTTTTTCTTTAAAATCTTTTGCTTTGACAATAATCATTGACCCTGATATAGCCATACCTTCTGATCATTTTAATAAAAGCCACTCATGCAGCACTTTAGTTTTCTAATTTTGTCTTGTGTAAACTTTCAGCTATACACCAATGAGCCAAAATTGCATAACAACTCGCTAGTCACGTTATGACTAGCGAGTTGTTATGCAAGTCAAGGCAACTGCAGGTGAACTATGGCGCATGCGTGGGTCAGGTATAAAACACACCTGATACTGAGCTCCATTAATCAACGTTACTCTTGTTCTTCAGGAAAGGCAGCGGACTTTGACGAGTTTGACAAAGGCCAACTTGTAATGACCAGAAGACTGGGTCAGAGCATATCCGAAACGGCACAGTTGGTGGGGTGCTCATGGTCAACCATGGTTAGTACCTACCGAAAATAGTCCGAGGAGGAGGAGAAACCCACGAACTGCCGGCGAGGTGTTGGATGACCGTGGCTCCTCAAGGTGAGTGAAGGCTCTCCTGGATGGTACGTGACAACAGAAGAGAGACTGCGCAACTCGCCAGTAATTGGAATGCTGATGATGGGAGTAATGTGTCACAACACACAGTACGTCGAACCCTGCTGAAAATGGAGCTGCGTAGCTGCTTCAAGTGCCCATGCTAACCATGGTTCACTAGCGATAGTGCCTACAATAGGCACGCGAGCATCGAAACTGAACCTTGAGTGATTGGAGGAAGGTCATCTGGTCCGATGAATCACATTTCCTGTTGCACCATGTGGACGGCTGGGTATGTGCGCGTTGTTTACCTGGAGGAAGTGATGCCACCTGGATGCACCGTGGGACGAAAACAAGCCGGTGGCAGCAGTGTTGTGCTTTAGGCGATGTTCTGCTGGGATAACCTGGGCCAGTCATCCATGTGCTGGGCACTCTGATGTCTACGACCTACCTAAACATCATTGCTGACCAGGTACACCCTTTCATAGTAATGGTCTTCCTCTCTTGCAGTGCTGTCTTTCAGCAGGATAATGCACTATGCCACACCACCCGGATTGTTTGAGACTGGTTTGCAGAACATGAAGAAGACTTCCAGTTATTGCTGTGGCCTCCAAATTACCTCGATATCAATCCCATCGAGCATCTGTGGTTTATTTTGGAACAGCAACTCCGATCTGCAATGTCTCAACCACGGACCTTACAGGAGTTAAAGGATCTGCTGGTTACGTGTTGGTACCAGATACCACAAGGCACATTTAGAAATCTTGTAGTGTCCATGCCTCACTGGGTACAAGCTGTTTTGGTTGCACATGGAGGACTAACATCATATTAGGTAAGTGGTCATAATGTTTTGGCTCATCGGTGTGTTATTGTTAGGTTCTGAACATGCAGTTAATTCTAAAAGTTTGTGCTGTGAATGTTTAATATTATGCAGTGTTGGCGATCCAGTGTTATATTCTGCCATTAATACTCTTACTTACGCCCGGTTCTGTTTTCTTTATTATATTAAGTTTGTCACTAACTTTAATGTTGTTCTTTTTTTCTTCTCTATGTAAGGTTTATTAACCTTAGGATCCATAGTGAGGAGTTTTTAATTTAAAATAAATATAAATCATCAGTATAATCCACGATATCAGTATACAGAATTCACTTTCAAAGCAAACATAAACTAATTCAGTAATCACGTGACTTGCCATTTTCTTTTTTTTTTGGCACTGCCAGACATCTGTGCTGTATGTAAACATCCGAACATTCCATTATTCGGTGTGCCATTATTTCGACAGCTTAACTGTAATAAGAATGTACTGCATAGTAACCTTTATAACATACTAGCCAATAAAAAGCATGTTTAATTGTTATTAAACAAACTCATCACTGTGTGTGTGTGTGTGTGGGTGGGTGGGTGGTTGGAGAGGGAGAGAGATAGCACAAATGTATTTATACATACCTAAAGCTTCTTCATGAATAGGGTCTTACCATACCTGTATAACATACATCATAAAAACTGTGCAAATAATACAAGAACTCACAAAAATATTATTTTTAATCTTTAGTTTCTAATTTTTTTTTTTTTTTTAATTCAGTTTTGTATGTTATTTTCAAAGTTTTTAGAATTGCCTTCACATACAAGGTGTGGCTATTAAATAATGAAACTGTGTGCGTAGCCACTACAAACCAAGCATCACCTCTGAAACCGGGGAACAACAGTTGACCGTGAACCTTTCCTTAGCCAAGTCGTGTTCCAACATGCTCATTTGCTTTGCAGTGAGACAGGTTTTCATTACCTTGTGTTTTTGCAGATTGCTGGAAAACTCAGTCAAGAATCAAACAATGAATCAACCTCAAATTTTTAACAAAATTAAAGAGAACACCAACTTGAAAGTTGAGTTGTTACATCACGTTTATGGGGTAGATACTGTTTCAAGAGCTTGTGTTTGAATGGCACAAAAGATTTTTAGAAGGAAGATAGAGAATGTGGAAGATGATGAACAACCAAGCTGTCTGGAATCCATGAAAACTGATGGACTGAGTAAGGACATTGATTAGAAATGATTGTTATTTAAGCATTAGAATAGTTGCATTAGAACTGAATATGGACAAAGAAACAGTTAGACACAGTTAAAGGGGAAAATTTAGGCATGATCATGGTTGGATGCTCCATCAAGACTCTGCTCCAGCACACAACATGCTCTCTTTTTGCCAGTTTCTGGCCTAAAAAACACATTCCTGTGTGTGTGTGTGTGTGTGTGTGTGTGTGTGTGTGTGTGTGTGTGTGTGTGTGTGTGTGTGTGTGTGTGTGTGTGTGTGTGTGTGTGTGTGAACATGCATCCTAATCAGACCAGCCCCTTTGACTTTTTTCTCTTCCCTAAACTGAAAAGTGTACTTAAGGGAACCCATTTTAAGTCCACTGATAATATTCAGAAAAAACGACCCAAGTGTTAAATGGGCTTACAGAGATAACTACCAGAAATATTTCTGTGCTTGAAAGAAATGTATGGAACAATGTGGTGCATGTGCGTGTGTGTGTGTGCGTGCGTGCGCGCGCGCAAGTCCAAGGCAATTATTTTGAAAGGGATAACTTGTAAGGTATGAAATATTTCATTACATTTATTTTATTGCAATGATTTTGTTATTTAATAGCCACACTTTGTATATCCATGCAGCATATGCAAGGATTATCCAATTAAATGCAGCTCACTTTACTCTATAGTAAAATTTTATTAAAATGATATTCAGAACTGAATAAAAACCGCTACAGAATGTGCTAGAACTATCCATCTTATGTAGAAATGCACTCACCCTCTGTAGTGTGTTTGATGCAACTCTAGTTTGTTGACATTTTGTAAATTAAATTTCTTGAGTTTGTAATAGCAATAGTCAAGTCTTTTGATAACACCTTATTTTACCAAATTGCTTACTCCATTATATTTAGAAAAGACTGAAGATGAAAAAATTCCAGAAAGGCAGCAAGATAAGCAATGGGTTGTGATGAGAGCACCTCCAGAAATAGTAAAGGATGGTGTGTGTGAAGTTTCAAAAGAGAATCAACTTGTGTATGACCAGATAGAGAAAATGTCTAGTGTTCTGCCTACAATGTGGATGGGAGCACAGAATGGAACGTAAGACTGTTTAGTATAGGAATTAAGAATGCATTTTACTATAGATCTCAAGAAATAAGAATATAGTGTACTATAGATTTTAGGAATTAAGAATATAGTGTACTATAGATTTTAGGAATTAAGAATATAGTGCACTATAGATTTTAGGAATTAAGAATATAGTGTACTATAGATTTTAGGAATTAAGAATATACTAACACAAAGTTAACGGACAAAACATGTTCTGTTAAAATTATTATATTTTAATTTAATTAATTGACCCATACTAAATAGAAGAAATGTAAAAGTTTCCTTATGGATTCGTTCAATTCACTTAATTTAGTATATTTTGAGCAACTTTTACAATTCAATTTGGAATATTATCATCAATCCAAAGTACCTGGCATAGTGGTTATGAAGCCATCCTTCTACACCGTTTAGAACAGACCTGTGTTCAAATTTCATTGTTTTGGCAGGTGATGGTCATAAAACTATTAACTTGGTGGCAGGATGCACAGAATAATAGATTAACAGTATTGGGACATACAGCAGCCTGAAAAGTTGAGGCATCAGAGGTTACAAGGCCTGCTGGGGTCATCATGCAACAAGCAAATATGTGAGTTGTGTATACTTGTGTATTTGAAAATACACGTGTTAGGGCTATTAAAAATAAAAACAGGTGCATACATGCTTGTACACTAATTTTAGAGGTATAGAAAACAAATTTTATGAATTTAAAGTACTGGTTAATTCGAAACATATGCAAATATAATATAGATATTGAAAACATGGTGCCACCCAGACATAACCTATGCAGAATTTGAATGTGGCAAGTACAATGTGTGCAGGAAAAACAGGTAGGGCAGAGGAGAGGAGTAATGGTTAAACTTGTTTAAAAAGTACATAGAATCTCTAAGGGAATGCATCCAAATGATGGGGATGGCCAGTGCAATATTTGAGTCATTTTGGTGTGACATAAGCACTGGGAAAACTAAAATGAGAATATGTGTGTTATAGACCTAACAACTGTGATGAGGATAATAACTGAACAAACAAATAGTGGGCCAGTAAATCAGATTGTCTTATAACGTGGGATTTTAATTTTTCAGAATATTGACTATAACTTGTGGGTTGTTCGCTCATAGTAGCAGCAATTTTATGGATTTATTGTATGATGGTTTTCTACATGTTATCACAAGAGAAAACAATACCCTTAATCTGATTATTAGCAGTGATTCATCATTCATTAAGAATATCCAAATAGAGGAACTACTAAGTGGTAAGGATCATAATATATTGATGAAAGATATCTTGTGACTTCTATAGCCAGCTATTATCAGACTTTCTTGGAGTATAAACAGAAAATTTGTTTAGTTTATTTATACTTAAAGATATAGCTAATAATGTCAAGGGTTAAGGGAAGGGATTTCATAAAGCCAACTACAGTGGTCTTAGCCAGTTTTTAAATTCATTAGGACCAACTGAAAATTTTACATTTGAAGCATTTGGGGAAGTAATTATAAAAGCTATTAAGCATTTTGCACCAACTCAGAAATATAGTATTAACAGGAGAGACTGCTTCCATAGGGATGGGATACACCTAAATAGAAAGGGTGCAAGAATATTTGCTGATGCTATTGAGGCACTGTTAGGTGGGTTGGAAAACTGCTAGCTTGGGGGGGGGATACCAGGACTAATATATTAACAGTAGCCACTGGCAGAGGTGAAAGTTATTCTTGCACTGCTTCTATTGGAATGAGCAGCAGCAGCCTGGAAAACAAGATGCAAGATATTTCAGAGACTGCTGGGAGTCATTGTGGTACGAGTAAACGCATGGGTTGTGTTAGGTTAGCTAAGAATAGGAACAGGTGCATGTATACTTGCATGTACACAAATGCTAGGAGTTTTTGTAAATAAATTTGAATTTGAGGTATTGCTCAAAACATCAAAGCCAGATATTGTTGGGATATCAGAGACATGGTGTCACACAGATATAAGGAATGCAGAACTGGAATCTGGGGAGTACAATGTGTACAGAAAGAATAGACAGGATAGGAAGGGAGGAGGGGTTATGCTATTAGTTAAGAAACACACAAAATCCAAGGAAGTGAAGCCAGTCGACATCGCTGGACAGTGCAGTGTCAAGTTAGTTTGGTGTGACATAAGCATTGCGAGATCAAAATTGAGAGTAGGAGTGTGTTATAGACCTAACGACTCTGATGAGTATAATAAAAAACTGTACAGGGAAATAGAGTGGGCCAGTAAATCAGAGTCTCTTATAATGGAGAATTTTAATTTCCCAGATATTGACTAGAATTTGTGGGTTGGTCCTCACACACTAGCAAGGCTTTTGTGGATTTATTGGATGATCGTTTTCTACATCAGTATGTTTGGGAGGCAACTAGAGGGAGTAATACTCTTGATCTGATTATCAATAGTGATTCATCATACATTAAGAATCTGCAGATAAAGGAACCACTAGGTGGGAGGGATCACAGTATGCTGAAGTGAGATTTACTCAAAGAGGTAACTACCATCAGGGGTAAAGGGAAGAGTTTTTACTTTCGTAAAGGCAACTACGGTGGTCTGAGACAGTATCTAAATTCTAAATTCTATATGGGTGAACCAACTGATAATGTTACCAACAGCAAATTCAAAATGGGAAGCATTCAAAGAATTAATCTTGGAAGCTACTAGGCTTTACATACCAACTAAGAAATACTGTTCAAGGTTTAGGCCTAAATGTATGTCAGATGAACTAATGAGACATATGGCAGAGAAGAAAAATGCATGGGATACATATAAATTAATGGATGACATGGAAGCCTATGATAGATATAAGCTGATCTGTAACCAAGTCACAAAGGAGATTAGGCAGGCAAAGGCAGATTATGAGAAATCCTTGGCAAAGGATGCAAAGAAAAACAATAAAAAAGAGTTCTTTACCTATGTAAACTCTAGAAGGAAAGGGATGAATCAGATTGGTCCACTGGATATTGATGGTTCAACTGTTGATGATCCTGCTCAGGTGGCTAACAAACTAAATGAGTATTTTGCATTTACATTCACCCATGAGGATTTATTCAGGGAGAGGAAAGTCAGAGGTGAGTTAAACTCTGGCAGTGAGCTAGACGATTTTGTAATAACTGAGTGGAAAGTAGAGGAGAAATTGTTGAAGATAAACATAAAAAAGACACCCTGGGTGGATAGGATCTATCCAGTTATATTAACGGAGGCAGCAAAGGAAGTAAGCAAACCCTTAGCCATAATTATGAGAGCTTCTTTGGACTCAGAGGAGGTACCCATGGACTGGAGATGTGAAATGTGGCACCAATTCACAAAGGAGGATCAAAGGGCCACACAAGTAATTATAGAGCCGTTAGTTTAACTTCTGTTCCAGGAAAATTAATGGAGGCACTGGTTAAAGAAGCACTGTAGGATTATCTAGACAAGACTTCAGTTATAGCTCGGACACAGCATGGCTTTGTTAAGGGAAGTCTTTCCTGACCAGTTTGATTGGATACTATGATGTGGTCACAAAGGAACTGGATGCAGGGAATAACTTTGATATCATATATTTGAATCTTAGAAAGGCTTTTGATACTGTTGCACATGGAAGACTGCTGAACAAATTGGAGCAGTGTGGCATTGGAGGCAAATTGCTGCTATGGATAAAGGGATGGTTGAGTGGGAGAAGACAGAGTGGTAATTAATGGACACTCCTCATCATGGACTAATGTTATTAGTGGACCTCCCCCCCCCCCATGGTTCAGTGTTTGGTCCTTTGTTGTTTTCTGTATTTATTAATGATATTGATGGTGGGATAACAGGCTTAATGTCTAAGTTTGCAGGTGATACAAAGGTTGGCAGGATTGTTAATGACAGTATGCTACTGCAACAGGATCTAGAAAAGTTGGATAGATGGGCTGAGAGGTGGCAACTGAAGTTTAACATTGACAAATGTAAAGTACTGCGTATGGGAAACAGTAACCGTAGAGTAACGTATCAACTGTTTGGTACTACATTGAACCGTGGTAGAGAGTGAAAAGGATCTGGGGGTAATTGTGCAGGCAGATATAAAATTTTTCTGAGCAGTGCACATTGCCTGCAAGAGTAGCTCATAGTGTCTTTTCAATGATATATAGGAATTTTTCTAGCAGGGATAACGAGGTGTATAAGGTAATGGTCAGGCCACACATTGAGTATTGTATACAGGTCTGGAGGCCACATTTTAGGAAGGATGTAGAGTTGCAGGAATGAGTACAGAGAAGGGCAACTAGATTAGTGAATAGAACAAAGGGTTGCTCTTATGGAGACTAAGCACCTGCGAGGTGATCTGATTGAAGTGTATAAGGCCTTGAATGGTTTGAGCATGCTCAATGCTGATGGAATTCTTCCTCTTTCCCAGATTAATTGCCCGAGGGGACATAAATTCAAATTGAGGAAAGACAGTTGTAGAATGGATGTGCAGAAAATTTCCTTTAGCTAGTGGGTGATTGATTCCCAGAACAAACTTCACTATGCCATTGTAGAAGTTGACAGCTTAACTAATAAATTCAAGGCAGAACTAGACAAACATATGGTGCGAATGGATTGGTGAAATGGGCAGGTTATTTATTTATTTTTTTTTTTTTTTTTTGGCTGATGCTGTATAAGTTTGCTCTTTTGCATCATGTTCTTCTGCTAATGCTAATTCCATAAGGAAGGGGTTGAAGAGATGATAGCCAGGTGATTTAATCACCAAGTCTGGACACAATACAGTACTATTTCAATAAGAACAAAATCCTTAAGAGTGAATTCAACACTGAACATGTCTTCCTCTCTAGCTGAGTTAATTTCTATGAAGAGATCATAAAATAGTTGAATGAAAGAAAATTTTGATATTGTTTACTTGGATTTTACTCAAGCATTTGATGCAGTTCTTTATAAGAGCTATTCTGTAAACTGGTGTGATTGGAATTGAAGGGAAAAAATCCTTTGTTGGCTTAGATACTGCACTTGAGCAGCCATTGAAACAAAGTAGTGATAAAGGGGAATGCTTAAGGGTGGGCCAATGTAGCAAATACAGTCCCTTAGGGATCATTCAGATATGGCACTTCCTTGTTTCTTATCTTTCTTAATGACATTGAGGAGGTTATTGCACATGGCAGGTTGTCAATATTTGGTTAATATGAAGCTTGGGACAAAATTAGATTCTGGTTAACAACCAGAATCTATTTTTGTCCCAAATTAGATTAAAGATGAATCTGGAGAGAGATAGAGGAATGGGGAATAAAAGCAGGCGTGAAGCTTTTCATGCATTATAAACTGGTGGCAAGGAAGGAAAGTGATCTCCTATCAATTATTTATTCAACCTTTGCCAGCGGAAAAAAGGATGTCATTATTCCTCTTGAGTATATATGAAAATAGTGAGACACCACACTTGGAATATTATATTCAGGTGTGGAGACCCTATATATATATATATACACACACACAGTAGACTCTCAATTTTCTGGGGTAGATGGTAAAAAACAAATCCCGGATAATCGATTTCCCGGTTAATCCAAAAATACAAAAGTCCCTGACATACGTAAGGAATATAGGACTTCTTACTTTGTCAAGAATGACTAATAACATATTGCTACTATATTTTTATTGACAAATCTGAATTTAGCACGATACTTGTTAATGTTTGAACATTTTCATACATTCTTATTAGTTTAATTTTCTGATCCAAATCGATCGCTTTCCTTTTCTTGGTAGATTTACTGGTACTGCTGCCAGTTATTCTCTTAGTCGGCACCATGATAATGGTCAAAATCAAAAACTCACTATTATTACCCCACACGAGCTCACATTTTTCTAAAGTACATTTCTGGAGGTCACTGCCATATGGCCCCGAGTGCCAAGCGATTTTCCTAAGTGATATATAGTGCTCTTTCTCAATGATTTCGTTATATTTTCTTTCCAGTGCTTTTCTCATCCTCATTTCTTTGTAAGTGGTTCTGTACTTAACAGATCCTAAGTAAGAACCCAGAAAGGAAAATTACCTTTCTTTTTCTAGTATATCTATTAATTTTTGCACTAACAAACTAACCTCTCCAACCACTTGGCCACTAGGTGGCACTACTCCTGCCTCCATGTGGTGGGGCCGGAAATCTGGGAGGAAAAGGTCTCACTCCCAGGGCTAAAAGGAGCAACAATGGACTGTGATGCATGTCCACCACTAGAGCCAACAGGCTCTCAACATACTGAGACCCGCAGAATGGAAGACGATCCCAATCTTCCAAAAAGAATGAAAAAGGACTTAAACAAATCAGAACCACCAGCTTTTCTGATTATACATTCTTTATCGACTCAGCCGCTAAGCAGACTCTCTCCCTTTGTCATCCAGAAATGTCTGGAGTATGCAGCAGGTACAGGTGACCCCCGCTTAACGCTGATCATTCGTTCCCGAAAAACAGAGCGCTAAGTGAATCCGCGCTAAGCGAGCGCCGCTTTCCCATAAGGTAACATATGTATTTATGAGCTGCGGTCAGTGCCATAGGATATTTCCTAATGAATAATAAACAGTAATGAAAAGATGCACAAATGTTGGTCAAAATATTTAATATTCAAATATTTGCACATATAAAATATTCTGCATTGCATACGTATAATTATGTGGTAACTACTTGCGTATCAAAAGTAAATTTAAAATTCCAATTAAAATAATGAATTTAATTTAATTGATGAATTTAATCATGAAAAATGTGTGCATTTTGAGTTGAACTTTGGCCCTTTTCCAAATAAACTAAAAGGGGTATTAATTTTAAATCCCCCGCAACGTTAAAACCAACAATAAAGTCAACCGATCCTTCACCGCTTTGAAACCTGGCATGTTTTTTTCTTCTTTCAATATGAAACTTCCTTTAGGCATTCGTTTCCACAAAAGTCCTGCTTCAGCTATGTTAAAAACTTGTTGAGAAGTATAACACATAATACCTCTCTTCAATAATTTTAACAAAAGTTCTTTTTTGAAAGTTTCGGCTCCTTGATCTGCACTTGCGGCTTCTCCCTGGATTTTAAATCTATTCAACCAGCCCTGCTTCAGCTATGTTAAAAACTTGTTGAGAAGTATAACACATAATACCCCTCTTCAATAATTTTAACAAAAGTTCTTTTTTGAAAGTTTCGGCTCCTTGATCTGCACTTGCGGCTTCTCCCTGGATTTTAAATCTATTCAACCAGCCCTTACCAGTTTTAAATGGTTCCACTTTTTTTTTTTTTTTTTTTTTGGCGAGTTTTCTTCAGATCATCGTATTGGCTAATCTCTTTCTCTCTCTTTTTAATATTTAACTTAACTGAATTCTGCATTGGAACATTATCTTCAATAAAATTAAAGTCTTTCCATTTCAATCCTAATAGCCGGCCTAGTCCTAGTTGCTAGCCGACTGGGCCAGCCGAGTGGTTAAAGTACTGCCCGGCAACCCAAAGGTCGCGGGTTCGATTCCCGTCTCGGGCTTGGATCAAAGTACTGTAAAAACCTTGGGAGGTGCAATATGGCCACAGAAGCCGATGCGCCAACAACTACCAAATCAAAAAAAAAAAAAAAAAAAACCTAGTTGCTTGCAGTGGAACAGCTATCTTTCCCGCTGCAAAAATTAATTCTTTATTTTTTTATAATTGTTCTTACAGTTAAAGTTGCAAGTCCTGAATTATGGCACACATCCGTTTGTCGTTGACCGGAATCGATTCGCATCAAAACGTCTAATTTACTTTTCAAATTCAGTCTTTTTCTTACATTTATAGTCTTCGTACTGCGCCCAGACATTGTTGCTTTTTCATTCCTGTCGGTCATTATTAGCTCTTCGAAAATGTAACTGCGTTGGTTGAATTAATTACGATACAATGTTCAAGTAAACTTTCCGTTACGCACGATGTCTAATACTCTACTGAGTGATGACTAGACTTCGGATAAATGCATATAACGCAAATATTACAAGCAATATACTTGATCATTTTTTAAAATGTTGATCGCGGAACTACGTGACAAGTCACTGTACTGAAACTAAATTAGCGTGCGAGAAAATTTTACTGAGCGTGGAAATTTCTCAAGTCGGCGGGGGAAACGTTTTAATGCTGTTTTGCTATTCATTTTCAAGCTATCGACTCCATCAAATGAAACAATTTCGTTAATATGTCAAAAATGTAATCTGTAAAAGAGCGTTATAGTGATCTGTGACAGCGTTATAGTCAGATACGGGTTATAATATAAGAACAGCGTTATAGCGAATCAGCGTAAAGCGAACCGCGTTATAACGGGGGCTTGCTGTACACCGAAAATGGTGAAAAGGCTCCAATCAGGAGATCTTTTAATTGAGACCACTCAAGCAAGGCATTCAGAATTTTTACTAAAAATGTCATCTATAAGTGGAATTCCAATCAAAGTCTCACTGCATAACACCTTGAACTCCTCAAAAGGAGTAATAAGTGAGTGGGATTTGTTGAACATAACAGAAGAGGAGATAGTCATGGAATTACTAGAACAGAAAGTAACTCAAGCAAGAAGAATCATGTAAAGAAGGATCACAAACTTGTTCCCACACGTAATATTATATTGACCTTTAGTACACCGAATTTTCTGACTTCAGTTAAAGCAAGTTACCTAAACTGCCACATCCACCCATACATTTAAGGGTCGAATTCAGGATCGTTTGGATCGAATTGAAATTCTCAAGGATATTCAGCATGGTTTCGTAAAGGGAAAATCATGTTTAACAAATCTCGTTCGCTATTTTGAAAGAGTCACTCACAAGCTGGATTTAGGGAATAATTTCGACATTGTTTATTTAGATTTCAGCAAAGCTTTTGACTCAGTCCCACATGAGTGGTTACTTTATAAGCTGGAACAGGTTTGAATCACTGGGAAAATCCTTAGATGGATAGCAGGATGGCTTCAGGACAGGAGGCAGAGGGTTGTGATAAATTGCTATTCCTCAGATTGGGTTAATGTAAGAAGTGGGGTTCCCCAAGGATCAGTATTTGGACCACTGTTGTTTTTAATTTTCATAAACGAAATCGATGAAGGGATAGAGGGCGTGATGTCTAAATTTGCAGATGATGTTAAAATTGGTAGAGTAGTTAATGATCACTGTCAAGTTGAGCTTCTTCAGAGAGACCTAGATAGACTTCAAGAATGGTCAGAAAAATGGCAGCTATGCTTTAATCCAACAAAGTGTAAGATATTTCACCTGGGAAACAGTAATCCCAAAATAACTTATTCACTTGGTGGAGTTCAACTAAACCCAGTACTGGAGGAAAGGGACTTGGATGTTACAATACGGTCAGACATGAAATTCTCTGAGCATTGTAAACAGGTTGCAAGGAAGGCCCATGGTGTCCTATCGATGATCTATTGAACTTTTGCAAGTAGAGATAGGGACGTGATAATTCCAAAAGCCTTATATAATTCCATTATATAAGGCTTTTGTTAGACCACACTTGGAATACTGTGTTCAAGTATGGAGACCGCACCTAAACAAAGAAATCGAGCTTCTTGAAAGGGTGCAAAGACGAGTAACTTGCCTGGTGAGATCGGAAAAAGGTTATCTATATGAAGAAAGACTTCGAATATGTGGGTTGCAAAGTTTTGAAACTAGATACCTTAGAGGAGATTTGATTGAGGTGTTTAAGGCTGTGAGAGGCATCAGTAAAATGAATGAGGACAGAATTTTCAAGGTTATAAATGATGCTAGAACTAGGGGACATAAATTCAAGTTACGGGGGGAAATGTTTAGATTGGACTGCAGGAAGTTTTATTTTAGCCAATGAGTTATAAATTACTAGAATAAGTTGCCTACATGGGTAGTAGAGGCTGACAGTTTGGGGAAATTCAAAGGTCATCTGGATAGTACTTTCAGGTCAGGGAAGCGCATAGGATGATAGGTTTAATTTCCTTTTCTTCTACTAATTATTATTATTTATTTATCTTATCTTATTTTATTTTTATTTATTTATTATTATTTTTTTTATCATTGTTTTAGTCGGGTGTTTTTTTTTTTTTTTTTTTTTTTGGCCGGTGCCGCATAAGCCATAGGCTTTCTTGCACCATGCAGCCAACACTAATACATTCCAAACCCTTTAAGATGTTTCAAGTGCCAAAAGTTTGGTCACTCCCAAACAACATGCAGAGGCGAAACTACTTGTCCTACCTGCAGGTCAAAAAACCATTTACAAACAGAGTGTACTGCAAAGGCTCTGGAATGTCCAAATTGCAAGAATGACCATCCAGCATACTCAAATCATGCGATCTCTGAAAAATTGACAAAAGAATACAAAAGTACAAGATCAAGAATAAGGTCACATATCAAGAAGCAAGAAAGCAAATAATAAAGTCAACTATCCCAAAAACCACGTACGCTTTCATTACACTAAAGTGCCAAGCTGTTTCAACCTAAACTGAGGTATCAATTCTGCCTAATACATCCATTGCAGGATGGGCACGATCTGTGCTATCAACATCTCAAAACCACCAAACCCGTTCTAGTTGATGAAATAAGTAATACCCCTATCACAGTTCCGCCTAAAATAAAATCATGTGATAAGATGTCAAATAAATCACAAAGGCAACAAGCCACTGAATTACAAAAGACAAACTCAAATAGAATGGACTCTGAAAATATAGCTACACACAATGAAACAGTCCTTGATCTTCATGCAGAAGATGATATGGAGACTGGATTTTCATTAGGTCAAACTGATGACATAGAAGACAGTACAGATCCCGGACGTCCCAATTTTCTGAAATATGACTGTCAAAAGCAAACCACTCACAAGGAGCAGACAGACTCGCCTTCCCTCCTCAAACCCCAAAAATGCAGAACATTGTTCAATGGAATTGTAGAGGTTTACGCAGCAATACCAATGACATCTATGATTTAATCTCCCGATATGGTCCTATAGCTGTTTGCATACAAGAGACTAATCTAACTCCACAAGTAACTCCATCAATCAGAAATTTTACATTTTACAGAAAAGATAGAAACTCCTCATTATCCACATGTGGAGGCATTGCGATTCTAGTTGACTGTAAAATACCTTCTAGAAACATTCCGCTTCAAACCCACTTAGAAGCTATTGCTGTACGTGTATCAGTTGGGCAAATTCTAACTCTAGTATCTCTGTACTTTCCACCTAACAAGATGTGCACGTTTAAAGAACTAGAAGACCTCATAAGACAAATACCACCACCTTTTTGTATCCTTGGTGATTTCAATGCACATCATCCATTGTGGGGATCAGACCACATGGACAATAGAGGACACTTGATCGAGACGATATTAGACCAACTTAATCTAACATTACTTAACACTGGTGAAAATACTTATATTCACCTTCCCACTGGATCTATGTCAGCAATTGATTTAACTCCCTGTTCCCCCATATTATATCCCAGTATAGAATAGACAGTATTAAATGACCCACACAATAGTGATCACTTTCCAATCATATGCAGAATCCAAACACTGCAAACATCATACCCTGATAATTGCTCAAAATGGAAATTCTCCAGAGCAGATTGGGAAAAGTTTTCAACCCATCTTTATTTTGATAGCCAATTGATCAGTCTACAACCCATTGGTGATGTCACAGAGCATATTACCTGGCAAATACGACCATTGCCTCTGAAGCAATACCTCAAGCCTCCACATGTAAGCACAAAAACCTTAAACACTGGTGGAATGAAGCTTGTACCAATGCCAGAAAGGAAAAAAATAAAGCTTGGAACCTGTTCTGGAAGTTCCCAACTACCAACAACCTAATTCAATATAAAAGGCTCAAGTCTAAAGCTAGACAAAATTAGAAGAAAAGCCAAAAAGGAATCATGGATACAGTTTGCCTCCACTATTACAAAGGATACTAGCAGTCGTTTCATCTGGAAAAAGATTCGGTAATTAAATGGGAAATATCTGCCTCTTCCTTCTCCCATCTTAATCAAAAATAGACAGGAAATTTCTTCTGAAGAAGAAATTCTCTGCAAGGGCGTTAGCTATTTCTTCTGAAGAAGAAATAGCTAACGCCCTTGCAGAGAATTTCTACCAAAAATCTGCCACATCAGCATATGGCAACTCTTTTCTTAAAATCAAAGCTTCGGCTGAAAGGTACAAAATAAAATTCCATACTACCCAAAATATTGCCTATAATCAACTGTTTAACCTATTTGAACTGCAAACAGCATTAAATAGATCACCCAACAGTTGGACCTGATAGTATATATTATGTAATGCTGAAACATAAATAGTACGGCCTTGAATTTACTATTAATGTTCTATAATCGGATTTTTCTTGAAGGTACATATCCATCTTCCTGGCATCATTCCATCATTTTAGCCTTTCCTAAAGGAGGAAAAGATCACTCACTTCCAGAAAATTACCGAACTATTTCTCTAACCAGCTGCCTAAGTAAAATCCTAGAAAGAATGATACACAGACGGTTTACCTGGGTTCTTGAAGCTAAAGCACTGATGAACAATAATGAGTTCGGTTTCCGACAAAACAGACCCACTTTGGATCTAATGGTGAAAGCCAAGACTAACATCCGCAATGCTTACGTCAAAAATGAACACCTTGTAATGGTAAGTCTCGATATAGAAAAGGCTTTCGACACTACCTGGAGGTATGGCATATTGAGAGAACTTCATTCCATAGGATTACGAGTGCACTTACCAGAGTTCATTAGAAATTTTCTTCAACACAGAACCTTTCAGGTTCGCTACCAATCTGTACTTTCTCGGTCCTACACTCAAGAAGGTGTCCCACAAAGATCAGTACTGAGCTCTACCCTTTTTTCACTTAGATGAACACCATAACACACAACATCCCAAATACCATAGAACTATATATGTATGCTCATGATCTTACTTTATCTTGCCATCCACAAAATATTCATACCATTGAAAGATAGCTGCAACTCTCCATAAATAAATTGGAGACATGGGCAATGCAGAGTGGATATTGTTTATCAGAACAAAAAACAATTGCAGTTCACTTTTGCAAAAAACATAAGCTACACCCAGAACCGGAACTCAGATTAAAAAACCATTTGATCCCTCTCACCAGTAATCTTCATTTCCTAAGCTTAACATTGGACACCAAACTGAACTTTGTTTCACATATCACATACCTCCGAACTGTTTGTCTAAAGAAACTTAATATACTTAGGTCCATTTCTGCTATGACATGGGGAGCTGATAGATACACTCTATTACATTTTTATCGTGCTATTATCAGATCTCATTTAGACTACTGTGCTATTGTGTATGATTCAGCTAGGAAAAGTGCATTAATCAGACTTAATACCATCCAACACAGTGCCCTTCGTACTGCTCTGTGTGCATTTAGAACATTCCTTGTTCAGTCTGTAGGTAGAGGCACACGAACCTCCACTTCACCTTCAAAGGAAAATGTTACTTCTAAATTATGCAGCTAAAATTCAAAGCCTTCCAGACCATTCCGTTCGACCGTTGCTTTCCAACCCTGAATGGACAGCATTTTATAACATTAAACCGACTGAAAATAGACCAACTGGCATTAGACTAAAAGATTTGCTTCACACTTGGAATATTGATTTTGATAACATACTTCAAGAGAGCGATATTCCTGATCCACCTTGGTCTATAAATCTACCTCACTGTGATACCCATTTTTATCAATGGGAAAGAAATCCCTGGCAGATGAAAATATCAAACAACTACACAAAGAACATGCCCTCAACAATATACAAAGCTGCCAAATATATACAGATGGCTCAAAAACAAGTTCTGCTGTTGGTGCTGCAGCTGTCTTTCCATCTTTTACAGTCTCCATATCACTACCAGTTGAATGTAGCAGTTATACTGCTGAGTTATATGCAATCAGACTAGCTGTACAGAATATTAATACTCTCCACAATGCTAGCAGTATAATATACACTGATTTATTGAGTGCAGTGTCTGCTTTGGGCAATCAATTTTCAATATCAAAGCCAATCAAAAAACAAATCACTTGCTGTTTAAACCATCTACGAAGTAGGAATCATTCAGTGAAATTCTGCTGGATCCCAGGGCGTTCTAGTATCTTAGGCAATGAGAGAGCAGATCAGGCAGCCAAAAAACCAAACAGTACAACACCATCAAATTACCAAGTACCATATAGAGATTATTTGAAGCATATAAAAAAAAAAAGTCTAATGTTTCAGTGGTCAGAAATATGGGAGGCACAAAGTAATAACAAGTTGCTCCAAATCAAAGAAGAACCAGCATTATGAATTTCCAGCTTCAGACAAAATAGACAGGAAGAAGTTGTACTAGCAAGACTAAGGATTGGACATACGCACCTAACCCATATGTTTCTACTCATGTGGGATGACCCACCTCGATGCACGCATTGTACACTACTGCTTACAGTCAAGCATATACTTTTAGATTGTCCTCACTATTCCCCTTTCAGAAGTATTTTTCACTCTCAATCACAACTGCAAGAACCGTTATCGGTTAACCACATGAATGGCAATAGTGCTAACCTAGCTACACTCTATACCTTTCTGAAGCAAATACATATATATGAATTCCTATGATGCAAAATGGAACAGATTATATTACTTTAGGATAATAATATAGGACCTGGCACATTTTGGCCTTACCTGCCCTTGTGCCCTTAAATACCAATACCAATACACTGCCATAAAAAAATAAAAACAATTTGCACTTTCTGTTTTATTGGGCTTTTCTGTTCGTGCATCTAATTATAAAAGGTAGTAAACTCATCTTATTGCATTTTCAAAAATACCAGTCGCTGGAATTCTGTGGGTTTTACGTTATTATGGTGAAATGTGTGTCCCTTTCACTGAAATCTTCAGTCATAAAAAAAACTCAGAAAAAACCTTAAATAAATTGTAAGAATCTTCTCTTCCTTCATATTTTTTGCTTGTTACTCCGTATCTCACTTGTGCAATTTGTGCGTGCCGTGATCATCGTTATTGATTGCTTATTTTATTTATTTATTATTTTTGTTTGTTTTAAATTTTACAAACCTAAAAAAAAAAAATTACGTGAATTCGTAGTTGCATAAGTCAGGGAGTATGTATTGAAAAATGTTCAGCAACCTATGTAAAAAAATTATGGCGATAGATAAAAAACTTACCACGCACTACTCGCATGTCCAATACGATGCTTCCCTTTATTTTTTGCAATGTCGATTTTAAGTCTAATAGCTTTCCTGTAATTTTTATGATGTTGCATATGGTTTGGTCATCAACATTATAATGGTTCATTAGAGATTTAACGGATGCACTGTTTTCAAACTTTGAACTGAAGTAATAGGCTGACTGAAGTAATAGGCTCCAGTGGGAATCAATAAAATTCTCATTGGTAGGTAACACAAGAACTGGAAGACAAACCTAGAATCTTAGAAAGTTGCATATGGCTGGATATGACAAATCTAGATAGTTGGTATAAAAGGAATGGTCTCACAACCATTTTGTAAAAGAAATAAATTGCAAAAAAAGAATTAAATGCAAATAAAAATATTAAGGAACTGTTATTGTTAGAAAGTTGCACATGCACTAAAATTTTATCAAGCAGTGATGGCAGTGGGGAAATCAGAAGCTGTACCCAGCTGTAAACATGTAGCAATAGTTTGTAGCAAAAATAGCAATAAAAGTTGAACATCTGGGGATTGGCTTTAAGTGCAGAATGTTTCTTCCATTTTCCTCTTTGTTATTATTCTTACAATCTGTGAATTCTCTGTATGAGCTTATCAACGAAAGCAGCCTTCAATGCTATGGAAAGGTTATCTGTTTATATTTGAAAATTGCCAATTGCAACAGTATTATAGCTTTTAGTGGATCTGTGCTGTTAATTCCACTCAGCAGCAACAACTTTCTTCATAAGGTAAAGTATTTTAATGTTTGTTTGTTCTTAAGCTCACTGGTAGCTGAATTATTTAAATTTTAATTTAAATAAATTTTTTTGAATTAAATTTTTGATATTTTAAAATTTTTTTTTTTTTTTTGTTTGTTTAGTATATTTATTCACTCAGCTGTTGCTCAGTGGTGGAGATGTATACAAACTGTGAAGCTCAGAGATGCTGTGTTAAATATTGTGTAAGTAATTATCACATTTATATTTTCATTTAAATTTTTATTTATATTTTACACTATGCATGAGTCAGTTTCATTTGAAATTAAGTAGGATTAAAATAAAGTGATATCTTCAGGATAAATCTCATTTAAACACATTAGATTATAGGAAATATGCTGCTAATGAGTACTCTAGTTGTTATTGAGAGAAACAAAAAATCTAAAAATTATTTCTCTTCTTAACAATTTTTATAAATAATTTCATCTAAAAGAATTTTTTGACACCATAATTTAAGCTACAGATTGGCATTCACCTATTACTGTCCTTTTCGTTACAACAGCTGCATGAAGAGCATTTTTCAGCCTAGAATTCCATAATGAGCAATAGCTCCATGTGAGGTGAAAATACTTAGTCCCACAAACAGAATTGCTTACCCTAAAGCTCATGTCAAGTTCAACAAATCGGTAATCCATCACAATTGGAAAACCATCTTTTGGGGAAAGAAATTGTTCCCACAGCAATTCAACGTGTAAGTGTGATGAAGTGCTATAGACTTATTCCAGAAACCAAGATAACATGCAGAACCTGCAGAACAATTGCCAACAAGATATCCTCACAGGTGTCATCATTTCAAAAGAAGAACCAATCCAAGCTGACAGTGATCTCCCACCAATGGCATTTGCTGAAAATGATAGATTTCCACAACTTATTCTAAAGCAGGTAAATATTTATATCATAGATGCAATTCTGGTGATCATTGAAACGAAACCCTTACCACCCAGAACTATCCACACCCTAAACAAGCTGCTTGTGCTCTTAGTGTAATGGAGAAGTGCCGGTCTGTGATCAAAAAATAAATCCTCACATCTAAATCATGCACAACCTTCAATCCTTGGGACTAAGAGCAGTTACCACAGCTCATACAAGGTTTTTTGCTTCTCACAACCTTCCAGGTATGGTACAAAAACATTGTCTCAATCACACATTTCAAAATAATGATGCATGAAGAAGCCATTCTGCGCAGGTCAGTACTTAGTGCTACTTTGTTTTCTATTCAGATAAATATATTACAACATTAGTATTAGCAAAGGAACATGATGCAAGAAAGCAAACTTATATAGCATCAGTCAAAAAACAAAAAGAACCCCCCTTCTCATTTCACCCATGCACTTGCTCCAAATGTTTGTCTAGTTCTGCCTTGAATTTATTTCAGGTATTAACTTCTGCAATGACAGATGGAAGTTTGTTCCAGCAATCAACCACCTGCTAGCTAAAGGCAAACTTCCGCACATCTATCCTACAACTGTCCTTCCTCAATTTGAATTTATGCCCTCTCAGGCGATTATTCAGAGCAAGTGGAAGAATCCCATCAGCATTGAGCATGCTCAAACCATTCAAGGTTTTATACACCTCAATCAGATAACCTTGCAGGTGCCTCGTCTCCAGACACTGTAATTTGCAAAACTTAAGCCTTTCTTCATAAGGGCAACCCTTGTTCCCTTCTCTGTACTTGTTCCAACAGCTCTACATCCTTCTTAAAATGAGGCCTCCAGACCTGTATACAGTACTCAAGGTGTGGCCTGACCATTGCCTTATACAAGGAGATTATCACTACCTTATCCCTGCTAGAAAAATTCCTGTATATCATTGACAAGACACCATGAGCTACTCTTGCAGATCGTCTGCACTGCTCAGAAAACTTCATATCTGCCTGCACAATTACCCCCAGGTCCTTTTCACTCTCTACTATGGTCAGTGTAGTACCACCCAGTTGATATTTCTCTGGGGTTACTGTTTCCCATTTGCAGTACTTTACATTTGTCAATGTTAAACTTCAGTTGCCAACTCTCAGCCCATCTGCTCAACTTTTCTAGATCCTGTTGCAGCAGCATACTGTCATTAGTGTCATTAACAAACCTGTTGACCTTTGTATCATTTGCAAAGATGATCTCATAATTTCAAGTCACTTCCAGAATATGTACTTTATAGAAACAACTTCAGTAAACAAAATAACATATTGTGTGGCATGTAATGGCTATCGTCTCTTGAAACACTAAACCACTGTTATCAGACGTCTTTAAGAATCGCAGCGCACATCCAGAACCTTTTGTAATGTCATCTAATCCTAACACTAAACTCTGTATGATATCTAGGCCTAGTTACCATATAGCAAACTAACCTCTGTATCAGACATTACTCATTTATTTGATAGTATGAACCAGAGCTGTAATGCTTAAAATGTTCTATGTTGATATCAATATTTGTAAAATAATAAGAGAAGTTTACATCAATATAATAGTAGAACACTTCCGTATGATACTCTCCAGCAATTAAAATGAAAAAATTGAAAATCTTACATAACAATAAAAAATAATTAAAAATCAATTGAACACAATTAAAAATAAATCTAACGCAATTAAAAATTTAATAGATTAATTAAAGGAAATTTAACAAAAAAATGGAAAACGATTTCCCTTCCCGAAGCTGACAACGCTTTTCGACCGTATGTCGTGATCATAGGAACGAAAATTACCGAATAAGGGTGTGCTTGAAACTTAAATAGGGATTATTTGTCCTCACGCATGCATGTAACAGCCCATGAATCGGAGATTAAAAATGGCCTGCGAACATTAACCGAATAATTATTTAATTTAATTTTGACAGTTTCTGAAATTAACCATCATCATCAGCCATTTTCAATCCACTCCAGGATGAAGGCCTCTCCAGCAACTTTCCAGTTCCTTCTGTTTTGTGCAATGGCCATCCATTTACTAGCCACAAACTCATGAATTTCGTCTATCCATCTTCACCATTGTCTTTAGGTTTTCTTTTACACAGAATGGTACCCTCTTGGGTACCATTTTAGTTCTTTAGTTTTCATAAAAATGTCCTTTACTTGAGTTTGTTGCCTAATCCATGTGTTTCTCTTCTTACCTAACAGTCTGGTTCCACATAATTTGTTCCATTCTTCATTGTGTAGTTCTCAGCTTCTCTTCCATTCTTTTGGTAAGTGCCCAAGTTTCACTTCCATAAGTCATGGTGGGGAGTATACATTGGTTCATTATTTTACGTTTCAGACAAACTGGGATATTGCTCCTCAGTATATGACTATATTTCCTGAATGCTATCCATCTCTTGACTTCCAGCCATTTATCATTATTAGAGCTAATAACTTGTCCCAGATGAGTATATGACTCCACCTTTTCAATTACTGCTCCTTCAATCATTATGTCCCTTTCTGTGGCATACTTGTTCATCATTACTTTTGTTTTAGCCATATTCATCTTTAGTCCAAAATTCTTACTAACTGTGCAAAACTGATTAAGATTTTCCTCTAATTCTTTGGGATTGTACCTTATGACCACAACATCATCTCCAAAATCATAAATGGTTTAGGTACTCTCCATTCACATTGACTCCTTTCTGCAACCAGTATAATCTTCTGAAAGCTTTCTCAAGGGCAGCAGTAAACAACTTTGGAGATATTGTGCCTCCATGTTGACCTCCTTTCTCGATTTTAAAGTTGCTACTGTCTTTGTGTAGTCTAATAAAGGAGGTTGCGTTCTCATATATTTTTTTCAAAATCATAATATGTGGGGTATCTATGCTTCGTCTTTCCAGTTCCCGAAACATTGCCTTATGCTGTATGGAGTCAAATGCCTTTTCATAATCCACATATGCCAGGCATAATGGTGTTTTATATTCATTTGCTTTCTCCATTAGCTGTGATATTACATGAAGGTGATCCATAGTTGAGAATCTTGTCCTAAAGCCAGCTTGCTCTTTCGGTTGATTCTCATCAAGTATTCTTTCTATTCTGTTAGTAATGACCCTTGTGACCAACTTGTAGATGTGGGATAACAAGCTAATTGTTCTATAATTTCCAATTTCTGATTTGTCTCCTTTCTTATGCAGCAAAACTATGATTGCATTATTCCACTCCTTAGGTGTCACCTTTTCTAATGTATTTTGTCAAGAGTCTTGCCAGTTTGTGTCATGTCTCTTCCTCCCAATTTTAACAACTCTACAGTAACTTCATCTTCTTCTGGGGCATTCTGATTCTTAATTTTCTTCAGTGCATGTTCTACCTCATCACGAAGGATATCGGGTATGTCGTATGTGTTGCTAATTTGTGCTCCATCTTCTCCACTGCTGGCATAATTTCCTCGCTCCTTGTATAATTCTCTATAGTAGTCTTCTTCTATTTGAATTATGCCTTCTCTGCTATTTATAAGTACACCATCGCTATTCTTCAGTTTCCGTATCATTTATCTTTCTGTATTACTGCACATGGCTGCTGATTTAAGTCCACTGTTTTCCCTTAATGCTTGTTCTACTTTTCTTGTGTTAAATCTTCTTATGTCCTCTCTGAGTCTCTTTCTAATGGCTTTGCATAACTAAATATATTTAATTTTCCCCTTGTCAGTGTTTATCTTGCTCTTCATTCATCGTCTTCGGTTTGTCATGACACTTGTTTCTTGACTAATTTTTTCTTCTTTGGATTTCTTTTTACGTATAGGTTTCTTGGGCTTTCACTTTCAGAAAGTTGTAATATTCCTCGTCGATATCTTGGTCCTGAGCCATCTGTAGAAGCTCAAACTTGTTCTTAAGTTCCAGTACATACTGCTTTTTCTCCTCTTCTGTTATCTCAAAGACCTTCGTATTATTTACTCGAGTCAGTTTTTTCCTTTCTTTTCTTACATCTATATCAAGTGTGCATCTTACCATTCTGTGATCACTTCCAACATTTACCTTGTTCAAGACAGTAACATCATTCAGAATATATCTTCTGTTAGTGAGGATGAAGTCAATTTCATGTTGTTAATCCATTTGGACTCTTCCATGTCCACTTTCTGTTCACTCTTTTCTTGAAAAAAGTGTTCATTACTGACAATCCTTGAGATTCTTCAAATTCCACAAGTCTTTCGCCTCTTTCATTTCTTTCACCAATTCCAAAATTTCCTATAATTCCCCTTTCTGCACTGTTTTGTCTTTTTCCAACCTTAGCATTGAAGTATCCCATAATGATAATTTAGTGGGTTTTCTGCTCATCTAGAAGACTCAATTTCAGTGCACATTTCTTCAACCTCTTCATCATCATGACTCAATGTTGGTGCATAAATCATTATAACCTTTAGCTTGTACCTCTTAGAGATTCTGAGTATTAGTCTTGACACCCTTGGTGATGTACTTTTGAATTCCAAATGTTGTTTTTGATATCTTTATGGACCAGAAAGCCAATTACACCTTAGCTCCTTTCACTGTTTCCATTGGTGTACAGCAGATTTCCACTTGATAAACTTATAAGTGATTAATTTCTTCTTCTTCTTTCAGCCAAACCGATGATATTCCAATTCACATTTTCTAATTCCTTTTCCAGCTCTAATATCCTGTCATTGGTGAAGACAGGATATTAGAGCTGGAAAAGTCTGGTATAATTATGTTGGACACTAAGTATTTTGGCCTCGTTAAATAAAAAAGTATGTTTTTCATTAACGGCAGAAGGCTAATTCTGACTGGATGAGAAGCACAAACTGAGGCTGCGTGTTGATTAACACAAATTCAGAGGAAAACGCGTAGAACAGTGTTACGACGAGTTGCAATCACCACAAGGAATGTTGTCCAGGTCGTTTATTTGTGTTGCGAACGAGGAAAGGACTGAGTGATTTTTCAGTATAGTGTATAGTTTCCGTATTGTCCTGGCCACAATTTTAAATTTGGTATCCGGTCTTGTGTGATTTCTTCAATTCCTTTAACTGAGCCATAGTAATGTAGTCAAATGACTACATTGCTATGGCTCAGTTAAAGGAATTGAAAGCCAGAATATACAATATTCCTGCACTTTTCAAATTACACAAGACCGGATTTCCTATTCGGCCTATTGTTTCCTATTGAAACTCAGCATTTTCATCCTTGGCTACACGTGTATATAGCATTATAAAACCCTTTAGACAGGCGATACAATTTGGGATTAAGAACTACGATACATTATTTAATAACTTTAAGGGCTGTAGACTTGGCGATAATGATAATTTATTATCACTAGATGTTACCTAGTTTTTATACAAATGTAAATGTTGAATACACATTGGATATTATTTGGGATATGTTAAATGATAATTCTATACCAATTAATTATACGAAGCTTCCTATTAAAGAAATTTTTCACTTAATTAAACTCTTAGTTGAGGTCAACTATATCACCTTTCCAGACAAAGTATACAAACAAATTTTTTGGTTTGCCAATGGGATTGAGCTTGAGCAGCTTAATATCGGAGGTATATCTCTCAACGATTGAGCGTATACATTTGATGCCTTTTCTACCCCATATCACATACTACGGGAGGTATTTAGACTATCTTCTAGTTATTATTGTTAATACTACTATTCAAGATATTTTACATTCGTTTAATTATATTCACTCTAGACTCCAATTTACATTGGAAAGGGAGGATACGGATACAAAGTCATTAAATTTCATGCTTACTCGGGACGCGAATAAAATCGAATTTAGCATCTATTGTAAACCTACAAACACCGGCAATCTTCTACATTATAACAGCTATCACCCGTTCTCCTACAAGGGATCTATTATCTTTAATCAATTTCTAAATGCCTATAAATATTCTTAAACAGGGATTATGCCCTTGCTACAATAAACCGAATTGGGGTACAAGTTAGGGATAGGATACAAATACTACGTCAACCAACAATCGTAATATTAAAAAATACTTTATTTCTGTCCTATATGTTGAACAGTGCACAAACAGCATAGCGGATTCTTAAAGATACCGAATTTAAAATTTAGTATAGTGTGTAGTTTCCGTACTGGCCAGGCCAGTACGGAAACTACACACTATACTAAAAAATCGCTCAGTCCTTTCCTCATTTAGATCACAAATGACCTGGTATACAACATTTCTTACGGTGATTGCAACTGGTCATACCAAAGTTCTACACGTCTTCCTCTGAATTTTCATGTTAATCAACACGCAGCCTCAGTTTGTGCTTCTCATTTAATAGCATCAGAACTAGCCTTTCATGCCGTTAATGAAAAACATACTTTTTTATTTAACAAGGCCAAAGTACTTAGTGTCCAACGTAATTATAACAGACTATTAATTGCAGAAACTGTCGAAATTAAATTACATGAGAATTCTGTTAATGTTCACCGGCCATTTCTTATCTCCAATTCATGGGCTTTATGTGCATTTGCAAGGACAACTAATCCCTATTTAAGTTTCATACTCACCCGTATTCAGTAATTTTTGTTCCTGTGATCACGACATATTGTTGCAAAGCATTGTCAGCTTCAGGAAGGGAAATCGTATAGCATTTTTTCGTTAAATTTTTAAAATTAATTTATTTAATTTTTAAATGTGCGTTAGATTGATTTTTAATTATTTTTTACTGTTACGTAAGATTTTTGATTTTTTCGTTTTAATTGCTGGAGAGTATCATACGGAAGTGTTCTACGTATTATATTGAGGTAACTTCTTATTATTTTACAAATTACTCATTTATGTACCTTGTGTTTAAAAAAAATCAGGCCTCCTTAAAAGTATTTCTACAACAAAGTGATGGGCTGAACACATCTGTATTGTGCACTAATCAGGTCCTGTTTCATTTATGCAACTCCTGTTTATGATTTTGCAAGAAAGAGCAGTATTAAATACCATTCAATACAGTGTCTTGAGAATTGTCTTGGGAACATTATGAACACCTCCAATACAAAGCAGTCTTTGTATAGAAGCAAAAATGAATCTCCACTGCATCTCAGAGATGGGGATAGGAACACTACTGCTCAGCTATGCAACTAAAATTCAAAATCAAAATAAGGAAGAGTAAAATAATCACCTGAAATCAGCATAAGTCCCACCACTGGCAGCCAAGAGTTAGCCAGACCCCCATCCCCAGTGCCTATCTTTTGAGTATTTGGTCCCTAGGCAAAACATTTTCGAGGGCCCCTGCACTCTACTTTAATAATAAAAAAAAATTAATGCTATAATCCAAAATTAGATTACAGTCAATATAAAAATGTAAAGCAAATATATTTATATATATTTCTAAGGGTAAAAATTAAGAATATAATATGCAACACATATGGATATCATTAATTTTGGCTGTGTCCATTGCCATTTAAGGGCCACCTCAAAATATGGGCCCTAGGCACATGCCTAGTTTGCCTAAGCCTAAGATAGGCCCTTCCCACCCCTAGTGGATCTCCACCAAGAATTAATAGCAAATAGTTTAATCAGGTAGTACTTCATTATATGCAAGTCTCGGGAAATGTGACAACATAGGGGATTGGGGGGTGTGTGCTACCTTTCTTTTTATTTTTTTACTTGACATTTATTGGTTAGGGCAGCATATACTAAATTAAGGTAAACCATAACCTGGTCTATGCTGCCCAATTGTTGGTATATAGCTGCCATGCTACCCTGTGATTCATATATAATTGTACTATGCTTTATGAAGATACCAATTGCAAAATCTTGGAAGGTATGCATCCTTAGTTTCAATAAAAGAATGTTCCTGGTCTTCAGGAAGACCGGGAATATTGTTTTATTGAAAACCTAAGAATCATGCTGGATCACCCACTTAGCAGTCTTCAGGAAGACTGCTAAGTGGGTGACCAACATACTTTCATAATGGTTAGTCACAAATTGTGTAAGATCAGGTTTGATTTCTCCACATGTGCAGGTTTGTGTATCTGTGAAGCTCAATTGGTGGAGTTTGCTTTTGATGGAACTATGTTCAGTTAAGAACATTGCTCCAACATAGATAAACTTGTGGTCAGAACTGACCACTTATCAGCTTTCCATATACCTTTCTGCCTTTGATTCACTTGTCAAATTCAGGTTTATGCTGAGAATCCCAGCAAGATGTTGCTTTTATAGGTGGTAGCTGATGCCTCAAAAAATAATTAGTCAATTTGGGAGCCTACTAGCCAGAACCTGAACAGCAGGGGTGGAAGCTGTTTGGCAAGCTGATCTCATTATTGGGAACATCTTTCATTGTATTGTTCTAAGTCTGTCTCTTTTTACTTTTTTGACTTTTGTATACCACATATCAGTGGTGTAGGTTGGTACAATTATATAGGAGTATTAGGGTTCCCCTTTTAATCCCCACCCAATTCTAGTTATTCATACTATTATTGACATAAATGTTCTTTCAGCTGGTACAAATAAAAATAATATAGGAAAAAATGGATATGGGTGTTAGGATATTGGAGAAGAGACCATCACCAAGTTGTGTTCTGAGGTGCTTAGAGGACCACTCACCTCGACCATGTACTTAGAAGGGTTGTTTGTGAGAAAAAGATTAAGCATGTTGACTGCATGGTTGATATTGTCTGTATTCTGCTAGGTAATAAATGAACAATTTGTGTCATTAGAAATTGCAAAAGCCTCAGCATCTTGAGGAACTGGGTTTTGAGCTGTTATTTTGAACATTAAAATCACTAAGGAAATTTGCCTCACTGTTGAGAAAGTTGGACTGGAGAAAGTCAAGTTCCAAAGAGAGCAAGTCAAAGAGTTCCCGGTGATTAGTGAAGTTGGGAGAACGATAGACGCAACTGATGAATTTCAAATAATATGGTAGAGAGATTTTAAGCCAGACAAGATCGAAAAGAGAAGATTCCAAATTATTGTTTTACCTTTGAAGCAAAAGGAATCATGCAACAAATAATTCAGACAACTGAGATGAGCAGTGGTAGAATCAACCGATAACCGGAAATCTGTCAGAAAAAGTACATGGGGTTTTGGCAGACTGTAAGTGGAAATGGATATCACTGAGATTAGAACTGAGACCACATATATTTGTGAAATGAACGAGGAAGCATATGGGTAGTTTAGATATTTTTGCAGTTAAATTTGTTCTATTGGTTCGACAATTCATGATGTATTCAGTAATAAGGATGGCCTCCATAACTGAGTGGCCAGGAGGGGAGTGGTTTAGACACACTGTTTGAGTAGACTGGATTCAACACCCTGGCTGATAAATACAGTCGATTTGCCACCCTGTACTGGACCAGTGTGATAAATTATGGTCCATTTCTCTTAACATGAATCATTGAGGAGGCTTTTCTCTTGCAGTGGATTAATAATGTCTGCAATTTATTTTATTTTTTTTTTTTTCAATAGTAAAAAGAAGTGGGGGGGACATGCTACATGAAGTGAAGTAATGAAATTTTTGGATATGGCATACATGTGGTAAGAAAGAATATACTCAGATCCTTGACATAACATGGCCTCGACAATGCCCCGCATGTATACACCACTCAGACTCCCTCTAGTCACTACATGGCAGAGTAGAGCAGTGAGATTATAAACTATCTAATCCAGCTAGCCTTCTACAGTCTGGTGGACTATCTAGAAGCCAGTCTGCGAACATTGTTTTAGAGCTGTACCCTCGAAATATAAGGAAGATTAGATCTTGCATGATGTCCGTCATAGCCTAAAAAGACATCAATTATACTGCATGATGGGAGAGAGTTTGCTGGAGCTTTGTGCTGGAGAATAAACACTTCAAGCCATCAATAAGCAAAATTGTGGTATGGCACCAGTTGATGAGAGTCATCTACCACCTAGTATTGCACCTCTTATACCCAGGGTTACTAACAGAACCACCATCTTGAAGGTGCAAGCAGGAGATTTGGCTTTCAAACACTGACCGACTTTACCGAAATTAGGTCCACTTGACTTGAGTGTCACCTGAATATCAGTTCCATCAGCATTTTAGACTCCCAGGTTACAAGCACAGCTTGGCATATCTGTGACTGCCTCAAGGACCATGCCATACCTTACTATACTGATATTATTTACTATACTCCAAGCATGTATACAAATGCTAGCAGTATAATAAATAAATTTGGTAAATTTGAAGTGCTGGTCAAGACATCAAATGCAGATATTGGTGGGATATCAGCGATGTGGTGTAATGCAGTGATAAGGAATGCAGAATAGGAATTTGGGGAGTACAGTGTGTTCAAAAAAGTATAGACAGGATAGAAAGGGAGGAGGGGTTTTGCTGTTAGTTAAAAAAGACACAAAATCTAAGGCAGTGCATCCAGTTGACATGGATGGACAGTGCAATGTTGAGTCAGTTTGGTGACATAAGCACCAGGAAAGCAAAAATGAGGGTAGGAGTGTGTTATAGGCTTAATGACTCTGATGAGTACAATGAACAACTGTACAGAAAAATAGAGTAGGCCAGTAAATCAGAATGTCTTATAATGAGAGATTTTAACTTACCAAATATTGAATTGAACTTGTCAATTTGTCACTCACACACTAGCAAGATTTTACTGGACTTATTGGATGATTGTTTTCTTCAGCAGCATGTTTGGGAGGCAATCACAGAGAGTAATACTCTTGTTCTGATTATCAGCAGTGATCATTCATGCATTAAGATTCTTCAGATGAAGTAACTACTAGGTGGCAGTGATCACAGTGTACTGATGTGAGATTTTCTTAAAGATATAACTAACATCAGGGGTGAAGGGAAGGGTTTTTGCTTTCGTAAAGGTCACTACATTGGTCTCAAACAGTTTTTAAATTCTATACAGTAATACCCCGACTTACGCGAACTCGGAGTTACGCGGTTCTTGATTTTTTCGTTTGGCAACACTGCCGCCCACTATCTTCAAGGTCGTTTTTCATATGTTATCGATATACGGTGCGACGGCAGAGAGTGAGAGAGAAAGATGAACAAAATTCAACTTTACTGCGCATGAGCTGCACATATATACAAGAATTTGTATTCCAACTGTCATATTTATATGTGTGCATTCGAATTCGTGCTCAACGTTTGTCGGAAATTACATCGTTTTCACGAGAGAAATGGATCGCGTCGGTCGAGCCGTATACAGTCAGTCCTTGTATAACACGTGTTTACACTACACGAATTCGATCATACACTATTTATAAATACAGTAACGATATCTTATAATATAACACGAACCGAATTGGCTTATGCGCGATTCGCCTTTGTGTTTACAAGAAATGGCAATCGAACGCAGAATCACCCCAACCGAACACAACACGATAGGAATGAAGAGGAGATTCTGAAAATGTATTTGTTTTAGGGGAAACACATTTCACCATAATAACGTAAAAACCAACACAATTCCAGCTATCGGTATGCAATTAGATCGAGTTTACTACCAGTTTATAACAGATTCCACTAGCAGAAACGCAACTGGATTTTTATTGTTTTATGGTAGTAATCCCTAGAAATGTGAGGTGTTAATAGTGTATCTCTGCCTTTATGGTGTTGTTTATTCAGTTGCTACATCTGCGCAACTTTGTTTATGCGTATCAGGCGTGACTCCTCATTTTGTAATTGTGCTTTATTCCCTAAAAATAAGTAAAATACTTAAAAGGTGTGAAAAGGAAGCGTCCTGGTGAAGACACTGCAGATTCAGAGAGAAAAAGAAAAGCAATTATTCGTAAACAGAGGCGGACTGGGTCAAAAATTCTTACCCAGGAAAATTTATAGTGGCCTCATACTATGGTTTATGGCCAGTCCGCCTCTGCGATAGAGAAAAAATATGAAATTGTGAAATGCTTTGAGCGAAATGAAAGACCATGTGATATTGCACGTGCTACAGGCCTAAATGATGCAACGGCGAAAAGCACATGACAATTGCAAACTGACAGAAGGTCTCAGCTCAATTGAAAAGGGCTTAAAAATTTTAGAAAACATAGACTACAACGAAGAACGCGTTATAACTACAAAGCAAGGAATAAAATAATTATTAGCTTGTTACGAAGAAATTCTGAGTGAAAAAAAGAAGTCTGTGTCGTCAGACGAATTTGTTAGATTTTATGAAGCCATCGACATCGAAATAACTTTTTTACTTAAGTCATTTATTTTTTTAATACATATTTTGTATTAATATGTATAAAGAACTGCAATTTTATTAATATTTTTCTTCTAAACTAGTATTTTTGGTCCCAATTAAACAAAATTTATATGTATTTATATGCAAAGTTGTACCCCGACTTTTGCGAATTCGACTTAAGCGATTTTCGTCGGACCCACCTATCGCTTAACTTCGGGGTATTACTGTACAGTGGGACCAACTAATGATGTTACCAAAAACAAATTCTAAATAGGAAGCATTCAAAGAATTGCTCTTGGAAGCTACTGGGCTTTTCATACATACTAAGAAATACTGTTTATGGTTTAAGCCTAAATGGACATAAGATGAACTAATGGGACTTGTTACAGAGAAGAAGAATGCATGAAATGCATATAAATTATCAGTCGACACAGAAACCTATGGTAGATATAAGCTACTCTGTAGTCAATTCACAAAGGAGGTTGGGTAAGCAAAGGCAGATTACGAAAAATCTTTGGCAAAGAATGCAAAGAAAAACAGCAAATAGTTCTTTACTTATGTAAACTCTAGAAGGAAAGGGATTAATCAGATTGGTCCACTTCATATTAATGGCTCGACTGTTAATGATCTTATAGCTGACAAACAGAATGAATATTTTGCATCTACATTCACACATGAGAAATCTGCCTGGAAGCCAGAAGCCAATGAAACTCTAACATGGAGCTAAATGATTTTTTAATAACTGAGATGAAAATAGAGGAGAAATTGTTGAAGTGAAACATAAGAAATGTACCTTGGGTGGATAGGATCTATCCAGTTATATTAAAGGAGGCAGCAAAGGAAATAAGCAAACCCAAGGATGAGAGCACCCTTGGACTTAGGGGAGGTCCGGACTGGAGATATGCAAATGTGTCCCCAATTCACGAAGGAAGATCAAAGCGTGACAGGAGTAATTATAGACCTGTCAGTTTAACTTCTGTTCCAGGGAAAATAAGGGAGTCACTAGTTAAAGAAGCATTGGATCATCTAGACAAGACCGCAGTTGTAGTTCCAGCGCAGCATGGGATTGTTAAGGGCACGTCTTGTCTGACCAATTTGATTGGATACTATGATGTGGTTACAAAGGAACTGGATGCAAAAAATGATTTTGATATCATATACTTGGATTTCCGGAGAGCTTTTGATACTGTTGCACATGGAAGCCTACTGTCTTCTCCCACTCAACCATCAGGTTGAGTGGGAGAAGACAGAGTGGCAATCAGTGAACACTGCTCTTTGTTGAGTAATTTTATTAGTGGAGTCCCTCAGTGTTCGGTGTTGGGTCCATTGTTTTTTATATTTATCAATGATATTGACGAAGGTATATTAGGCTTTATGTCCAAGTTTGCAGATGATAAGAAGGTTGACAGCATTGTTAATGACAGTACATTACTGAAACAGAATCTGGAAAAACTGGCCAGATGGACTGAGATGTGGCAACTGAAGTTTAACATTGATAAATCCAAAGTGCTGCATATGGGTAGCGATAGCCCCAGTGTAACATACCAACTGTGTGGTACTACACTCCGGTAGTAGAGAATGAAGAGGACCTGGAGTAATTGTGCAGTCAGACATGAAATTTTCTGGTTAGTTCAGACAGGCTTCCAGAGCAGCTAATGGCTTCTTGTCAATGATGTACAGGAATTTTCTAGCAGGGATAAGGAAGTGATTATCCCTTTGTATAAGGCAATGGTCAGGCCACACCTTGAGTACTGCATAAGGTCTGGAGGCCTCATTTTAGGAAGGTGTAGAGCTGCTGGAATGAGTATAGAGAAAAGTAATGAGATTGGTGAGGGGAACAAAGGTTTGTTCTTACCAAGAATGGCTAATGTTCTACAAATTGCAGTGTCTGGAGCCATGTTCTACAATTTGCAGTGTTCTACAAATTGCAGTGTCTGCAAGGTGGTCTTGTTGAGGTGTATAAGACTTGAATAGTTTGAGCAAGCTCAATGCTGTAGGAATTCTTCCTCTTGCTGAGATTACACACCTGAGGGAGCCTAAATTTCAATTGTGTGTGATTCCCTTGGACATTACATTGCACACTGACAGCCAGCTCCTTGGCCACTTGGTGAGCTAAGTTCTGCACTGGTGAAAGAATGGGATTTTTTCCCACAGAATCTTATAGTCACCCTTATATCAAGCATGGTCCACCACTGTGAATCCTGTTTAGCTGTGGAGGGGATGATATGCTGTAGTGATGTCATGTGACCTTTTTTGTAATTCTTATACAACCCTTATAAATGTCCCTTATACCTGTCTGAACTTTCTAGCTGTCCTCTGATACTCCATTATACCAAATTTTGTCCCCCTTCATTGTTAGCGCTACGAGTTATACCATGTTTTCTACGTGGTCTGTTAATTTTGTCCAGCAGTGTATATCTGTATTTCATAAATGACAAAATGATCTTTATATTTTGCTATTGTAAAGGGATGTAAACCAGAAGAATGAACCAATCTAGTATATAACTATTATATTTTTACTGCTGTTTCACATAAAGTTAGGTCTAATGAAGAATTTCATAAAAGCTGTTGACTGAAATGGAGATGGTCTTCTATACGTAAAACTAAAGTTTCCATTTATTAGATGCCTGCTTTAAAGAAAGTGTATTGATCAATCCAATTTTCAGAGAGTTATTAAAAGGTGAACATTTTGAAAGTGTTGAATCCTTTGGAAATGAAAAAAAAGTTTGTGAACATTTTTGGGTAACAAAAAAGCAAGCAACTATAAAATCTTGTTTGACAATTTGGGTGCAGTAAATCTCAGTTGCAATATATCTCTAAAAAAGCACTTCCTCCATTCCCATTTAGACTTTCCTTCAGATAACTCTGGACACATTAATTATGAACATTGAATATTTTTGTTGAAATATTGTTTCCCTTTTTCTCAGTTACAAAAATACTTTACTTACAATATTTAATATACTTTACAATCTGCAGCCACTAACTGTTCATTATTGCTAATAAATCTGCCCTTGGATTTTTCTAAAGAAAATTCCTACTTTCTTGTACATAATTTTTTAGTGGAACTTTACAGATAAAATTTTTTCTTGTTTCATAGAATAGAACTGTATAGAATTGATTTTTTTTTTAATGTAGACAGTATAATAAATGAATGAAAGACATTAAATTATGAAAGGGGTGATGATCAAAACATCTCTCTCTCTCTCTCTTGCATGTGGCCACACACACACATCATTGCACTCATATCGTAATGAATAATGCACATGAATTTTCTGAGCATACTTGCTTTTCTAAATAGAAATTCTGAATTTCTGTGCTCTTTATTTTTTTTTATTAGACATTTTAAAGGGAGGACATTTGCAGCAATGGCTAATGGCACGGTAGCAATATTTCACAGAGCAACAGGTAAGTTACTTTTCATTTTCTCCTTAACCCCTTTCAGTAGTGAGTTTGCTACATGTGGGCCAAACCCATAGTGATTTTCAATAGTGGTAGGCTTGTAAAGTGAATTTTTAGTTGCAATCTGTAAAAATGAAAACTCCATACATAATTTCTGTAAAATATTAGTGATGTGTTCTTAGTTTGATTGTATTTAAAGTGAAACTTGACAGATTAATTTCATTCATTCAATAAATGTAAAATTATTTTCAGAAATTAAATCAGAATTTTAAAAAAGTATATATCTGTTTTTACTTTTTTGACATAGTAATATCCTCTATATACATTTGTGTATTAATTTGGCATTATTAAAGAATTTCACTGAAATTCTTCAATTGAACTTATAACCCAATCAAATGAAGTCAGTAGGTGCGGGGACCCAGGTGCCAAGTGATATTGCTCTGAATTAGCACTCTTTCTTGAAATAGAAATCATTTCATTATTTAAAGTATCATTAACACACTATTAACTAAACTATAGTAAAGAAATTAACTTTACTAGATTAGAAAGGAAAGCAACCTTCTCTTCTCTTTTCTTTTCTTGTATATATTAACTACTAACCCTCTAGTGCAGAGGTTCCCAAGCTTTCTCGGTGCACGCCGCCCCTAGTGTCCTGGTAATTTTTTCACGGCACCCCTAGGCCAAAACAAATACCTTACACAGTGGTTTTCGACCTTTTAATATATACCTAAATAATAATTTTATTCTTTATATCATCATCATCATCATCATCAGCCATTTTCAATCCACTGCAGGATGAAGGCCTCTCCAGCAAATTTCCAGTTCCTTCTGTTTTGAGCACTAGCCATCCATTTACTACTCAAAAACTCATGAATTTCATCTATCCATCTCCGCCTTTGTCTTCCAGGTTTTCTTCTAGCTCCTCTTGGGTACCATTCTGTTATTTTCTTAGTCCATCTGTCATCATGTCTTCGAGCTATGTGTCCTGCCCAAGACCATTTTAGTTCTTTAGTTTTGATAAGAATGTCCTTTACTTGAGTTTGCTGCCTAATCCATGTGTTTCTCTTCTTATCTAACAGTCTGATTCCCAATATAATTCGTTCCATTCTTCGCTGTGTAGTTCTCAGCTTCTCTTCCATTCTTTTGGTGAGTGCCCAAGTTTCACTTCCATAAGTCATGGTGGGGAGTATACATTGATTCATTATTTTACGTTTCAGACAAACTGGGATATTGCTCTTCAGTATGTGACTATATTTCCTGAATGCTATCCATCCAAAATTTATTCTTCTCTTGACTTCCAGCCATTTATCATTATTACAGCTAATAACTTGTCCCAGATAAGTATATGACTCCACCTTTTCAATTACTGCTCCTTCAATCATTATTTCCCTTTCCATGGCATACTTGTTCATCATTACTTTTGTTTTAGCCATATTCATCTTTAGTCCAAAATCCTTACTAACTGTGCATAACTGATTAAGATTTTCCTCTAATTCTTTGGGATCGTGGCTTATGACCACAATGTCATCTGCAAATTGTAAATGGCTTAGGTACTCTCCGTTCACATTGACTCCTTTCTGCGACCAGTCTAATCTTCTGAAAGCTTCCTCAAGGGCAGCAGTAAACAGCTTCGGAGATATTGTGTCTCCTTGTCGAACTCCTTTCTCAATTTTAAATTTGCTACTGTCTTTGTCTAGTCTAATAAAGGATGTAGCACTCATATTTTCTTCAAAATCATAATATATGGAGTATCTATGCCTTGTCTTTCCATTGCCCGAAACATTGCCTTATGCTGTATGGAGTCAAACGCCTTTTCATAATCCACAAATGCCAGGCATAATGGTGTTTTATATTCATTTGCTTTCTCCATTAGCTGTGATATTACGTGAAGGTGATCCATAGTTGAGAATCCTGTCCTAAAGCCAGCTTGCTCTTTCGGTTGATTCTCATCAAGTATTCTTTCTAATCTGTTAGTAATGACCCTTGTGAACAACTTGTAGATATGGGATAACAAGCTAATTGGTCTATAATTTCCAATTTCTGATTTATCTCCTTTCTTATGCAGCAAAACTATGATTGCATTATTCCACTGCTTAGGCATCACACCTTTTCTAATGCACTTTGTGAAGAGCCTTGCCAGTTTTTGTGTTGTGTCTCTTCCTCCCAATTTTAACAACTCTACAGTAATTTCATCTTCCCCCGGGGCTTTCTGATTCTTCATTTTCTTCAATGCATGTTCTACCTCATCAGGAAGAATATCGGGTATGTCGTATGTGTTGCTACTTTGCAATCCATGTTCCCCACTGCTGGTATCATTCCCTCGCTCCTTGTATAATTCTCTATAGTAGTCTTCTGTTATTTGAATTATGCCTTCTCTGCTGTTTATAAGTACACCATCGCTATTCTTCAGTTTCAGTATCATTTGTCTTTCTGTATTACTGCTCATGGCTGCTGATTTAAATCCTTTGTTTTCCCTTAATGCCTGTTCTACTTTTCTTGTGTTAAATCTTCTTATGTCCTCTCTGAGTCTCTTTCTAATGGCTTTGCATAACTCAGTATACTCAATTTTCTCCCTGTCAGTGTTTTTCTCGCTCTTCATTTGTCGTCTTTGGTTCATCATGACAAGTGTTTCTTGACTAATTTTTTCTTCTTTGGATTTCTGTTTCCCTATAGGTTTCTTGGGCTTTATCACTTTCAGAAAGTTGTAATATTCCTCGTCGATATCTTGGTCCTGAGCAGTCTGCAGAAGCTCAAACTTGTTCTTAAGTTCCAGTACATACTGCTTTTTCTCCTCCTCTGTTATTTCAAAAACCTTTGTATTATTTACTCGAGTCAGTTTTTTCCTTTCCTTTCCTACATCTATATCAAGTGTACATCTTACCATTCTGTGATCACTTCCAACATTTACCTTATTCAGGACGGTAACATCATTCACAATATATCTTCTGTTAGTGAGGATGAAGTCGATTTCATTAGTTGTTAATCCATTTGGACTCTTCCATGTCCACTTTCTTCCATGTCCACTTTCTTGAAAAAAGTGTTCATTACTGACAGTCCTTGAGATTCTGCAAATTCCACAAGTCTTTCACCTCTTTTATTTCTTTCACCAATTCCAAAATTTCCTATAGTTCCTCTTTCTGCGCTGTTTTGCCTTTTTCCAACCTTAGCATTGAAGTCCCCATAATAATATTGTAGTGGGTTTTCTGCTCATCTTGAAGACTCTCAATTTCAGTGTACATTTCTTCAACCCCTTCATCATCATGGCTCAATGTTGGTGCATAAATCATTATAATCTTTAGCTTGTACCTCTTAGAAATCTTGAATATTAGTCTTGACACCCTTGGTGATGTACTTTTGAATTCCAAAATGTTGTTTTTAGAGGTACTAAATAAAGATCAATTATAGATCACTACAAAATTAAAAATATACAGTACAATGGATACTATACACCTTTTTATAATAAATATTTTTTAAATTTGTATATTAAATAAATTACAAATTTTAAAAAAATAATATCTTTTTTTTTAAGTAACTTAAACCCAAATTACATGGCACCCCCAAGAATGTTGTTGGGGCACCCCAGTTGAAAACCACTGCTCTAGTGCTTGGTCACAGAGTTCCTGCCTCCGCATGGCTGGGCCGGTAACCTGATAGGGAAAAGCTCTCACTGCCAGGGCAAAATGGGGGTGAACTGACTCCCGTACCCAGGAATTTACTGGGTACATAGATCCGAATATAACTGATCTAAGATATGAGGAACCTAGTCCTCCTGGAGATACAATTAAAATGATTAGAAAAGGTGAAAGAAATGATTCTGTCTCCACAAAGACTGAAAACGGATATAAAAGCTTTAAATGCCCCAACTTACTTTATTATACACTCAAATACTGAGAAATTGGTATGTCAATTGTCACCCTTTCTCATACAAAAGACTCTTGAGAGTTATGTCGGCCCACCAAAAATTGTTAAGAGATTAAAATTAGGCAAAATTTTAGTAGAAACGGTCCACTCTAAACATTCTGAAAGATTGTTACAAATAACAACCTTTGCAGGAATACCAGTAACAGTATCCCCTCACAATACCTTAAATGCCTCAAAAGGTGTCATTATGGAATGGGACCTTCTAAATGTACCCGAAGAGGAAATTCAAAGTGAACTTCAGGAACAAGGAGTCATAAACGTTAAAAGAACAACAATTAAAAAAGAAAGGAAAATCACCCCCACTAGGAACCTGATATTCACTTTTAACACACCAAAACCACCCAGATGTAAAAGCTGGATATCTACATTGTAATATTAGACCATACATCCCGAATCCTCTCCGCTGCTTTAATTGTCAGAAGTTTGGCCACTCACAGACTGTATGTAGAGGTAAGGCGATGTGTGCAAACTGTGGTTCTCAAGAGCACGTCACTTTTACTTGTACAGCAGACAACCATAAATGTGCAAATTGTAAAGAAGGGCATACCACTTATTCAAGAGAGTGTGAAAGCTGGAAGAAAGGAAAAAGAATCCAAAAGTACAAAGCGGAAAATGCGTTTCATACCCAAGAAGCTAAAAAAAGCAATAACAGTAAACACAGGAAACAAACCAAGTTATGCTAAAGTTAGTAGTACAATCAAAAGGACTTCGGAAATGAGATTTCCTAATTCAATATCTGTTGGAACACAAACAAATGTGACAATTTCTCCAAGAGAATCAATCTCAGAATGGGCTCGCAAATTGTATAAAACATCTCCAACACAAAAGCAACAAGAAGAAATGGTCAATACACCTGTCTTTTCCACCTGAAAATGCAGAAAGTGTAAGAAGAAAAGTAATCAAAGAAAGCAAAAGTAATACAGAAATAAAAATGGCAGAACAAATGGATAGAGGTAATACACCTCAGAGAGGATCCCATACTTGAACTTTTTGTTGAAGAAGAAATGGATATGGGAAGACCCCAGTTTCCAAAGAAAGATAAAACCAAGGCGGACAAAGTGAAAACAGCCCCAAGGAAACATGTCATTTAGGATTAGATAATCCGAGGGATTATCTAATTCCAAATGACAGATTCGATTATCCAGTGGAACTGTTGAGGTTTTTGCTCAAACATTAATGATATCATAGACCTCATTACCCATTATCATCCAATAAGTCTCTGCCTACAAGAAATATATTTAAAATTACAGGACCACAATACAATCAAAAATTATACAATATATAGAAAGGACCACATATCAGATACAACAATGCAAGGAGGAATTGCAATATTAGTTAACAGACACATGCCATCCCAAGCAATGCCGTTGAACATACCCATAGAAGCAGTTGCAGTCCAACTAGCAATAAGCTTCAACATTACCATAACGTCAATATATATATACCTCCTAGTCAAGATTTCCCATTGAAAGATTTCAAAGAGCTGATTGCTCAAATACCATCTCCGTTTTGCATTTTAGGTGACCTAAATGGACATCACCCACTATAGGGTGATCCCAAAATTGATCAGAAGGGTAAACAAATTGAGAAAATAATACATGAGAACAACCTCTTGATCTTGAATGATGACGCACACACATATTTCCACCTATCAACAAAAAGTAGCTCTGCAATAGATCTATCAATCTGTTCCCAAAGATCCAAGATTGTGCATGAGAACCCATTGACCACTACCCCATAATTTTGAAAATTACAAAGAAAACCCTCATGCCAAGCCACCAGGCATCCTAGATGGAAAATATATGATGCAGACTGGGAAACCTTCAGAATATTAGCAAAACTAGACCTGAACGTCATTAAACAAGAATCAGTACAAAGAGCAGTGGACTATGTCACAAATATCATTCCTCAAACAGTGGAAAAGACAATACCTAAAACGTCTTCTAACATTAGAATTTATCCAAAACCATGGTGGAACAGCGAGTATCAGGAAGCTAAAAAAGAGAGAAATAGAGCCTGGAATCACTTTTGCAAAAAATCCAACAACAGACAATCTGATACAGTTCAAAAGAGCCAGAGCTAAGGTCAGGAGAGTGCAAAAAAGTGGGTTGGGTCAATTTTGCATCCACTATAACCAGTTCTACACCTGCTACAATTATCTGGAAGAAGAAGATCAGAAGGATAACAAACAATTCCCAAATAAATCCATTGGCACTACTAAATTGGAAAGGACAATTAGTCACAAATACCTCAGATATCGTCAATGTGCTCGGCGAAAACTTTGCCAATACATCTGCCATTTGCGCATACTCAACTGCTTTCAAAACTTACAAGAAGGAATCCGAAAAAATAAACTTAAAATTTTCAACCAATCACTATGAACAATACAACTTGCCACTCATGGTAGCAGAATTAAAACAAACCCCTGCTACAGATAAAACACAGCGCAGTTGGTTCCAATGAAATACATTTTGCAATGATACAACAATTAGATGAACAATCTCAATTATCCCTGTTAAATTTATTTAATAAAATATACCTTGAGAATACATTTCCAGACCAATGGCACCATGCAATAATACTGGCTTTCCCAAAGCAGGGAAAAAGGCCAATCAGACCCACAGAACTATTGTCCTATCGCTTTGACCAGCTGCTTGGACAAGATCTTGGAGAAAATTGTCAATAATAGACTAACGTGGTACCTAGAAAGCAATAACCCTCTGAATCCTGCACAATATGCTTTTGGAAAAATCGCTCTACCTTAGATGTACATATACATCTGGAAAATCAGGTAAGAAACACTTTCTTCAGAAAACAACAAAGTAATAGTTAATTTTGATATTGAGAAAGCATATGATACTATGTGGCAGTATGGTATCCTTAGAGGACTACACCAACTTGGTCTTAGAGGACACCTACCTCTATACATAAGCAATTTTCTTAAAAATCAAACATTCCAAGTTAAACTTAACAATGCACTTTCCAGAACATACTCTCAGGAAGAAGGGGTCCCTCAAGGATCCATACTAAGTGCCACACTTTTTGCAGTACACTTCAGCACAATAACAGAACAAATACCAGCCAACATTATCACAACTGTTTATGCAGATGACTCCAGCGTCTCTTATCAAGTGCAGCATATGAGAACAATAGAACAACAATTGCAAGTAGCCAGAAACAAAGTCATAAAATGGACAGAAAGAAATGGATACAGAATTTCCACACAAAAGACCGTATGTATACATTTTTGCAGGAAAAGGAGTCTCCATCTTGATCCCGAACTCAGGCTGAAAGAGCAGATCATCTCAGTTAAAAATAGTGTCCATTTTCTAGGACTTGTTTTTGACAGAAAATTAATCTTTTTGGAGCACATTAATCACTTAAGAGTTCAGTGTCTAAAGAAAATGAATATCTTGAAGTTCCTGTCCGCTATGTCCTTGGGAGCAGATAGAACAATACTATTACGATTATATCGCCTACTCATACGTTCCAAGTTGGACTATGGTGCCCCAGTCTGACTTGGTGAGACCTAGCGCCCTGAGATGGCTTGACCCAGTACATCACTGCACACTCCGAATAGTTCTTGGAGCTTTCCGTGCTTTGCCTGTGCAGGGTCTGTATGCAGAAGCCCAAGAAACTACAAATCAGAAGACATAACCAATTACTTTCCTATGCAACTAAAATAAAATCCCTATAACCCCATACAGGAAATTCTTTTTACACCAAAATGAGAACAACAACAAAGGATCAATAAACCTGCAAGCGTGAGATTAAAAAACCTTCTACTCAGTAGAAATCTTAACCTCGATAATATAACTCCACTTATGAAGCAGTCTACGTCACCATGGATCATCAAATAGCCTACATGTGATTTCTCCTTCCACATTTGGGACAAACAAGCACTTCCACATATCAACATCTGCATGCTGCTTATGAGTCGCAATTTTTAGATCATCGCTTCCTATATACAGATGGCTCAAAAACTGATTATCACATGGGAGCGGCAGTTTACACATCTGATGCCACCACATCCCAAAAGACTGCATAATTTATACTGCAGAACTGCAATCCATAATGTTAGCACTAAACCAATTCGAATACTCAAGCTCACCAAACAGCATCATTTTTACTTGACTCCCTTAGCTCCATGATAGCTATACAAAATGTCAATTCTAATAAACACCTGCGGCAACAACAAATTCAGTTCAAAGTATCAAAGCTCCTTGAACAAGGTCATAACATAAGATTTTGCTGGATCCCAAGTCATGTTGGAATATATGGTAACAAACAAGCAGACAAAGCTGCTAAGAAAGCTAACAGCAACATTTTCACACCCCAATCCATTCCTTCCACAGATTATAAAAAAGTTATTTATAGTAGTGGGATACACCACTGCCAACAGCAATGGCAAGTTCGAAACAATAACAAATTGCACCAAATTAAAAGTTTACTCCAACCATTGAAATCCAGCAAACAACAAAACAGACGTGACGAAGTGATACTTGCAAGGTTAAGAATAGGACACACTCATTCATTTCAGCCACTGTCATCTTTTGCGAGGAGAAGATCCCCCTCTATGTCCTATCTGTCACACACAAGAAACAGTAGAACATGTACCGATTACATGTCCAACTTTTATGGATGAGTGCCGAAGTTGCTTCAAAGAGTTGATAACCAAACATCACTTTCTCACTCTCAAAGCCATATTGGAAGATAGAAAAAAACATAGCAGACTTTTTCAGTTCCTCAGGGAATTAAATTTCTATAATCTAATATTTCGCAGCAAGTTTGTATTCGCAGCAAAATACGAATACAAACAAAACTGTTGTGAAAAACCTGCGAGGTGATCTGATTGAGGTGTATAAGGCCTTGAATGGGTTGAGCACGTTGACTTCTGATGGAGTTCTTCCACTTGTTCAGATTAGACTGTGGTTCGAGCCCGTGACCACCAAATACGGAGGATGCAGAAAGGTCGGGGAATGACCACTCCCATATCCCTGGAGCAATATGGCCTTAGTTGCTAATGCTCCTAAAAACCAAATAACAACAACAACAACTTGTTCAGATTACAAACCTAAGGGGGCATAAATTCAAATTGAGGAAAGACAGATGTAGAATAGATGTGTGGAAATTTCCCTTTAGCCCAGCAGGTTGGTTAAATGCTGGAACAAACTTCCATCTGTCGTTGTGGAAGTTGATATGTTAAATAAATTTAAAGAGGAACTGGGCAAACATTTAGAGGGAATTGTTTTGTATAAATTTTTTTTTTTTTTTTTGGCTGATGCTGCATAAGCTTATCCACTTGCTTTCTTGCATCACATGCCACTACTACTACCTTCCAGGTGCAGTTTAGCCACGCAGTAGCTCTTGTGCCAAGAATTTCTAAATCAATCAATCAGTAGGTACGGTATATCTCCCAATGGTTCAAAAGCTGTTTTAATGCTGCCATCTATTATAAACTGTTGAAAACTAGTTGGAAATGCAGATAAGAGATGGCAGCATGCATTAGAAATTTAACCTGGAGGTTGTGGCTAATCACCCAACAGCTCACCTTCGAAAATATTGTTCCTGTGTTAACTATTAATAAACAATTAAAAATCTGAAATTTTTTTCTACCTTCTTAAATACAGTCTGTTCTCGTATAGCACGATAGTTGTGTTCCTAGAAACCCTCGTGCAATGCAAAATCATGCAATATAAACAACAGGCCCGATGGGAAAAGTGGGGTTAGGTGCCGACCACCCAAGATTGAACACACATTTGGGACCAAAACATTACCAAACACAATAAATAATCGGGTAATTTTAATCGTTATAAAATACTTAGGTATTTTATAACGATTAAAATATGTAATAAAAATATAATATATTATAATAAACTTTTTTTAGTATTTTTTAATACTAAAAAAGTATTTTTTACGAATAAAATATGTATTTTATTCATAAAAATTTATTATATTAAATAAAATAGTCGTAATAAAATACTTACGTATTTTATAATACGTAAGTACAAATTTTAATATGTAAGTCGTAATAAAATGCTTACGTATTTTATTACGACTATTACGTAATAAAATATTGCTAATGCTTTTGCTTCTATCGTAAGCAAACTTGTTTTTTGTTTGATTTTCTATCCAAACAGATGACAGGCGTTCCATCTCTTCCAATTCTTGTGTCTTAATCTAATGGATTTTAATTACACTTTGAGTTGTTCCCTCTATAAAAGTTGTTTTTATTTTCTCTGCATTCTTTGTAATTCTTTCTAATTCTCGGCGTTGCCTCATTTAGGTCTGTAGCACGTGCAATATCACATGGTCTTTCATTTCGCTCCAAGTGTTTCACAATTTCATATTTTTTTCTCTATCGACAGAGGCGGACTGGCCATAAGACTAATCCCGGTGGGCCGGAGGCCTGTGTGATTTTGGCCATAAACCGTAGTATGAGGCCACTATAAATTTTCCCGGGTAAGAATTTTTGACCCAGTCCGCCTCTGTTTATCGATATTGCTTCTTTTTTTTTTTCTCTCTCTGAATCTGCAGTGTCTTTGCCAGGATGCTTCCTTTTCACACCTTTTAAGTATTTTACTCATTTTTAGGGAATAAAGCGCAATTACAAAATGAGGAGGCACGCTTGATACACATAAACAAAGCAGCCCCCTTGCAGCAACTGAATAAACAACACCGTAAAGGCCAAGATACACTATTAACACCCCACATTTTACTAAAGCACATTTCTGCGGGTTACTACCATAAAACAATAAAAACAATTTCCAGTTTCGTTTCTGCTAGTGGAATCTGTTATAAACTGGTAGTAAACTCGATCTAATTGCATTTGCGATTATACCGATAGCTGGAATTGTGTTGGTTTTTACGTTATTATGGTGAAATGTGTTTCCCTTTCACTGATATAAAACACATAAATACATTTTCAGAATCTTCTTCATTCCTATCGTGTTGCATTCGGTTGGGGTGATTCCGTGTTCGACTGCCATTTCTTGTAAACACAAAGGCGAATCGTGCATAAGCGAATTTGGTTCGTGTTATATAAGATAATGTTCCCCTATTTATAAATCGTGTATGATCGAATTTGTGTAATGTAAACACGTGTTATACGAGGACCGACTGTATAGTCAAAGTTTTACTGCAACAGTTTCTGAAGCGTTTTTTTTTTTTTTTTTTAGTTTTCATAGGAAATTGCATGCTGCAAGCTGTCAGGTGACCAGCAACTGTTTTGGTTTTTTTGGCTTGAAGCGTGGCATGGTATCAACAGATGCTAACACTGTGTTTGTTTATAGTTCCAGGTTATTTGTTTTTCTTTCTGCACTAGTGCAGTAAACATCTGCAGTCTTACCCTAATTGTTTTGAAAGATTTGTTTTCAAGTAGTAAAGATAGGAAAATGAAATGGCTGCTACACTGCAGTAAGCAAGATATGTGGTTTCAAATTTTTCACACAATGAATTATGCCAAATTTGAAATAGTTTTAAATAAATCTGAAAACAGAAGTAACTAATAGTATTAAATATATATAATTATTTTTTTTAATAATATTTATATGGAAAATAAACAGAAACATTTACATGTTTTAAATTTCACACTTTTAAAATAGAAAAAGAGATCAAGAGACTGGTGTTTCTTTTTTATGTATAAATGTTTGTTTTTTGCAGTATTCAGCAGAATTTTTTTTTTAATAAAAGGCATAAAACACAGCTTTTTAAATTTAATTTTTTATTAAAATAAAGAGTACATACTATAAATCCTGCAATCCATTAAGAAAAGATAAAATATTGGCTTTGTTTAATCAGAATTCAAAAAACCAAAAACATTTTCCAGAAATAAAAAAGTTGTGAATCTGTCAGGTAAACTGCCACCATTTTTGCTACATTTTGGGTGCCCCACCACTGGTTTTAAGACAACTCATAAATTAATAGACACAAAGCTACCTTCAGAACACAGATCTTTATACTTCCAACTGCCATGCACGCATGCAAAGGGCATAGTTCCGTGCATGTTCTGCTGAAAGAGTTAAATAAATGTAAAAGTTCATAATTTTTATTGCTCTCTCTCTCTCTCTCTCTGTGTCTCTCTCTCTCTATGCTTATTTTGTTTCCTTCTTGTCAACTTTAAGTTCTCGATTTTTTTGAAGATGGAAATTAAAGTATCTAGATTATTTCTGTAAATATTTAAAACTGTAAATAATATGTATGAAGGTGATTCAGAAAAAGACGGGATGAAAAGATATTGTTTATTCATACATGTTTAAATCTGTTTTATCATCACTCTTGAATTATATTTGTTCACAATATTGCTTTGAGTTTTTACATCTCTAAAAATAAGTTATATATCATTCAGAAAATCTCAACTAGAAATTGAGTTTAATATTAATCAGAATTTAATGAATTAATATCACTAGCCAACAAAAAAAAAAAAAAAAAATTATACCTCCAGAGCAAAGGTTGTTGATTCTAAAGGAAAATAATCTGATTCCAAGAATATCAAAATTGTCTATCAAGTCTCCATTGCAAGATATGCTGAAAATTTAGTAATTTAATGAACAATCAGTTTCAAATATCATATAATACATATATTATTCTACAAATGAGTATTAAATTATTTAATCAAACATATAATGTACTGCATATATTCTATTTCCTTAGAAATGTTTGCCACTTAGAATTTTTCTTTATAGTCCATTTTGCTTTCCCTCTTAAGAAACCAGCAATAAATCTTCCATCATGACAGTATCCCAGCATCCTTGGTACCACTTTTCCATCATGGATATACTGTATCTTGATGAAACCATTTCTCCTCACTCATCACTTGCATCTCCCAAATTTTGAGTTGAAAAAACTAAGGTGGGAATGAAGAAAATGAATTTTCAGAGAAATTCAGCAACCCATATCTTTATAACATTGCAGTTAAAGGTGACACTAGCAGAGACATAATTATTTGCTTTCCTTCTTTCAAGAAATCCATACACAGTGGCTTTAAATAAGCCATGCCAAACTGCTAGTTCATTATCCTGTAACTTTGTTTCAAATACTTCATCTTAGAGGAGTTACTTTATTTGAAGCCTATTGAAAATGTGTTCTTTCAGCATTGCATCCGTTAAATTGTGAAACACTTCCCTTAGGTAGCACCATTTCCTTCTTTATCCAGAACCTTAACCTTCATTAATCCAAGTTTTATATGCAAAGCTAGAAGAACCTTTTTTGGTTCAATTATGGAGCATGTTTTATATTACTTCTTCCTGGTAAAAATTCCTACCTCTTTTCCCACCACTGCACAGTAAAATGTTTTGCTTTTGTAACTGTCCAACAAAAATAAAAAACAACAGTATTTTGTGAAACCTCCCTGTAGACCAGTAAATAATCCAGTTACCTTATGATCACCTCAAATTCCAAGCAAAGTCATGGTACTTTATTGAACTCAGGATCTTGTACATACTTTCATATGTTTCTTTCAAGCCAACAGTATGACAAAGAGGAAATAATGGGAGTTCATTCCACTGTGTAGCAAAACTTCTTTTAAATATCAAGGCATCCATAACTATACACCATTCAAAAGAATTGTTCTATACCAAATTCATTCAGATGGTCACTAATACCTTTACAGAAACATATACCATAAAAAAAATATTTTGAAAACACTTTTTTTTTGAAATTTTATATATTAACTGTAATTTTATTAATTCCATTGTTATGACCTAGAACTAATGAGTCCTGCTTGCTCTTTGACTTCTCCGGTACTAGAGTGTATGTGTGCAGTCGAAGAATTTTGAGCTTGTAGGATTGGATAAGTTTTCTGGAAATTTTTACCATCTTTTAGATTAATTAACATATTAAATTATATTTGACAAATAGTTTATTAGTCTTAGTCATTCGTTAGCTTATTTTTAAATTTAGCATGATAGGCTATGGTATAATGTAAAACTTGATAGCATATCATGTATCACTACATTTAGGCATCTATTAGTGTAGCATTGCCAATTAATCAGTTAAATTGATTAATTTTATTAATTTTCATTGTTGATCAATTAAACTATATTTAAATGGAAATCATGCCCCAGAGTAGAGCAGCAAAGCAATGACCACAGTGTAGTGGGAGTGCTGTGACTTCGGGGAGAAGAGAAGATCTGCCAGATTAGTCAAGAAAAAAAGTGATGCTTCTTAGGGAATAAATTTAAGAATTAGGCATATTATTAGATATTATATAGGATGGACAGATGAGGTGTGTAGTAATTTTTTTTTTTTTTTTTGGCTTATGTTGTATAAGCTTGCTCCTTTGCATCTCTAATGCAGACACTGTTGGTTCAAAAGAAAGTGAATGAAATTTGCTGTAATTGGTTGCTTACTCAGTTTTTCCCAATTAATTATTGTGCATGTGTTTCAATTTAACTTTTAATAAGTTTTGTAAACACATAATTAAATATTAGTAAAAATTAATAAAAATGGCATTGCTTAATGCATTTCATTTTTATGGATAATTAGATCACTTACTAGTTTTAGTTGATATCACTTTTGCTTCAATAGAATTTTTTTAATGTGATAGGATAGCTTCCCCTTTTTAATGGATCAAAACAACTCCCTTTTTAAATTTATCCGAATGAACTTTGTATATAGCTATTTAAACGGTCACTGTTTCTCACTGCTGAGTAAAAGTGGTGGCACAAGAAAAGTTTTCATCATTCCTCAGTCAAAAAAGCTAAATACTACTGTCATTAAGGCAGTTATGAAAGTAATGTTAAATATCACAGCATTTTTATCAAACGTACAAGGTGTTCACAAACCTTTACAAAATTAAAATCTTATTGCATGAATAGGGTATGTGTTACAGATCTGAAATCATATTTAAGTGAAACAGGATATCTTAAATTTTTATTCACCAATCAGAAAATGTGCATGCTGTAGTAGATGGCAGTACAATAGCAAAACTAATTGTGAAGAAATTAATCAACAAAATTCCATCTTCTCCGTTTTGTTGTCAATCAACAAGTTATAGCCGTATGAGCTGTAACTTGTATAGTTTCATCCTCAGACAGCAACATAGCATTTTACACACTTTCAGCCTTGACATGTTAAGTCCACAACTAGCATATCACATGGATTTCCTTGGGTTTTGCATAAAATGTCCACAAGCCAGTTCCACTGCATTATACCACCACCATCACTTCTTCCAGGATGATTGCACAACAGATGCCCTTTATAAATTTTCCATACCATTGCAGAATTGTAGGTCTGCTCAGTTGCATATTTTTAAACCATCTTCAAAATTTATGCATAATAATGGTGGCAGACTGTGCCTTCTAAGGATGAGTAAATTCCACCATGATTACAGTTTTGCAATAATGCTGCCATCTACTGCAAAGTGCACTTTTCCAATTGGTGAATAAAAACCCAATGATATCGTCTTACCTAGCATCTGAAATGGTTTCAGTTTGTATTAAATACTCTATTCACACAATAATGTTTTAGTTTTGTAAAGGAGGTTCGGGGATACCCTGTGTTAATAGAAACAGAAAATCACCGTGGGCTACTGGTCAAAATTATATATGTAGTCTGTTGTTAGAGAGTTTTTTTTTTTTTCATGTATATGCCATGAAGTTAATGTTGTATATGTACTTTCTTCAGTACTTTTTTTTATTGTGGAAACAGCATTTCTCAATTTTATTTCCTTGATAAGTGATGCATCACAGAGGAACTGCATCAGACAGCCCAAATAAGTTTGTAAACATTCCTAACCAGCAGCAGAGAGCATGATGAATTTGACCTTCACTTGCCATCATTGCAAAATGCCACTGACCAACGAAAATGCACATACTTATCATTTACCTTGAAAATGTCCCATCTAGGGAGGTTGAAAATACCAAAAGGACACCCATTAAAGTGTCTGCATCCATATTAGAGAATGTTAATTTTGGAGAAGAAGTCTGACATGTAATTTCTAGCAGACCTGAGGTTATACAACTATAGGGCAACGTCAAGAAAAAGTCATGAGGGTAGGATTAAATTTGAAAGTATTGGTAATTTTGGCATGGAGAGACTATCCAGGACTTGTGGGGTAGAGTATTTCCCAGCAAGGCCTGTGCTTGTGAATAGTTTTTATAGGTATGGGATATACTTAAGTAGAAGAGGCACAAGAGTATTTGCTGATGATATTGAGACAGTGCTAGCTGTGTCAAAAACTTCTGACTTGGGGAGGTGCACAGACTAATAGATCAACAGTAGCTGTAAGCATGAGGGATGCTATTCACGTTATGAATTGCCCTTTATGTGACTTTTTTTTTTTTTTTTTTTTTTTTTTATGAGAAGAGGGATATAAAGCACTTCTGCTATATTAGAATATCTGTTTTGTGGGTTTTTTTTTTTTTTTTTTTTTTCCTTTCAGTTGAAAAGTATTAAAAAAATGGTCTCCACGACGTTCCGCAAAAAGACTTATTGGCCCAGCAAATCAATCAGGTAGTCAATAACTCCAAAACTCTTTGGGTACCCAGACTGAATATGAATGAAATTATAGCATTGCGTAGTCTTAGATGGAACAAAGATATTGTTATCCAAAGAACAGATAAAGGGGACACTGTAGTTATTATGAATAAAACAGACTATTTTAGAAAATTGGACTCTATTATATGGGACAGTTCCACTTACAGGGAGATAGACTGGTCTGTATTCACAAATTTAGTAAACCCATATAACAAAACCCTAACTGCATACCATAAGAGTGATTTTATTTCCATGGTCCAATTAAAAGAGCCAAAAGTGAGGATATATAATATTCCTGTACTTTTTGGACAGGTTAAAACCACAAACTCGGTTTTCCCATATGCCCTATTGTATCATACAAAAATTCAGCATTTCCACACTTAGCTGCGCACTTATACAACATCATAAAACCATTTAGACAGTTGATAAAGTTTGGCATAAAAAATTGACACTTTATTATTATTATTAGCTATATGGTACAAGGAAGCCTGATGCTTATGCTGCACCAGCCAAAAAAAATTTCCCGAATTACCCTGAGAGAGAGAGAGAGAGAGAGAGAGAGAGAGAGAGAGAGAGAGAGAGAGTCAAAAGTAGAAGGGAATCACCAAGAAAGAGAAGAATGATGTCCAGCTCAGGATCCTAGGTGTGCCAAGCCCATACTCACCAGATGTGAGCCCCTGGGGTTAATTATTTAATAGTATTAAAGATATTAAGCTTGGCGTTCATGATAAATTATTTTCATTAGATGTTACCTCCTTGTACACCAATGTAAATGTAGATTACGCTCTCGATGTACTTTGGGAACCGTTAAATAATGATACTATCACGTTAAAGCACACTAAATTACCCAAAAAAAGAAATTTTTAAATTAATCAAGCTTCTTCTTCTTCTTCTTTTAAAGACACTATATACAAACAGGTTTTTGGTTTACCGATGGATTTGAATCTGAGTGCTCTTATAGCAGAAATCTATCTTGCCAATATCGAGGACATTCATTTAACACCGTTTTTCCCCCACATTACTTACTATGGGAGATATATTGACGATATACTTGTTATAACAGATCATAACACCACTCAGGACATTCTACTGGTATTCAACAATATTCACACAAGACTACATTTTACATTGGAGGAAGAACAGATAGAAACAAAAGCCCTGAATTTAAATTTCATTCTAATACGTGACATGCAGAAAATCCAATTTAGCATTTACCAAAAACCCACCAATTCGGGGGTGTACCTGCATTACTGGAGTTATCATCTATTCATGTATAAGAGATCCATTAAATTTAACCAGTTTATCAAAGCTTACAAATATTCCACTTCTGAACCCACCTTACACTTAGAAATTGTTACACTAACCGACAGGTTTTTAAATAGGAGCTACCCTCACTCCGTTATAAATCAAATCAGATTACAGGCTAAAATAAAACAGCGAATACGATACCCATTAATAAAACCAGTAAAAAACACTATTTCCATACCATACACCGAACAATACAGGCAGCTCAATAAACTCTTTAGATATACTGAATTCAAAATTATAGCCAGGCCCATGCAGAAGCTCCATAATATATTAAAATATCACAGTTCTTACTTCTTGCTCAGCAAAGGAAATGATCTTGTATACAAGATTTCATGTAGTCAGTGTGATTCATTGTACGAGGGGTCCACTCACTGTACTTTAGATTTGCATATCAAGCAACATGCTGTTCCGTCTGCACATCATGTGCAAATGCGTCGGAGCTGGCCTTTCATGCGGTCAGTGATGGTCACGTATTCCTATTCAATGAAGCGGAAATTTTAAACATACAACACAATTACTTAAAATTATTGTTTGCTAAAACGCTTGAAATGAAACTACGTGAAAATTCTATCAGTGTGCGACGTCCTTACCTAACCTTGGATTTCTGGGTTTTTTTTTTTTTTTACGCATGTGTCAATACAAATAATCTCTATTTTAAGAGCCAAATACACACAAATACTTCGCAATATTCCCATCCTGTGAACATGGTGATCAGCGATTGGTTTCTTTTCCTCCGCTTATTTATATGCTTAAATTCAGCGGGTCGTCTCGTCTGATCTGAGGTCGACATTTTTATCAAAAAAATTTCGTCGATTTTAAGGAAGGGAAACAGCTGTGCATTTCATTTAATTTCAATGTTCATCCAAATTTTAATAGTGATTTTAATCTTTTTAATCATGATTTTAATTATTTATTATCAGAAGCAGTTTTAATTATTTATTCTGACAACATGTCTTCTCACACTCATGGTCTTGCTGCGGTGGTTTGATGTGTTTTGGGGTCGGGGCTCTCGGCTTTCGATTCCATTGCATGTCGAATTTGGTGGTGTATCTCTATGAGTGAGGAAATTCATTAATTCGTTTTTTCATCTTATTTTATTCGTTACATTTGGAGAGAATTGACTAGAAGCATTCCACAAAAAAAATTGAGGTAATCTCTTTTTTTAATAGTTGGAAATTATGCACAGATGGGAATCCGATATTTTTCAGTATATTCTTTCTGATTTATCAATGATTTATTTAATTGCTATTTCATCAGTACGTAGATCAGAAAGGCCAAAGGTTTGCCGAGTTTTATGTTACTTACTCACCCTTCCAATCAAGCAAAACAATATATAAATATATATAATTTTTTTAACATTGTGTCCCTCCATAAGTCTTTGGAAGAGCAGTTCGTCCCCTCCAGTGTTATGTAACAAAAGCTTTAACCCCTGGCCCTTTGTAATTTTCTATATTTCTTCCTCAATTATTGATGAATGAATAAAATGCATATATTTTGATGAGTTTTTAATCCATCAAAACTTCTAAATCGAAAGCTATCACTCATGATTATATACTTTGAGAACTGATTAAATTACTTTAAACAAGTAAAAATATAAAGTGAATCTGTGTAAACATTATTCCTATTATTAGGAATAATGTCATTCACTTCTGGTATATATCTAGTATTTCTTGCTGTAGAAGTAACACAGCTGCCTGATTATTAATTTTTTTTATATAGTTTTTAGCATTATCTGAAGTTAAGAGGCATCAACAATATGCACGATCATCAAAAAATCTCTTCTGGGTGTGCTGCTAGAATAATAATAAATGACATAGAATTAAGACATTGTCATTATTCTTTTTCTGTGTTGACTTTGTTAAGCCATTTTAAAACAAAGTCAATATAGAAAAGGAATGATAAAAATATAAAAACAGAATAAAGCTATTATAATTTGCCCTAATACCAACCTTGTTTGTCATATAATCTAGTTAATTTTGCTAAATTAACAGAATTAATAGCAGATTATGTGACAAATGGTCCTTGAGGTTGTCACAGACATTCTCTCAGATAAGCCAGACAAACTGTACTTGCTACCTGGGAGTCTGAAACGCTGATGGAACTGATATTCGGGTGATATTCAAGTCAAGTGGATACAATTTCGGTGAAGTCAGGATGATCTGTGACAGCCAAATCCTCTGCTTGCATCTTCGCCATGGTGGGACTGTTAGTAATCCTGGGTATAACCTCCATACACAAGCATTTGTGCAATCCAAGAAGATGCGCAAGACATCTTCTTGGATTGCACAAATGCAAAGCAAGAAGCACACATTCGCCAGAAACAAAATGTCGGTTATCAGTACTGGCAGATAAGTGACACTCACCACTAAGTTCCCACTGGTCATCGCAAAGCCGTGTATCGTCACTACCAATGTGGATGTGACGGATGGGCTTGCTAATGGCAACGTGGGTAAATTATCCAAGATTGAATACAAAGCAGAATAAAACCGATAGATAGAATTGTGGCTCGAATTTACCACCTCGCCTAAGATTGGAATGGAAGCTCATAAGAAGGCAGCCAAATACATGGAAGCAGACAACATCAGTTGCTCAGCCACGACACTCACAACATGAACTGCACAATCTGTGCCAAAAGAAATCACTTTCCTCTCATACTGTCTTGTGCAATATCAATACACAAGCAGCAAGGTGAGACGTTCTATACAGTGGTTTACAGTCCGAAGAGGGGCACGAACAGCAGCTGGTTTATGTCAATCTGTTGCACGTAACTGACATCAATGGACTTTACATCATCTTGCTGACTAGAAGCAAGAGATTCTACCACAGCCTCAGAAACGGTACATCCACCATAGATCTACAAAAGAGATTTCCAGGCTCACCACTAATCAGCTACAAGCAAGACAGGACAGCTTGCTCAAATTCATCTGCAATAGGAAGGAACTCTCGGTTCTCTCACTCAACTGTCAAAACCTATGGGCACATCATGCCGATCTCACCGGCACTGTTACACAGCGATGCCAAGTCTTGCTGCTATCTGAGACTTGGTTAGACAGTAACAAGAGTGTCAGGATCCTAAAATTTCATTGCGTGGTTCAATTCAAGCGTGAAACCAGACAGCTGGAGTCGCAAAATATCACAACAAGATGGATGAGGTGCACATTGTTATGCCATACTTTGATGTCATCTATTAACAAACAACTGGTTCGACAGTCTGTGTTCAGCCCGTTGGTGATATATGTACAGTGGAGTGCTTGTTACCTAATGGCCAAGTAATACTTACAACAGTTGTCTGTATGTCTCCTAACAGTGACATACAGGTTATAATTGACTCCATTTCGTTTTTCTGCCGTACTCAATTCAAGTTGCAGCGCTGTTAAAGAAAGATTTACATAAAATGCCCATGATCATGAGCAGTGATTTCAATATTAACTTCGGATTGGAAGAAACTGAACTGTTGATTACTTTCCTGCAGAAAATGTTCTGTCTACCTCTAAACACTGATCCCCCAATTTCAACTACAAGATCAGATACCTTATTTGATGCTGTTTTCCAGAGACATTTAGATACATTGCAATTGCAAATATACATCTCTTACTTTAGTTATCATAAATCCATTGCATCTTGTCTTTCAGCTGTGAAATTATGGAAATTTTGTGATTGATCAATAAAATATTTACAATTCAAAAGCTCTTCTTTCATAATCAATATGTATGAACCTAAAAGAAACGCAAAGGATGTTTCACATAAAACCATCTACCATGCATGCTCGGCACATGTGCCACATTTTTTTTTTTGCCCCCAACCAGTAGTTGACTGTCATAATTTGTGCACCATTCATTTCCAGAGCTATTTTAATCCTTCTATTGGTTATATATCTTATATTTATGTCAGTTGCTCTGTTATTGTAATTGGTTTTATTTAAGCTTTCATAATTGATAATTTGCAATGTCACTATCTTGCACTATTTGGAAAAGTGTCATTTTGTGTGAAAATATTGGTGTCTAATTATTGTGAAAAATTGCAACCTCCCAGATGTTTGCAAATTAGCTAATCTTGGATCAAGACCCTCCCCCCATGAAGAATTTACTCCCTCATGCAAAAAAAAAAAAAAAAAAAAAAAAACCTACCTGAATGTATTTACAGGTGCAGCACAATAGTTGCTGATGTCACAAATCCAAAGTTGCCTTGAATTATAAAAGAAAATAAATTCATTTATTTTGTTTTAAAAAAAAAAAAAAACTTGTCACCTACATGTGCTATACTTACTTTTTCACAGATTGATGTCTGTGTGAATATTGTAAAAGCTTAATAAAATAATTGGATTTTTATTTTTTTATATTTATTTATTTTTAGATGGCCAGTGGGATCTTACCAATTACCACATCTTGGATTTGGGACATCCTCATTACTCAATACGCTGCATGATTGCAGTCCATAATAAGATTTGGTGTGGTTATCGAAACAGAATTCACATAGTGGATCCAAAAACTCTCTCAGTTGAGGTTAGGTCTTAGTAAATTCAAATATTTTATTAAAATAAAAGAATTGGGAATAATTTTTATTAAAATGTTTTTTGTAAAATGGTTCCAGAATAAATTTTATGCCACTTTCAAATTTGGTATATTAATCAAACGAATGAAATCAGCAGGAATGTTTGTTTTTGTATATGGGCAAATAAGGATTACTCATCACAGATTTAAACTTTTATTGTATAGCTGTTCATGAATATTTAACTTTTTTTTTTTTGTTATCTAATCCACAGTTTTTACAAAATGTAAAACATCATATTTATAGTGAATATTTTATTATTTTTAAAAAGAACTGTAATAAATTTTTAATAATTTTTAAAAAGTGTACTATAAATAATATGTAAACAATACAAAAATCATTTTTGTCAGACAAAAACTTATGCCAACAGGCCTTAACAACAGGCTATGGTCCTTGAGGTTGTCACAGACATTCTCTCAGATAAGCCAGACAAACTGTACTTGCTACCTGGGTGTCTAAAAACGCTGATGGAACTGGTATTCGGGTGATATTCAAGTCAAGCGGACACAATTTCGGCGAAGTTCGAATGGTCTGTGACAGCCAAATCCTCTGCATGCACCTTCACGATGGTGGGACTGTTAGTAATCCTGGGTATAACCTCCATGCACAAGTACATGGTGGGTGACCACCCAGGTGTGAACCAATGTAAGCAGAGGTCGAGGTGTGGCGCCCACACCACATGGAGGAATGCCACCCTTCTATGTTACTAGGCAGTACTAGGTGGTAGTGACTCTCATCAACCGGTGCAATAACACCATTTTGCTTATTGGAAGCTTATTGGGCATTTTCAAGGCCATGTTATGTCAAGGATCTGAAGTATATTTTTACCATGAGTATACCATATAAAAAAAATGTCATTACTTCATACAGCATGTCCCCCCCACTTTTACTTACTATTGAATACACAACGAATTGTCAAACTAATAGAGTAAGCTTATCTGCGAAAAGATCTAAACCTCCCAAACACATGTTATGTCAAGGATCTGAAGTATATTTTTACCATGTGTATACCATATAAAAAAAATTTCATTACTTCATACAGCATGTCCCCCCCCCCCACTTTTACTTACTATTGAATACACAACGAATTGTCAAACTAATAGAGTAAGCTTATCTGCAAAAAGATCTAAACCTCCCAAACACATCCTAGTTCGTTTCACAAACATACGTGGTTTCAATTCTAATCTCAATGATGTCCATTTCCACATGCAGTCCGCCAAGCCCCATGTACTTTTTCTGACAGAATCTCAGTTATCGGTTGATTCAACTATGCTGATCTCAGTTTCCCAAATTATTCGCTGTATGATTCCTTTCGCCTCAAAGGTGGTACTTGTGCATATGTCCATTCCAATATTCCCTGTCAGAGACTTGGTAATTTGTAATCTCCTCTCTTTGATCTTCTCTGGCTTAAAATCTCTCTACCTCAATGTGTCAGATTCGTCTGTTGTCTCTACTGTTCTCCCAACTCCACAAATCACTTGGAGCTCTTTGACTTCCTCTCTTTGCAACTTGACTTTCTCCACTCCAACTTTCCTAACAGTGAGGTAATTTTTCTTGATGATTTTAATGTTCACAATTCCAGCTGTCTTCTGTTTTCTAGTCACACTTACTCAGCTGGTCGATATGCTGAGGCTTTTGCAATTACTAATGACCTTGCAGAGATTGTTCATTTACCTACAAGGATACTGGACAATCCTAACCATACAGCCAACAAGCTTAATCTTTTTCTTACAAAAAACCTTTCTAAGTTCATGGTCGAAATGAGTGGTCCTTTAGGCACCTCAGATCACAACTTGGTGATTGTCTCTTCTCCAATGGAGCCTTTATCTCATAGCTATTCCCAACCTTGTGTTGTTTGGCATTACAAGAATGCAAAATGGAATGATCTGCGAGATTTCTTTTCTATCCTTAGCATTAGCATTAGTAGAGGCATTTGATGCAAGAAAGCAAGCTTATGCAGCATCAGCCAAAAAAAAAAAAATCCACTTCCACTTCACCCCTCTGTTCGGGTAAAATACCTGTCCAGCTGAGCCTTAAACTTATTTAGGCTATCAACCTCCACCACAAGGGATGGAAGTCTGTTCCACCAACCAACCACCCGCTGGCTAAAGGCAAATTTCCGCACGTCTATCCTACATCTGTCTTTCCTCAATTTGAATTTATGCCCTCTCAGGTGATTTTTCTGAGCTAGAGGAAGAATCCCATCAGCATTGAGCATGCTTAAACCATTCAAGGTTTTATACACCTCTATCAGATCACCTCGCTGGTGCCTAGTCTCCAGACACTGTAATTTGCAAAACTTAAGCCTTTCTTCGTAAGAGCACCCCTTTGTTCCATTCACTAATCTTGTTGCCCTTCTCTGTACTCGTTCCAGCAGCTCTACATCCTTCTTGAAATGAGGCCTCCAGACCTGTATACAGTACTCTAGGTGTGGCCTGACCATTGCCTTATACAATGGAATAATCACCTCCTTATCCCTGCTGGAAACATTCCTGTATATCATTGACAATACTCCATGAGCTACTCTTGCAGCCCGTCTGCACTGCTCAGAGAACTTCATATCTGCCTGCACAACCACCCCCAAGTCCCTCTACCACTGTCAGTGTAGTACCACAGAGTTGATACGTTGCTCTGGGGTTGCTGTTTCCCATGTGTAGTACTTTACATTTGTCAATGTTAAACTTCATTTGCCACCTCGAAGCCCATCTGCTCAACCTTTCCAGATCCTGTTGCAGCAGCATAGTGTCAGTAGTGTCCTTGACAACCCTGCCAACCTTTGTATCATCTGCAAACTTGGACATTAAGCTTAATATACCATCATCAATATCATTTATAAATACAGAAAACAATAATGGACCCAACACTGAGCCCTGAGGGACTCCACTAATAACATTAGTCCACGATGAGCAGTGTCCATTGATTACCACTCTCTGTCTTCTCCCCCTCAACCACCCCTTTATCCATAGCAGCAATTTGCCTCCAATGTCACACTGCTCCAATTTGTGTAGCAGTCTTCCATGTGCAACAGTATCTAAAGCCTTTCTAAGATCCAAGTATATAATATCAAAGTTATTCCCTGCATCCAGTTCTTTTTTGGATCATAGTATCCAATCAAGTTGGTCAGGCAAGACTTCCCCTTAACAAAACCATGCTGTGTCTGAGCTATAACTGAAGTCTTGTCTAAATGATCCTGCAGTGCTTCTTTAACCAGTGCCTCCATTAATTTTCCTGGAACAGAAGTTAAGCTCACAGGTCTATAATTACTTGTGTCAGCCTTTGATCCTCCTTTGTGAATTGGGGTCACATTTGCACATTTCCAATCTATGGGTACCTCCCCTGAGTCCAAGGAAGGTCTCATAATTATGGCTAAGGGTTTGCTTACTTCCTTTGCTGCCTCCTTTAATATAACTGGATAGATCCCATCCACCCCGGGTGCCTTTCTTGTGTTTATCTTCAACAGTTTCTCCTCCACTTTACTCCCAATTATTTCAAGATTCTGTAGCTTACTGCTAGAGTTGAATACACCTCTAGCATCCCCTTGCTGAATAACTCCTCATGTGTGAATGTCGATGCAAAATATTCATTTAGTTTGTTAGCTACCTGAGCAGGATCATCAACAGTTGACCCATCAATATCAAGTGGACCAATCTGATTCATCCCCTTCCTTCTAGAGTTTACATAAGTAAAGAACTCTTTGCTGTTTTTCTTTGCATCCCTTGCCAAGGATTTCTCTTAATCTGCCTTCGCCTGCCTAACCTCCTTTGTAACTTGGTTGCATATCAACTTGTATCTATCATAGGCTTCTGTGTGATGTGTTAATTTGTAAGTATCCCATACATTTTTCTTCTCTGCCATATGTCTCATTAGTTCATCTGACATCCATTTTGGCCTAAACCTTGAACAATATTTCTTAGTTGGTATGTAAAGCCTAGTAGCTTCCAAGATAAGTTCTTTGAATGCTTCCCATTTTGAATTTGCTGTTGGTAACATTATCAGTTGGTCCCACTGTATAGAATTTAAATACTGTCTCAGTCCATCATAGTCGCCTTTACGGAAGCAGTAACCCTTCCCTTTACCCCTAATGGTAGTTATCTCTTTGAGTAAATCCCACTTCAGCACACTGTGATCACTGCCACCTAGTGGTTCATTTATCTGCAGATTCTTAATGCATGAAGAATCACTGCTGATAATCAAATCAAGAGTATTACTCCCTCTAGTTGCCTCCCGAACATGCTGATGTAGAAAACAATCATCCAATAAATCCACAAAAGCCCTGCTAGTGCGTGAGTAACCAGCCCCCAAATTCCAGTCAATATCTGGGAAATTAAAATCTCCCATTATAAGACTCTCTGATTTACTGGCCCACTCTATTTCCCTGTACAGTTCCTTATTATACTCATCAGAGTCATTAGGCCTATAGCACACTCCTACTCTCAATTTTGATCTCCCAATGCTTATGTCACAGCAAACTGACTCAACACTGCACTGTCCAGCGATGTCGACTGGCTTCACTTCCTTGGTTTTTGTGTGTTTCTTAACTAATAGCATAACCCCTGCCCCTTCCTATCCTGTCTATCCTTTCTGTAGACGTTGTACTCCCCAAATTGCAGAGTCTGCATCCCTTATATCTGTGTGACACCACGTCTCTGATATCCCAACAATATCTGCCTTTGATGTTTTGAGCAATACCCCTCAAATTCATCAAATTTATTTACTAAACTCCTAGCATTGGTGTACACGCAAGTATACCTGCACCTGTTTCTATTCTTAGCTACCCTAACACAACCCATGTGTTTACTTGTACCGCAATGGCTCCCAGCAGTCTCTGAAATACCATGCATCTTGTTTTTCAGGCTTCTGCTCATTCTAATAGAAGCAGTGCAGGATTCTCTTTCACCTCTGCCAGTGGCTACTGTCAATCTATTGGTCTTTGTCTCCCCCCCAAGCTAGCAGTTTTCCGACCCACCTAACACTGCCTTGATAGCATCAGCAAATATTCTTGCACCCTTTCTATTTAAGTGTATCCCATCCCTGTAGAAGCAATCTCTCCTGTGAAGTCTTTACTTGGTTGGATTACTGTTTCTGAACTTCTGATGTCAATGTTTGCTCAGATCGTGTCAGTGAAATTATTCTTGTAGGAATGAAATCCTTTATTCCATACTCCACTTTAAAATCTCGTCCTTTATCTAAACATTGGTTTTCCAATAAATTTGCTAAGTCTTGATGCTAAGTCATTTGCTAAGTCATCAATAAATCTTGATGCTGTTCAAGAGAAGAATGCTGCATATCGTAATTGGCTTGTTTCCAATTCTTCAGTTTCATTTTCTGCCTACACCAAAGCTCACAACAATTGTAAAGCAATTATTAATCAGTCCAAACTAGAATTTGAACAGGCTAAGAGTAGAAAACTTGCTTCTTGCCCTAGTTGTAGCCAAGCATTCTGGTCTCTTGCCAAAGCTATTGGCCGCAACTTTTGCTCATCTTTGCTCTCACCTCTGTCAAAACCAGATGGTTCTATTGTCACTTCAGCCAAGGATAAAATTGACCTGCTAGCATCCCATTTTTCTTCCAATTCATGTATTAATGAACTTGGTAAAACACTTCCCACCTTTCCCAAAACACTCTATTCAATGCCTCCTCTGGTCTTCCGCGAAAAGGAAGTAGTAGTAGTAGTGGCATGTGATGCAAAAAAAGCAAGTGTATAAGCTTATGCAGCATCAGCCAAAAAAAAATAAAAAAAAAACACACCATTCCCTCCAAATGCCTGTCCAGTTCGTCCTTAAATTTATTTAACCTATCAACTTCCACAATGACAAATGGAAGTTCCAGCAATTAACCACTCGCTGGCTAAAGGCAAATTTCCGCACATCTATTCTACATCTGTCTTTTCTTAATTTGAATATATGCCCCCTTAGGTTCGTAATCTGAACAAGTGGATGTTTCCCATCAGAATTCAACGTGCTCAACCCATTCAAGGCCTTATACACCTCAATCAGATCATTGCACAGGTGCCTAATTTCCAGCCACTGCAATTTGCAGAACTTAAGCCTCTCTTGGGAAGAGGATCCCTTCATTCCCCTCACCAATCTTGTTGCCCTTCTCTGTACACAGTCAAGGAAATCTACATCCTTCCTAAAATGAGGCCTCCAGACCTGTACGCAGTACTCAAGGGTCTGCCTAACCATTGCATTATGCAAGGGACAATCACCTCCTTTTTCCTGCTAGTAAAATGCCTATATATCACTGACAAAACCCCATGACCTGACCTGGCAGCCTGTCTGCATTGCTCAGAAAACTTCATATCTGACTGCACAATTACTCCCAGGTCTTTTTCATTTTCTATCACCTTAAGTGTAGTACCACACAGTTGGTACATTTCTCTGGGGTTACTTCTACCCATATGCAGTGCTTTGCATTTGTCAAGATTAAACTTCAGTTGCCATTTCTTAGCCCATCTACCCAAATTATCTAGATCCTGTTGCAGTAGCACACTGCCATTACTTTCATTAACAACCCTGCCAACCTTTGTATCATCTGCAAACTTCGACACTAAGCCTCATATACCTTCATCAATATCATTGATAAATTTACAAAACAACAGAGGACCCAACACCGAACCCTGTGGGACCCAACTGATAACATTAGTTCACGAAGAGCAGCACCCATTAATTACCACCCTCTGTCTTCTATCACTCAACCATCCTTTTATCCGTTGTAGCAACTTACCTTTAAAACCATTCTGCTCCAATTTGTTCAAAAGTCTTTCATGCACAGTAGTGTCAAAAGCTTTTCTGAAATCCAAATATATGATATCAAAATTATTTTTTGCATCCAGTTCCTTTGTAACCATATCAGAAGGATTTTGATGGATCTTGATGCTAAGAAAGCGCCAGGTATTTTTAATGTTATTTTTTGAATTGTTCTCAAATCCTGTGCTCTGAACTTACTCCTGTTCTTTGCCTCCTTTTTTCACTTTCTTATTCCACGGGAGTTTTTCCTTCTGCTTGAAAATTTGCTCATATTCGACCAGTTCCTAAAAGAGTGACAAATCCCTCCCATCCAATTAAAATCCCATTGCAGTTACTTCTACTCTTTCTAAAGTAATGGAGAAATCAATTAACTGCCAACTCTTAAACTACCTAGAAACCTTCCGACTGATCAATGATCACCAGTATGGATTCCGTCAGTGTCGATCCACTGGTGATATTCTGGCTTATGTTACCCATTTATGGACAGATTCGAAGGAAAAAGTCTGTGAAACACAAGCAGTTACTCTTGACATCTCAAAGCCTTTCAATCGTGTTTGGCATAAAGGTCTTTTAAACAACTTCCATCTTATGTTTATCCAGTTTTCTCTCTGATCGCTCACTGAGGGTGATGGTAGATGGCTCGCTATCTTCTAACTTCTCCACTAATGCTGGTGTCCCCCAAGGTTCACTTCTTTCTCCCACTCTTTTCCTCTTGTATATTAATGATCTTCCATTGACTGGAAATCCTATCCATAGTTTTGCCGATGATGGCACATTGCATTGCACTTTCCATTTTGAGAAACCTTGCCCTGCTCAATAAGCTTCAACTTCTCGAATATCTGCTACCAATTCCTTAAATGCCGATCTCCAGGTAATTCTCCAGTGGGGCAAAGACAACTTAGTTGATTTCAATCTTTCTAAAACTCAATCTCTTTTTTTTTTTTTTTTTATGTGAATCCCAAACACAAGAGGTATCAGAACCTATAGTACTTTGTACCGTGCTTGGGTTGGAGGTTGAGAAGACGAAAGAAGATATTTGTTGACATTAGACTTGAACTTCTTTAGATTGTAATTTTCAGGAAATACGTATGAAGGAAGGTTGTTCCAGAAAACAGCAGTTGAATGAATAAATGAGGAAGATGAAAAGTTGGTTCTGTGGGTTTGAAGTTGGACAGTAAATGGATGTTGGCTGGTGGCTGCATGTGTTCGGACTGTTTTGAAAGAGAGAGCAGGAATTATAAAAGCCAATTCGGAAGAACAGTGCCCATGGAAGTATCTGTAGAAGAGGCATGCAGCAGAAACAGTGCGTCTATGAGAAAACGAGTGGAGAGACTGTTAGAGATGAATCATTAATTAACCTAACTGCCATCTTCTGAATGGAATCAAGAAGCCTGAGAGAGGTTTTGGGGGCACCACCCCAGAGGTGGGAACAATATTCCAAGGCAGGGCAGATTTGCGATTTATACAGAATAAGCAGCTGTTTGGAAGAAAAGTAACGCCGAGAGCGAAAGTGAAAACCAAGTTTTTTAGATGCAGAGGAAGCAATATTTGTAATATGTTTGTGCCAAGAGAGATTAGAAGTCAGCGTAATCCACAAAAGAGATATATAATTTTGCCTAGAAATCGGAGTGTCACTAAAGATAAGCATAGGAGCAGAAGAATCCTTTTTGCGAGATATAAGACAAGACTGAGTTTTAGAAGGGTTAAAATCACTAAGTTGTCTTTGCCCCACTGGAGAATTACTTGAAGGAATTGGTAGCAGATTTTCGAGAAGTTGAAGCTGATTGAGCAGGACAAGGTTTCTCAAAATGGAAAGATGAATGTAATGTGCTATCATCGGCAAAACTATGGATAGGATTTCCAGTCAATCGAAGAAGGTCATTGATATACAAGAGGAAAAGAGTGGGGGAAAGAACTGAACCTTGGGGGACACCGGCATTAGTGGAGAAGTTAGAAGACAGAGAGCCATCTACCATCACCCTCAGTGAGCGATCAGAGAGAAAACTGGATAACCAATTACTAAAAACAGTTGGCAAACCATAAGATGGAAGCTTGTTTAGAAGACCTTTATGCCAAACACGATCAAAAGCCTTTGAGATGTCAAGAGCAACTACTTGTGTTTCACCGAACCTTTCCATTGAATTAGTCCATAAATGGGTAACATAAGCCAGAATATCACCAGTGGATCGACACTGACGGAATCCATACTGGTGATCGTTGATCAGACGGAAGGTTTCTAGGTAGTTTGATTTCTCCATTACTTTAGAAAGAGTAGAAGTAATTGCAATGGGATGATAATTGGATGGGAGGGATTTGTCACCCTTTTTAGGAACTGGCTGTATATGAGCAAATTTCCAAGCAGAAGGAAAAACACCTTTGGAATAAGAAAGTGAAAAAAGGCGGCAAAGAATAGGAGTAAGTTCAGGAGCACAGGTTTTGAGAACAAGTGGAGAAATACCATCGAGACCTGGAGCTTTCTTAGCATCAAGATTCATCAAAATCCTTCTGATATCCTTTTGATGGAAGACCACAGGAGGCATTGAATGGAACGTGCTGGGAATGGTGGGAGGTATTTTACCAAGATCATTAATACATGAGCTGGAAGAAAAATGGGATGCTATCAGGTCAGCTTTATCCTTGGCTGAAGTTACAACAGAACCATCTGGTTTGGACAGGGGTGGGAGCAGAGATGGGCAAAAGTTGCGGCCAATAGCTTTGGCAAGAGACCAGAATGCTCGGCTACCATTAGGGCAAGAAGCAAGTTTTCTACTTTTAGCCTGTTCAAACTCTAGTGTGGACTGATTAATAACTGCTTTACAATAGTTGCGAGATTTGGTGTAGACAGAAAATGAAACTGAAGAATTAGAAACAAGCCACGATATGCAACATTCTTCTCTTGGTCAGCCTTAGCACATTTATTGGAAAACCATGGTTTAGATAAAGCACGAGATTTTAAAGTGGAGTGTGGGATAAAGAATTCCATTCCTGCAAGAATAATTTCACTGACACGATCTGAGCAAACGTTGACATCAGAAGTTTTGAAACAGTAATCCGACCAAGGAAAGAAGAAAAGAAGTCTCGCAGGTCATCCCATTTCGCATTCTAGTAATGCCAAACAACACGAGGTTGGGAATAGCCATGAGATAAAGGTTCCATTGGAGAAGAGACAATCACCAAGTTGTGATCTGAAGTGCCTAAAGGACCTCTCACTTCAACCGTATTCTAAGAAGGGTTGTTTGTGAGAAAAAAAGATCAAGCGTATTGGCTGTATGATTAGGATTGTCCGGTATTCTTGTAGGTAAATGAACAATCTGTGCTAGGTCATTAGTAATTGCAAAAGCCTCAGCATCTCGACCTGCTGGGTCGGTGTGACTAGAAAACGGAAGCCAGCTGGAGTTGTGAACATTAAAATCACCAACGAAAATTACCTCACTGTTAGGAAAGTTGGACTGAAGGAAGTCAAGTTGCAAAGAGAGGAAGTCAAAGAGCTCCAAGTGATTAGTGGAGTTGGGAGAACGGTAGAGACAACAGATGAATTTGACACAGTGAGGTAGAGAGATTTTAAGCCAGAGAAGATCAAAGAGAGGTGATTCCAAATATCAGAACGGACATATGCACAAATACCATCTTTTAGGCGAAAGGAATCATACAGCGAATAATTAGGGCATTTGAGGTGAGCAGTAGTTGAATCAACTGATAACTGAGATTCTGTCAGAAAAAGTACATGGGGTTTGGTAGACTGCAAGTGGAAATGGACATCGTTGAGATTAGAATTGAAACCACAGATATTTGTGAAATGAATTAGGAAGTCCTTGGGAGGTTTAGATCTTTTTTTGCAGATAAGCTTGCTCTATTAGTTTGACAATTCATGGTTTATTCAATAGTAAAAAAAAGTGGGTGGGACATGCTGTATGTAGTAATGAAATTTTTGGATATAGCGTACATGTGGTAACCCAGATCCTTGACATAACGTGGCCTTGACAATGCTCCCCGCATATACACTACTCGGACTACCTCCAGTCACTATCTGGCAGAGTAGAGGTAGCAAGATTATACACTAGCTGATCCGGAAGCCTCCTAGAGAGTTACCAATAGGTAACTCTCTAGGAGGCGTCGGTCCGGTGCTAACTAGCGTCCGGGTACAGCTCTAAAACACCGTTTTAGAGCTGTACCCTCGAAATGTAGGGAATATTGGATCTCGCCACGTCATTCATCATAACCTCAAAAGTCATCAATCATACTGGATGATGGAAGAGATAGGGAAGGGTTGACCAGAACTTAGCTCTATAGACTAAACATTGGTTCCACCACTTCAAGCCTCCAATAAGCAAAGTGGTGGTATTTCACCAGTTGATGAGAGTCATCTACCACCTAGTACTGCCTGGTAACATAGAGGGCGGCGTTCCTCCATGTAGTGTGGGCACCACACCTCGACCCCTGCTTATGTTGGTTCACACCTAGGTGGTCACCCACAATGTACTTGTGCATGGAGGTTATACCCAGGATTACTAACAATCCCACCATCGTGAAGGTGCAAGCAGAGGATTTGCCTGTCACAGATCATCCAGACTTCGCCGAAATTGGGTCCACTTGACTTGAGTGTCACCCGAATATCAGTTCCATCAGCGTTTTAGTCTCCCAGGTAGCAAGTACAGCTTGTCTGCCATATCTGAGAGAATGTCTGTGACACCCTCAAGGACCAAGTCTAGTCTTATATCTCACAAAAATGATTCTTCTGCTCCTATGCTTAACTTTGATGACACTCTGATTTCTAGGCAAGGTGATATCTCTTTTGGGTATTACCCTGACTTGTAATCTCTCTTGGCACAAGCACATTACAAATATTGCTTCCTCTGCATCTAAAAAACTTGGTTTTCTCTTTTGCTCTCTGCATTACTTTTCTTCCAAACAGCTGTTCACTCTACAAATCGCAAATCCACCCTACCATGGAATATTGTTCCCACGTATGTGTCCCCAAAACCTCTCTCAGGCTTCTAGTTTCCATTCAGAAGAGGGCAGTTAGGTTAATTAATGACTCCTCTTTAACGGAGTCGCTCCACTCCGTGTCATAGATATACTGTTTCTGCTGCATGCCTTTTCTACAGATACTTCCATGGGCACTGTTCTTCTGAATTGGCTTCTATTATTCCCACTCTCTCTTTCAAAACAGTCTGGACATGTGCTGCCAACATCCATTTACTGTCCAACTTGAAACTCCCAGAACTAACTTTTCATCTTCCTCGTTTATTCATTCAACTGCTGTTTTCTGGAACAACTTTCCTTTGTACGTATTTCCTGAAAATTACAGTGTACTGAAGTTCAAGTCTAATGTCAACAAATATCTTCTTTTGTCTTCTCAACCTCCAACCCAAGCATGGTACCAAATACCATAGGTTCTAATACCTCTCGTGTTTGGGGGTTTCATAAAAAAAACATACACATATATGTGTATAAAGAAATTTTAAGACAGCATTTGGAATACTGTGTTCAAGTATGGGCATATATGGAGACCACAACTAACAAAAGACTGCACTTCTTGAAAGTACCGAATACACACACACACACACACACACACACACACACACACACACACACACACACACACACACACACACACACACACTTTTTCCCTAAAATGGCTGGTTTCCAAGCTCTGTAGCCCACATATTCAAAGTCTTTCCTTTATATGGGTGTACCTTTTTTGTTAATATCGGGCATGTTGCCTACCTTTCGGTACTTTCAAGAAGTGCGGGTCTTTTGTTAATTGTGGTCTCCATATATGGCCATACTTGAACACAGTATTCCAAATGCTGTCTTAAAATTTATTTATACAGTGGGATTATCTCCCTGTCCCTACAAGCAGTGGTGAACTATAGTGGGCTGGCATGGGCTTGCAAGAGCCCATTGTTATTTTTTTTGAAAATTTACAAGCCCATTGTGAGACGATCATTTATTTTACAAATGAAATCCTGAATGCAATTATTGAGTATCCAGGGGCGAGCGGGGCCCCATCCCCAGCATTTTAATGGCGCTATCGATCAGTTATGTATTTTAAAATTACTTCATTTTTGATTGAATTACAGTTGGACCTCTGTTTTACAAACTTCTTTATTAACGAATATTTTTAAATTCCCCTTGGTAATTACATTTAAAATAGTTTCCATTGAATAAAGAAAATTCCCATATAACGACGGATTGGGAGAGACAACTTTGTATGTATTGATCTCACCTCTGACCAGTTACTGCAGTAGTAACTTCAGGAAGCATGATTGTGACAACATATTATTCAAAAATTCTAAAAAGTTAGAACTCCAGACACCATGTTATCCAGTTATCATTGTAAGGCGAGGCATGACAGCCAGGTTTTTTTTTTTTAGATAGACTTAGAAACGTTTTACACATTCACATGCATGGTTAAGGGAGTAATAAGTCACATCTGTCCCAACCCCTGATTCCCCCCTGACTCAAGATATCATACCAGTCACGAAAAATGTTGCATGCGCTCTAATCACACTACTAGTAGGGCGAGCATGGGAAGTGCCTCTGGTGGAAGTCGCAGATGACGTCACTTCCATGACCAATCAAATTTACTAGGTATAAAGTAGTAAAAACTGCGAACCCATTGTTAAAATATTCGCAGCTTACCACTGTCTACAAGTGACTGTTCAGTACATCATTGATGGGACACCATAAGCTTTCCTTTGATATCTGTCTGCACTGCTTAGTAAACTTCCCTATTAAACCATATCATAACTATCAAATCCATTTTTTTCCTCTGTTGTTTTTAGTTCAACTCCACCAACTGTATAAGTTACTTTGGGGTTACTGTTCTCCTTGCATTTTGCTACATTAAAACTGCCACTTTTCTGACTTTCTGTGAAGTCTCTCTCAGTCATCCCAAAGAAGGTTTTCTTGGCATTGATCATCAACTACTTTACCAACTTGGACAACTGCAAATTTTGACATCACACCCTCTATCCTTCAACAGTGGTCATAGTACCAATTCTTGGGGAACACCTTCATCTTATTTAACCCTGCCTAAAGAATAATCATCTGCCTTCTGCCATCTTGTGATCCTGTCTGTCATCTGAGAATTTTTCCTCTGATTCAATCATGTTCCAGCTTATACAATAACCTCTTAGATCCTCTTAGATTAGTACTGAGTCAAATACTTTGTTGAAATGAAAATAATGTTGAAATTATTTCTTACATTCAGCTGACAAGTGGCTGTCAAAATTGCTAACCAGGTTAGCAAAGCGTTATTTGGTTTTTATTGGACTGTAAGCACAACTATCTTGTTTTGAGTGACCTTAGAACAGAAACTACTGTGACTTTTTGATCTCTCCATGGGCATAGTCATCTTGTTCTACGTTGGTTTTATGGCATATCTTAACATCAGCATCTTTAGATTATATTTCACACAGTGTATTGTTTGTGTATGTGTTCACGAACATGTTGTACTGACTGAAAATGAGAATGACTCCCCCGACTCATCGAATGACCTCTACTCACTCCACCTGAGATTCACTAATTTCTGCCAAGGAACCTTTAAGAATTCCTCCATTCTCCAACAGTTCTTTCCTTTCCAAATGAGTGACAAGTTATGAAGCTGCGATATTACCACCATATGTCCTTTGATTTTTTCTGCTGGCAGAAACTGCATAATGTTTGTGAAAGATAGACAAGGACTTGGTAGAACTGAACATGAAGTTTTTGCTTGGGTTATGTTAAAAAGTCACTGGTGGTAATTTTTTTTTTTCTTGCTTGTCTGTCTGGCAGTTAAAAAGCATGAATAGGCTTCAAACACATCAGGACTATCATTGCAAGTTTCAAAAATTAAGAGAAATATTTTAAATTTTGAAACTGCTTATAATAAAAATATTTTCCAGCTAATCTGGAATATATTTCAGAAATGAATAAGTTACTTGAAAGTGTTCTTTTTTTTTTTTTTTTTTTTGAAATTTTAACAATCTCTGAATGTGCGTGATTCACAGAACAGAAGAAGCAGGCTCAGCAAGTAAAAATAACATTTCTTGGTGACTTCCTGATTTCATTTCAAGACTGAAGCACACTGTTCTGCATTAAAAGAGCAGTTTAATAGGTTATAGTTATATTTAAGGGAAGAAAAATGTTCCTTAATTGTGGAAAAATTCATAAAAAATGGGTGTTTAAGTGTTTGTACCAATAAGCAAAGCTTGGTTTTTGATATATGGCCAGTAATGACAATTAGGAATAATTGCTTTGAGGAATGATGCCTTTTAAAGTTTACTGTTGGCCAAGATGCTCATTTATAAATTTGAAAATATTTTCATTTGTAAAACCAAGGAAAAACAGCTTCTTATTTGGTTTTTGATCACTTGTCATCATTAATTTCTTTAGCCAGCAAGTCGTTGATAGCTGGAGCAAGTTGTCCTAGCAGGTAGTTGAGGCTGACAGTTTGAATAAATTAAAAGCTCAACTGGATACTTACTGTACAAGGAGGGAAGCACATAATTTGTGTTTTCTTATCTACTTTTTTGGTTTTTTTTTTTTTTTTTTTTTTTTGCCAGTGCAGCAAAAGGCTTCCTTGCACTATATGGCAAATACTACTACTATACAGGGTGATTCACTACCAGTGCGACAAACTTGCAGGAGGTGTAGGGGGCACAAAGATGAATCAGAATCATAGCATTGCAGGGTCCGAAATGCCTTCATCATGCGGTAGAGGACATTGAACGGGATGTTGCGTGAACAGCGATCCCGCTGGAAGTCAGCATTTGCGAACCAGTTCCCAAGGCAGTAGGATGGACAAGTATTCAAATGTTGAACTGGCCGACATGCACCTCGCGTATGGAGCTGCGGACTGTAATGGACGCGCCGCTCTGTGCTTGTACCAGGAACGTTTCCCACACAGGCGTGCTCTTCATCATACGATTTTAATCGTATGAGAAGGTTACATGAGACTGGTTGTTTCACGAGAGGTACCATGAATCGAGAGCGAACGACAAGGACGCCAGACAATGAGAATGTCCTATGTCTTGCAGAAGGCAATCCGAGTATGAGTACTCGAGCGATAGGCCAACGATTGGGTATTTCCCAATCCACTGTATGGAGGATACTGTCAGCAAACCAAATGAATTCATACCATCTGCAACGCATTCAGTCATTGGAGCCTGCGGATTATCCACTCCGGAGGACTTTTGCTACTTGGTTTCTTCAACAGCAGTGGTTCGCAAATGCTGATTTCCAGCAGGATCGCTATTCACGCGACCTCCCATTCAACGTCCTCTACCACATGACGAAGGCATTTCGGACCCTGCAATGCTATGTGATTCCGATTCGTCTTTGTGCCCCCTACACCTTCTGCAAGTTTGTCGCACTGGTAGTGAATCACCCTGTATAAATGTATGCTATTACATCATATGAAATGATTTTATTTTTTATACAAATTGTATACAATCTGTATTAAAATATTGATCCAAGTAATTTAAGATAAGACTAATAAGAGCAAACAGATTAATAACATAATTATCTCTTTTATTGTTGATTGTAATCCTAGCTATTAGGATTACCAGCTGATTACAAAATTTAAAAAGTAAATATCCCATACTGAAATAATTTTTCCATTCATATTGTCTTCTGGTATATTTCTTATTTTATACAGATTTACTGTATTTGCCTGAATGTAAGCCAAGCTTCCCCGCGTTCCATAATTGATACTTTTTTAAAAGCAGAGTTCAGCTTATCAGTTCTTACGGGAAATTGGTGATAGGTAGTGCTGCTACTTAGCATGTTTTATATGCATGCTTTATTTGATTGAGGTCTTGGAGTTTGGCTTTCCATTCCATACCTGACATACTCTCCCTCTGAAGGCATTGGATTGATAGGTGAGCTCTGTTAAGATGTGTATTATCATTCATTAAAAGAAATATTGTGGGGGAGAGGGGGGAATTGTCACTGGATTGTCTAAATCCATAGTTTATTTATTTCAAGTAAAATATTTGAAAAATGTCAACCTATAGACCTGGAAATTGCTGGGTTTTCAACAGTAATTCTATATAAGCATGAATTGCCAAATTAAATTTCAAAATTTGAGTATATAAGAGAAATAGTAATTTTCTCGGTGGGCAGCATAATTATTTGGCTAACTTATTGTGTATTAACTATATTATTTTATTCCTATATATTTTTGCATCCCCTTTAGCTGTTAGATAAAATTCAGTGAGAAGCACAGCAATTGGCATTTGACACAATTAAATTGCAATTTAAGAGCAATTTAATTGTGCCTGTTTTCTTAATATTTCATTTTTAAAAAAAGTGCTGTTAATTATAATTTGATATACAACTACATTTTGTCCCTATTTCTTGATTGTGAGCTTCTTGTTCCCCTATTTCTGTACCATTAACCCATCCTACATATAGGAATAAAAGTTAGTAACATAGAGAAATTGGGAAAAAAGCAGGCAGCCAGCTGCCAATAGCAAGCTACCAACACATTCTCCATTCACTTCTACTTGGTTTTTTCTCTTTAAGTTCATATAGCTTCTCACAACATTAAATAATATAAGATATTACAGTGGATTCCGGTTATTTGGGCCACCGGTTAATCGGGGCAGCCGTTTATTTGGGGCAAATCTTAAAAAACAGAAACCAATCGAGAAAATAGCCAGGGTTTACTTCGCTTAATTGGGACAAAATGCCGTTTAATCGGGGCAGGAGACCACAGCACTGGAGATTACCCTACGATTGTCTCCGACCGTACCATGTAGTTTGGTCGGATTTCTGGAGGTCACAACCATAAAACAATAAAAACAATTAGCAGTCACCTGTTTATTGGGCTTTTGTGTTAGTGAAATCTGTCATAAACGGATAGTAAACTCGATCTTATTGAATTTGCGATAATACCGACAGCTGGAATTCTGTGGGTTATTATGGTAAAATGTGTTTACACTTCCATGAAATCTTCAATCATATAAAAAAATAATTTTCATAATCTTCTCTTCATTCCTATTTTTAAAGCTTCGTAATTTGTTACTCCGTTCTCACTTGCGCGTGTTGTGTTACTTGCAATTTGTGTGTGCGGTATTCTTTGTTATTGATTGCTTATCTTTTTACCGTTTTAAATTTTAACCCCCACCCACAAATGACAGTGAACAGAAATGTCAACTAGTTTAATTAGTATGTACATATTACAGTACGTATTAATTCTTCCGATTATATCGTATATTCTTTTGAATTTCACATATTTAATTTTTTAATTGGTAAGGTAATAAAGGGTAAATTTGTACTTAATATATCTTTACTATAGCCTCTGGATAATATTCCTCCTATTTTTGCTAATTAGAATCTCTGTTTAATAGAATTAAAATTCAATTCACAAACGTGATCACAATGACTGGCGCTTATTATACATCGTATAGTGAACGGTACTTTACAATGGTGACTCCATCGTAACGTGATTTGATTGGACAGTGAACCAATTGTAAAGGGGGGGGGAGTACATTGTATTTTTAACTATTTACGAGAAACTTCGGATAATTGGGGCAGCCGCTTAATCGGGCCAAAATGCACTAGTCCCGATGTGTCCCAATTAACCGGAATGGACTGTATTATGTGGCAAGTAATAAGGAAAGCTGATAGTGCAATTAGACATAAAGCTCTCTTGCTAATATAGAAGACCATCAAGACAGCATGTAGGATTTTCTGATTCACTGGTACTCAAAAACTAAGGAACAAGCACAGAAATATAAATTAAATACTATAGCATATGGGATGTTATAGCATATTAGATTATAACACATTAGCAAGGCAAAACTGGACAAAACCACAACCTGAAATTTTTGGCTACATGTAAACTCATGCAAATTATGTCTTCTTCCTTCTCTTACTTGCCTGGACAGCCTGGCCACTGAGAGGAGTTGCACGTGTAATCAACGGATAGTATCAGTCCCAGAACGTGATACCCTTTATGCAGGTAATCGCAGAGATTCAGTATTTTAAATTGTAGTTATCTCTTAATGGAAATAACCCACAAGGGTAACAACTCACTTAAAGTCATGATTAGGGTCATGCCAAGTGCGTTTGTAGGCAGCTATAAATAGTACATCATTAACATACCCAATAAGACATGAGGTCTCTGTGGTTAACCGTACAGGCCTCTGCTTGACTTCTCTTGCTGAGAATGAAGCTGTTAACTGGTGGTGGTGGAGATAACAATTCCCATTTCTGCATAAGGGCCAATAAGTTCCACATCCTCTCTAGAGAGGGGAATTGATGATGGATAGTGCTACTAAGCACTATCCATCATGCATGCATAGGATGTTATTAAGAGCATCCCATGTTTGCTCTGATTGAGACCTGAGGGGTATGGCGTTTCATTCCATATGTGATGTACTCTACCACTGAAGGCATTGGATTAATAGGGGATTAATAGGTGAGCTCTGTTAAGATGTGCATTATCATTCATTAAAAGAAAGATTGTGGGCCACTTGTGATTCCAACTCGTGCCATTAACCCCTTCCCCAAACATATTTCTTTTTACATTGTTTAGATGAATGGAATCAGTTTCTCTGTACTTTAAAGAGATGAAGGCGCAGTGAAGAGCATCATGGCCCATTTCAACTGAGTGCTCTTGAAATGCTCCTCTTGAAACAAATTCAAATGGGCTGTAGTGTGTAGTGGTCAAGGGAACACAGACAGTCGGTGGTCATGCATAAAGTCTTCTCATATGAAGCTTTCTATAAGTGGGTTTGCTAGTTGATATACGTGGGTAAGCCAAACTATAGATCCAAGTCCTCAGGCAAGTTGTATTTAAATATAAACAACCTGTTACAGATTGTAACAGGTTGTTTGTGTTTGTTTATGTTGTAATATTGGTTTATTTCATTAGTGATGATAGTTTGTTTCTACTTTTACTAGAAATGTTACTTGGATTTTCTGGTTTTTTTTTTCCTTAAATTTGAGCACCAGTGCATTTAATATTTTGAAAAAATTGAGAAATTAAATAATTGGATATAAGAAAACTCTTCTAGTCAAAGGGTCATTTAATTGTTGGAATAAATTACTATCTAATCTTATAGAATTGGAGTGCTTATATAAAAAAAGGTTTTCTAAATTTTGATGAATGCTGGAGGGAGCAAGGTTTTTTTTTTTTTTTTTTAAGGCTTAATGCTGAATCAGCTTGGCTTTTTGGGATCAGCTTTCTTTTATTACACTAATAATTTAATAATCTGTTGTCAATACTGCAAATATAATAGGTATTTCTGCTTGTTTCCCTGAGATACCTAAGTATAGAGGTGAAAGCAGATTTATATTACCTTTATAAACAACAAATAAAGATCTTGTTGTACTTTTGTATGTCCTTTATAAGTTCCTTTTCCAGTATCGTGTATTTCTGTCCAGTATAATATTCCTCTTCTGATATAGAAACTTTGTGCCATCATGATTAGTAGAGGTTAAGCTCACCATTTTATCATACTGTATGGGAAAAAAAGTCGCAGTTTAAATCTCATTGTGATAGGAATTTTGCATGGTGTTATATCACTGGATTTTTGTTTTTTGCCAGTAAACCTAACGGAGAATACACACAAATACAAACACAGTATATTTGTGTCTTGGTGATTAACACAATACATGAGATGAAACCCCTGTATAAATTGTCCCAACTTTTGGTCTTTCTTGATTAGGCCACCTAATGATAGGATTCAACCACGGAATACAGAAACCTCACCAATTGTTAAGGAGTTCTGTTGTGTGTGGGAGTTAAACTTAATTATTGTCATATTTTAAATGAAATAATATTCATGTGGTTCAATTATTCCTCTTTCACATTAATTCAAAATAAAAATAATTCTTTTGAAATTTAAGGTGTTGAATTTGTTATATTATCATTAATGAATGCCATATAACATTTTTTTTTTCTGCTATTAATTTTGCTTTACTTTAATATGTATATCAGTAGCTGTTTTATTTTTACAGAAATCATTTGATGCTCATCCACGTAAAGAAAGTCAAGTAAGATTGATGGCTTGGGCAGGAGATGGTGTATGGGTATCCATACGACTTGATAGTACTTTGCGTCTTTATCATGCTCATACTCATGAACATTTACAAGATGTGGATATTGAACCTTATGTTAGCAAAATGCTGGGTATGCTTCATTTTTTTTACCCTCCTCTCTCTCTCTCTCTCTCTCTCTCTCTCTCTCTTTTAAAAGAAATTTCACTTGCCTCATTCTTTGGAATGAAAATTATTAGCAGTATCTTTTTATTTAATTTGTACCAGTGGAATACAATTGGGTACCGAAAATCTGACAACCTCAAGGCTTGACTCATGCTATTTTGTGGAATTATCTGGTTTATGAGAGCTCATATATTGTGTGTTTGTCTCAGATTAAAATAAGAAAAAGAAATTTGCGCAAATAATTTTAATGAACTGAAGAATCATAATGTGTACAAGTAGAAATGAAGGATGTATACATACCTAATATGTATGTATACATATTAGGTATGTATATGATGATATTTAATTAGTATAGTAATGTATCATCTTTTTTAAAAGATATTCAGTTAAAGAATTCCAAGGAAACAGTATCAAAATCAATGCATTTGAATCTTTAAAAAAAGTGGGCAGTTTTTCTAATGAGTTTTGTTAGGTGCTATTTGATGCCAGTCAACATATTCAGATTTCAGACTTGCACAGTTTGTGATATGTCTGTATTCATTTGTACTGTGGAAATTTTTTTGCTTGATTACTGTATTAACATATGGAAAAGACCATGGCAGAAATAGAGAAGGATAATGTAAATTTTAAGAAATGTGAAAAAATTAACAGTATTGAGAAATACTGAAATTAATGTAGATTATTCTGTGCTGAACAAAGATAGATACAGCCTTCATGTTTGTGACTGTATTTTCTGTGAATAAAATATCTGCAAAAGCAGATAGATTGTTTACAGAAGAAAATTGTGTAGAATATGCAAAGCATGTTTTTTTATACACATAATCTTTGGGATTAATTGTCTTATCTCTGCCTCCCCCCCCCTCCCCTCCTTTTCTAGTCTCTGCCCTTTGTATTGAATGCATCAAAGTTGCATATAATGGAAGGTTAGGCACAGTTGCAGACTATTGTAGTATAGCTGTGACTACAGCTGACAAAAAGAAACACTGTGGACAGGTGTGGAAGAGAGCTCTGAATATATGATTAACACAGTAGAATAACTGCTGGAAACAGAATAAAAGTTCCTCTAAATGAAATGCATGAATGTAACATATGATATGATTTAAGTATGTGATTTGTTGTCTGAAAAATGGCAGTCTTTTAGTTTCTGATTTAGGGAATTTTTTTAATCTACATATTAAGTTGCATGATGATAGTAGAATGTTATCTTAATAAATTTTATTAAGAATATTAATTAAAACAGAAAATGTTAAAAGTAATTAAGAGGTAAAATTGTTATCCTGAGTAGGGTAAAAATTCCTTCCCAAATTTTGTTCGCTAATTACATTATATTTTGAAATTATATATATTATTATTATTATTAGCCATATGGTGCAAGAAAGCCTGAAGCTTATGCTGCACCAGCCAAAAAAAAATTACCCAAGTTACCCTGAGAGAGAGAGAGAGAGAGAGAGAGAGAGAGAGAGAGAGAGAGAGAGAGAGAGAGAGATGTAAGCCGTTGCTTTAGTACAAAATGCATATACAGTCATTATTCCATTTTTTTTAAATTAATTTTATTCCAATCTTTTTAAAATAAAATATAGCTTCAAATTAGAGTTTTGAACATCATCTTTACAATAGTACAAATATTTGTTTTACTTACCAAAGTCATTAGGTCTCTAACACATTCCTACTCCCATTTTTGTTTTCCCATTGCTTATGTCACACTAAACTGACTCAGCATTGCACTAGTTATTCATGTCAACTGGATACACTGCCTTTCATTTTATGTGTGTGCTTCTTAATTAAGAGTACAGGAATACCTCGCATAGTGCAGTTAATTCGTGCCAAAAAAATACTGCGCTATGCGAAACCGCGCTGATCAAGGTATTATTAGTATGTATTTTAATGTGATGCTTTCTGACAATTTGATTATATGGGTCGAGTTGCAAAAATATATAGGTGTTTGTTTACTATAAATTGATGCACACGAAGTTCTTGCAAAAAAAAAACTAAAATGATAAAAATGAAAAATACTAGTAAGTACAGTAGAAATTATTTTTATTGCAGTATGTACGTACCAAAAGAATATAAGTGAAGTATGTACTGTATTTTTATTTTGAAAAATAACTGATCAGCTTAGTTTGCACAGTTTTTTCTTTTTATCTGCATACATCTTTTAAGGGCACAAAAGGTGATATAGTTGTACACGTTGGCACTAATGATATTAGGAGTAGGAGACCGACAGAATTACTTAACAAGTACAGGTCACTGTTGAACAAAAGCCGAGAATTAGGGTTGAATTTGAAAGTGTATCCAATTCTGCCCAGACACGATAGAAGGGAGTATATGATGAGAGCATTGTTGATCAATTCGGCCCTGGAAAGAATGTGCAAGGCTCAAGGGGTAGAAGTTTTTTCAGCCTGTACTGTACTTGTTAACAGGAGAGACTGCTTCTATAGGGATGGGATACACTTAAATAGAAAAGGTGCAAGAATATTTGCTAATGCTATCGAGGCAGTGTTAGGTGGGTCAGAAAACTGATAGCTTGGGGGGGATACGAGGACTAATAGTTTAACAGTAGCCGTAGGCAGAGGTGAAGATGATTCTTGCACAACTTCTATTAGAATAAGTAGCGATCTGGAGCGTGGGGTTCGGGGGTTTCAGGGACGGATGGCAGTCATCCAATATACCATATACTTAGTTACCCTAACACATCCCATATACCCACCTATTTCATCCTGAAATAGGTGGGTATATGGGATATGTTAGGGTAACTAAGAATAGGAGTAGGAGCATGTATGCTTGCATGTATACCAATGCTAGAAGTATAGTAAATAAATTTGATGAATTTGAAGTGTTGGTCAAGACATCAATGGTGGATATTGTTGGGATAGCAGAGACGTGGCATTACACAGGTATAAGGAATGCCGAACTGGAATGTGGGGAGTACAATGTGTACAGAAAGGATAGACAGGATAGAAAGGGAGGAGGTGTTATGCTGTTAATTAAGAAAAACATAAAATCAAAAGAAGTGCATCCAGTTGATATAGATGAACAGTGCACTGTTGAGTCAGTTTGGTGTGACATAAGCACCGCGAAAGCAAAAATAAGAGTAGGAGTGTGTTATAGGCCTAATGACTTGAAAGAGTACAATGAACAATTTTACAGAGAAATAGAGTGGGCTAGTAAATCGGAATGTCTTATAATGGGGGATTTTAACTTCCCAGATATTGACTGGAACTTGTGGGTTGGTCACTCACACACTAGTCAGAATTTTGTGGATATATTGGATGATTGTTTTCTGCAGCAGCATGTTCGAGAGGCAACCAGAGAAAGTAATACTCTTGATCTGGTTATCAGCAGTGATCATTCGTGTATTAAGAATTTGCAGATAAAGGAACCAATAGGTGGCAGTGATCACAGTGTACTGATGTGGGATTTACTTAACGATTTAATTACCATCAGGGGTAAAGGAAAGGGTTTTTGCTTCCATAAAGGTGAGTACAGTGGTCTCCGACAGTTTTTAAATTCTGTACAGTGGGATCAACTGATGATGTTACCAACAGTAAATTCTAAGTGGGAAGCATTCAAGGAATTAATCGTGGATGCTACTAAAAGTTTCATACGTATTAAGAAATATTGTTCAAGGTTTAGACCTAAATGGTTATCTAATGAACTAATGAGACTCGTAACAGAGAAGAAAAATGCATGGGATGCATATAAATTATCAAGCGACTCAGAAGCTTATGGCAGATATAAGCTAGTCTGTAATCAGGTCACAAAGAAGGTTAGGCAGGCAAAGGCAGATTATGAGAAATCCTTGGCAAAAGATGCTAAGAAAAACAGCAAGGATTTCTTTACTTATATAAACTCTAAAAGGAAGGGAATAAATCCGATTGGTGCACTTGACATCGATGGTTCAACTGTTGATGATCCTGCTCAGATAGCAAACAAACTGAATGAGTATTTTGCATCTATATTCACACATGAGGAATTATTAAGGTTTGAAAATGGCAGAAGGTTATCAAATTGTAGCAGGATACTTAATGATTTTGTAATAACTGAAAGCAAAGTGGAGGAGAAATTGATGAAGTTAAACATAAGAAAAGGACCTGGGGTGGATGGGATCTATCCAGTTATATTAAAGGAGGCGGCAAAGCAACTAAGCAAACCCTTAACCATAATTATGAGAGCATCCTTGTACTCAGGGGAGGTTCCCACGGACTGGAGATGTGCAAATGTATCCCCAATTCACAAAGGGGGATCGAAGGGTGACACGAGTAATTACAGACCAGTTAGTTTAACTTCTGTTCCAGGTAAAATAATGGAGTCACTGGTTAAAGATGCATTGCAGGATCATCTAGACAAGACTGCAGCAATAATTCAGACACAGCATGGGTTTGTTAAGGGAAAGTCTTGTCTGACAAATTTGATTGGATATTATGATGTGGTTACAAAGGAACTGGATGCAAAAAATAATTTTGATATCATATATTTGGATTTCAGAAAAGCTTTTGACACTGTTGCGCATGGAAGACTATTGTACAAATTGGAGCAGAATGGTATTAAGGGTAAGTTGCTACAATGGATAAAAGGATGGTTAAGTGGGCGAAGACAGAGGGTGGTAATCAATGGGTGCTGCTCTTCGTGGACTAATGTTATTAGTGGAGTCCCACGGGGTTCGGTGTTAGGTCCACTGTTGTTTTGTATATTTATCAATGATATTGATGAAGGTATATCAGGCTTAATGTCGAAGTTTGCAGATGATACAAAGGTTGGCAGGGTTGTTAATGACAGTAATGGCAGTGTGCTACTGCAACAGGATCTAGATAATTTGGGCAGATGGTCTAAGAAGTGGCAACTGAAGTTTAACCTTGACAAATGCAAAGTACTGCATATGGGTAGAAGTAACCTCAGAGAAATGTACCAACTGTGTGGTGCTACACTTAAGGTGGTAGAAAATGAAAAAGACCTGGGAGTAATTGTGCAGTCAGATATGAAGTTTTCTGAGCAATGCAGACAGGCTGCCAGGGCAGGTCATGGGGTTTTGACAATGATATATAGGAATTTTGCTAGCAGGGAGAAGGAGGTGATTGTCCTTCTGTATAAGGCAATGGTCAGGCCACGCCTTGAGTGCTGCATACGGGTCTGGAGGCCTCATTTTAAGAAGGATATAGATTTACTTGAGCGTGTACAGAGAAGGGCAACAAGATTGGTGAGGGGAATGAAGGGATCCTCTTACCAAGAGAGGCTTAAGTTCTGCAAATTGCAGTGGCTGGAGACTAGGCACCTGCGCGGTGATCTGATTGAGGTGTATAAAGCCTTGAATGGATTGAGCACGCTGAATTCTGATGGGATCCTTCCACTTGTTCAGATTACGAACCTAAGGGGGCACAGATTCAAATTAAGAAAAGCCAGATGTAGAATAGATGTGTAGAAATTTGCCTTTAGCCAGCGGGTGGTTAATTGCTGGAACAAACTTCATTCTGTTGTTGTGGAAGTTGACAGGTTAAATAAATTTAAGGAGGAACTGGACAGGCATTTACAAGGAATGGTGTGATTTTTTTTTTTTTTTTTTTTGGCTGATGCTGCATAAGCTCATACACTTGCTTTCTTGCATCACATGCCACTACTACTACTACTACATCTCTTTATAACATCAAATGTCATATTTTGCAATGCCTGCCTTACTTTCATACCTCGTTCAAATCAAGGTCAATGGTGTTACAGTAAAACTAAAAACAGAGCTTAAATATCTAGGTTTGATCTTAGACAAAACCTTTCCTTCACTCCTCATCTAGATCAACTCAGGATTAAGATCAGGAAGTATGCTGCCCAAGTCTCAAGAGTTGCCCGGAAGGACTGGGGATTAAAGAAGAGAACGCTGTCCCTCTTCTATAAGGCAGTTTTCATCCTGGTTATCACCTATGCCTCTGGAGTCTGGTACAAGAAGGCCAATACAGTAGTAAATAGATTGTGCCTAGGAACTATCCAGCGCTCTCTTCTCCTTCTGTCCTTTCGTGCCTGTTGCACTGTCAGCACCCATGCGCTCCAGGTCCTCACTGGATCTCTTCCACTGGACCTGGAGATTGTTCGTCATGGGTTGCTCTATCAGATAGCCAAAGGAAGAGCAGTTACCTGTGCAGGTTTCACCACTGACCCAGCAAATAATAGAAACGCTGAAAAGAAGAGACTTAATGAACATCTAACAGACACCTGGCAAGAAAGATGGCAGACCTCAACTAAAGGTGCTGTCACCAAAAGATTCCTCCCGGATGTCAGAGCCTCCTACCCCCTCACACCTGTCTGGTTTTCACCGGGACTCTATACTATCTACCTCCTCACTGGACGTGGCTCCTTCCAGAAAAAACTACATGACTTCAGAATTTCAGACTCACCCCACTGTCACTGTGGAGAGGATCAGACATGGGAGCACCTTGCCCACAGCTGTGAAATCTATGAGGACTTCAGGAGGATCCTAATAACGAGACTACGCTTCAACTACCAAAATCAAGAACACCTCACCCTACAGAATGAAGAAACTTACAGAGCCCTGACTCAATTTGCAATGGACATATTTACCAGGCAGAAAGCGCTACCACCACCTTAGCATCCGAATCAATAGGTCATAACAACCATGACTGCCAACTGTTGCTGCACATTATTGAGCCATGGATGCTAACGCCTTGGACCAACTTACACAAGACTTGACCAACAAACCATCCGGAGTACAGAACCCAACTTGATCCCTCACATCTGAAGTAGTCAACTGGTCTCCCCACTTGGTTGAGAGAATACTAGGAGTGCAATCAAAGACAGGGTCCACACATACCTTGACAAATTCCTCATCATTGATTCCTGGACCAACTTCTCCCGACCAGACGTGACACATTTCATCAAGAAGAGACCTACCATCGATCCCTGGACTTGACCATCACATCTTGGACTCCTGGTTTTGACCACCCCACTATTCGTTATCATGGACTACTGGACCAGCCTTCAGTCTGGATGCGACACAGACTCACCAAATGGAGTTCCAATGACGACACCTGGACTAGACCTTCCTGAACATGACCCATCCACCATAGCAGCACTCACACTGCTGGATTTTCACCAAGTGTCGGCTTCAACTGACTGGCCGTGCTAGCTGTACCTACCCTGCACTTGCGGGGTATCTCTCTCTCTCTTTTTTTTTTGTGGTGAGGTGGGTTTTTCTTTTTCTTTTTTTTTTTTGTCCACCCCACTCCTCTCTGGTGAGGCACTGGGCATGCCACACTGTCATCAAGGGCCATCTTCCCTGTCGGCCCCCTTCTTCTGTTTCCTGCCCTCCAGTCTTCTGCCTACCTCCCTTACTTTTCTCTTGCACAACTTTTTTTTTTTATATATATATATATATATATGTGTGTGTGTGTATGCCCCACATGTCTAAATCTAAATACATCAAAATTATTGCCCGACCTATTTGGCCCTAGAACAAGTTATCAGCGAACAACCCTATGCTCTGTTAAAATTACAACTGTTGCTCAAGAAACAGCGATCATCTCATTCTCAAATCTGGTCCTAGCCACTGAAATCCCAGGAAAGTAGATGGCAGGACCCACCAGAGTACTCTAGCATCAGTGGTGCACCCGGTCAGCCTCCCCGTGGCACGGTGTGGTAACGTCGGGTCCCACTAGGGGCTCGGCGGCTAATAAACCGGAGGAACAAAGGGCACAACACAATATATAGCACATGACCCCCACATACTTCAAATCTCTGGCCCGATACAATGTATAACCGCGGAGATGGGAGAAATCCCAGGAGCCATTAGACACTAACATACCTTACACCTTACCTCGTTCAATGTTTGGATCTAGAAGAACACTCAGTGCCAGTACATTTTTAAAAAATAATTTAACGTTTTTAAAAAATAATCTTTAATAAAAATACACAGCGAAAACTATTTGTACAGCTTATGCACAATCAACGACCTCACTGCTCAGAATCTAGTGCGTGTTTACTAATCTATCTAGGCTAGCAGAATCCGTATGTAATGGGAATTTCATCAACAGTCAGTGTGGCCTTGACTCCATAAGCATTTGGCCTACGTGCTGGCATTATAATACATACATACATATCAAATGTCTTAGTGCGTAATGCAGTTAATTTTTTTTTCAATTTGTAAACCGCACTATGCGAGGTATTCCTGTATATCCCCTGCTGTCCTTTCTGTGCATACTGCAAATTGCAGCTTCTGGAGACTAGGCACCTGCGATGCGATCTGATTGAGGTGGTATGAGGCCTTGAATCTATTGAGCAGGCTCAATGCTGATGGGATTCTTCCTCTTGCTCAGATTACAAACCTGAGGGGGCATAAGTTCAAACTGAGGAAAGACAGTTGTAGAATAGATGTGCGGAAGTTTGCTTTTAGCCAGCGGGTAGTTGATTGCTGGAACAAACATCCATTTGTTGTTGTGGAAGTTGATTGCTTAAATAAATTCAAGGCAAAACTAGACAAACATTTGGAACGAATGGATCAGTGAAATGGGAAAGGTGTTTTTTTTTTTTTTTTTTTTGCCTGAGTGTAAGCTTTCTTTTTTTACACCATATGCCTCCTGCTAATGCTAATCATACACAACAATATCCCCTTTTGTGTCCTTAAAAGATGATAGGTGCACAATGTTATCACCCTTATCTCCTGGTAGACATACTCTGATCCTGTTCTACCTGTCCTTTTTGCACAATATATATTTCTCTGACAATCATGTCACCAATTATAGCCAATTCCTGTGAGATCAAGTATCTCTGCTGCAGAGGATGTAGTGCTGTCCGATGCACTGGGCAGCTGATTACTTGATGAGTTCCTCCCTTGTAATTCTTCAAGTTCTTATAGAAGCCCATCACAATACTGAATTTGTGCTTAATCTCCTCATGCTCTTTGCAATGAACACACATTCTCATATAATATAATCCTGATTTTCAGAAGAACAGTCCTCAGAAGTTCACTCCCAAACAAAAAGCATTCCCACTACTTTGATCTTGTTGCTCTTATCTGAGGCATGATTTTACTCCAACTTTAATTTAAAAACAACACACAAAACTAAGAGAGATACAGAAATTTTGTTTAAATGTGTAACTGATGGTAGAACAGTGGCAACATTTGATAAGTCTGTTTAAAGAGGTTAGAAGTGGTGAGAAAACTAATATGAGCACTTTTCAGAATTACCAAATTAAAAATATAATAAGCAATCACTAGTGAGTGACACTGGCTCATTTCCAAAAGTTTTGAAAGAAGACAATTGAGAAAATAACTTCTCAATAATAGAGAAAATCAAGAAAATAAGTTATAATTCTGCAAACTTCTGGTTAAAGCAGTGCTAAACAGGCCAAGCAAGCTGCTAATTCTAGGCATGTTATCTCACTCATGCAGGGAATTCTATTTGTTTCTCTGTTTTTTGACTTGTGAAAAGCAATTTGCTTATTTTTCTGTTTTTTTTTAATGTTATGCTAACTTTTAAAAATCCAAACATAGTAGCACTTCAGTCCAATTACACACATCCATCTACTGAGATCATTATTCCTGCATATATTGAATAGTGTTATGTGCAAATTTATTTTACCAATAGTTTTCATATCTTACATTTCATTTTGGAAATTTATAACCATGGCAGACTAAACCTGAAGAATGAATATGATTTTTTTCATAGGCATTTCAACTGAAAATTTTGTGGAGAGTGTAAAACAAGAGAAGCTCTGTTCTTTTTGCTCAGTGAGGAAGTACTTTATGGCTGCATGATTGTGTCCAATTTTGAAAATGATGTTCTTATAAATGCTGAAGTAGCATAAATAGTATCAATTGGCAAGGCATAATTTTCAAATTTGAATTTTTTTAGAACAATTATTGATGACATTAAAGATAAAGAAATAGACATTTTGCAGATAAGTTCTGCAAACATCTGTTGCTTCATAAGTTTCACTGTCGGAATCTACTCCCTGGTGTCTGTGACTAGCCAGGTATGATTGTTCAGAGCAGATGAACATGAGGAACCCCAAAGCATGACAGTAAACAGTATTCTTAACCTGCCAAAAAAAAAAAAAAAAAATTGAGTGCTCTTTATAGTCAGAGTGCTTGAAAATATCCTAATCACCTGTTTTGACCATTGCACTCTGCCAAAAAAAAGAAAAAAATCTTAATATTCCTTTGCAGGTTAAGGTCTGCAACAGTGGTACCACTTGAATGTTTTGCCCATGTGTGTGTAAACTGTGTGATAGCTATATGAGTGCTTGTGATCGCTGTTAAATCAAAAAAAAAAAAAAAAAAAATTGCACTGTCTGTATTCAAGATGATGTGATCTTGTCAGTGCAAGGTAGTTTGAGGGAAACAGAACAAATGAGAGAGCAAATATTATTCCTGTCTTCTTTGTTGCACCCCTGAATGTATGTATATATATATATATATGTCAATTTTATTTAATGGTATCTATTTGTAGGGAATTAGGTGTATAAGGACCAAACTAACAAGTTAGTAAAAGTAAACTAGTTTTATATACAGTGCTTTTTTTGGGATGGTACGGCATACTGGCGCCTTTATTAACAGTGACATGTGAGATTTGGATGCAATGCACTTCAAAATTTGTTATATTTCTTAAATTTTCTTCACATGTTTGCCTACTATTCAAATAAGCTTAATTATTTAACTAAATTTGCATTTTTTGTTGTCTATTTTTAATATATTTTCTATATAAAACTGTATAACCATTTTTATAATTCTAAATTACTCAGTAGGACCTCTGTTTAACGAAGTCCTGTTATAGCGAATTATTTTGACATCCCCTTGGAAGTTACATTTAAAATAGTTTCCGTTGAGCAAAGAAAATTTTCATATAGCAAACGGATTAGGAGAGAATTAACTCTGTACGCTCTGTTTGCATTTCTGGCCTTCAGGCAATTTAGGAAATTAGTCCTTCTGCACGAATTAAGAGAGCTAAAGCATTCGACAACTTAGTGGTATCTGGTAAAACCTATCCAACCACCTGTCCCACATGCAGAGGAGTCGCGCTAGTCCAGGTTGAGCAGATAAAGGTATATTCCCAATGGGCTCTGGCCCACCTTCTACTGCAGCGGTGTCCAACCTTTTCCCGTACAGTGACCATATTCAAAAAAATTCAAAGTTAGATTTCTTTAGTGTGTTATATTTTCCATATCTTGTTGCATGTAAAAGTAAAATTGAAATATTCAAAACTTTTATTAAGTACAATACACAATTACATTTACTGAACAAAATATTTAATTAGAATTTTTTTCATAATTAACAAAATTTAAAATGCTGTTTTAGTTCACTTTTCTCACGGGCCGTAGGTTGGACAGCTCTGTGAATCAACTGAAATACCCCGTTCGAGAATTAGAAAAGTGATTTTCTTTTACCCCGACAAATAATCATCTGTTGTTTTGTGGAAGTGCATGATCCACGTTTTTCCGTAAATTTTTCCTATCTCTGTTTACATGGTCACACTACCTGAATATCTGAATGACACCGACATTTGGAATTTCAGACAGTTTCAAAAAAAAGAAAAGAAAAAAATTCAAATTTAAGAACTAGTGACAATATCGATGACGAGAGAAGGAAAACGAGGACAACAAAGGTATTAATCCTTCTAAACATGAATTGTTGACATTTGGTGAAAGTGAAGTTAGAAAATTGTCAATTAGGTTACAGTTAAATGAAAGAGATGCAATTCATCGATTTTGGGGATACTTAATTGATAAGACAGTCCAGGGTGATTTCAGAAGAGTTTGATGAACGTTCTGAGTACAATACCAGTTTCATTGAGTGAATGTGAACGAGGATTTTCACAAATGAATCTGATCGCCAGCGCTTTGTTGATGACAAAAACAGTTTCTTCACTACTGATTCTTAAAATTGTAGGCCCACGGCTGACCCCCCTTCGATCCAGCAAAATATGTTGATTCATGGCTGCTTCGTAAACGTCATTCAGCAACCAATACACAAAGAGGAAGAAAAGAAGTCTGCATAGGACAGGGGTTGGCAACCTGCAGCTCTTTTAACATGTAACTGCAGTTCTTTAACTTTACAGCTCACATTAAACACAATATGAAATGGAGTTAAGAAGACTTAAAAATCAAGGACATGTGCAGTGCAAGACTAAAATGCCTTAAAACTGAAATTGAGGGTTTGGAGAGGCAAAGGGCTGCTCTTGCAATTCTACACAAATGGACAGTGATAGATGAGTTTAAAATGCAGACCAAATTGTGTTCGATGCGTGGAGTAGCTTACCGGACCCATATTTGCGTTTGGACTTCTCTCAGTTTTTGGTTCAACGTATTTCTGCAAGCAAATATTTTTGAACATGAACTATATTAAAAATAAATCAAAAATAAATACAGAGCAGAATGATGTTGGAAGAAGTTCATCAGCAAAAGTCACATTAATTTGTACCTAACTGGATGTTTGTTACATTTTTTCAATATTAATAAATAATATTTCAAAATATATATTTTTTAATAAACACCTTCCCACTCTATTCCATTTCTTAAACAACTCTCGACCCCCTCCCAGCTGGAGCTGAGGTGCTGCTCTTCGGATTCTCTCTTTTTTTAATTAGATCAAAACTGGCTCTTCACTCAAAAAAGGTTGCCGACCCCTGGCATAGGGTGTTAGATGAGAATTTAATAAAAATTTGGAATATTCTACAAAAACTTTATTATGAAATTATTTTTACTTATGTTATTATTTTTATTTTATATACTTGAATAATAAATTTATGCTTAATAAACTGTGTGTTAATACACTTAATTTGTTCTTATTCTGAAAACATTACTACTAAAGTAACGTAGCGAGGTGGGAAGGAGCAGCAGTGCATAGCACACGCTCCTTGATTAGACCGGGGTTCGAGCCCGTCACCACCAAATACGGAGGATGCGGAAAGGTCAGGGAATGACCACCGCATAACCCAGAGCAATATGGCCTTCATTGCTAATGCTCCTAAAAAAAAAAAAAAACTAAAGTAACAATATCAGGAAAAAATAATTTCAAAATACTTTTCATATCCTTTTAATTTTCAATTTCTTCCTGATAGCAAAGAATGAGTACCTATTTTTTTTTCAAAAAAAAAGCACTATATATATGTGTGTGTGTGTATATATATATATATATGTGTATATATAAATTAATTAAAATGTTCTGTGCACTCGTATAATTATAGGTGTGTAACTGAAGTGTGTGTATTTGTTTTGCTTGATAGGTAACTTCCCCCCCAAATAGGACTGCATTTGGGGAGCGGGATACATCTATTCTAGAAGTTCTCCCTTTGCCTGTGCTGATGCCATTCTGACTCCTGTGGGTGACATGGCATGAGATACTGACACTGGCTTCAGTTGGTCTGGCCAGTGTGGGATTATTTTTTTTTTTTCTATTCATTTATATATATTTTTTAACAATACCCAATAGCCTAACTAGTAACTACCCTCCCCACATAGGATGCTCTTATCCTACAAATTTAATCCTCCAAACACCCTGGACATTGCCCACACCTCCTCCCATCCCAACACTTTGCCTAACGGACCTACCACAGTAAATCTTTTTGCTGGTCTTAACAGGGCTAGAAGACATCTGCCAGGAATGTAGAAAGGGGAGACCGCACCTAAAGAAAGACATTGAGCTTCTTGGAAGGGTCCAAAGATGGGTAACTTGCCTGGTGAGATCGGCAAAAGGCATCCATATGAGGAAAGAGTTCGAATATGTTGGTTGCAGAGCTTGTAAACTAAGCACCTTAGAGAATACTTGATTGAGGTGTTTAAGGCTCTGAGAGGCATAAGTAAAATGAGTCAGGATGAAATTTTCACAGTTACAAATGATTTTAGAACTAGAGGCCATAAATTCAAGTTACAGGGGAGATGTTTAGACTGGATTGCAGGAAGTTTTATTTTAGCCAGTGAGTTATAAATTACTGGAATAATTTGTCTACATGGGTGGTTGAGGCTGACAGTTTGTGGAAATTCAAAGGTCAGCTGGATAGTTACATATTAACCCCAGGGGCTCACATCTGGTGGGTATGGACTTGGTACACCCAGTGTCCTGAGCTGGATGTCATCATTCTTCTCTTTCTTGGTGATTCCCTTTTACTTCTGACTCTCTCTCTCTCTCTGTGAAGAAAAATTAAAAAATTCAGAATTTTTTTTTGGCTGGTGCAGCAAAAGCCTCAGGCTTCCTTGCACCATATGGCTAATAATAATATTATGGAAGGAGGGAAATACATAGATTATCTGCTGCCTTTTCTTTTATTTTTATTTATTTTTTCTTATTATTTTTTATTTAATTTTTTCTTTTTTGTATTATTTTTTATTTTTATTTTATTTTTTGGTTGGTGCAGTATAAGCCATAGGTTTCCTTGCACCATGTGACCATTGCTAATATTAACTGTCACTCCTACACTCCTTTCCAACAAAAACTACTTCTTTTTTTTAAAAGGAAACTGGTGGTTGGTGTTATTACATGGGCCCGAAGGCTAAGAAGCCAGATGAACAACATAACACTAAATTACATAAACCACATATCATTCATGCTATCTGTCCTGTGACCTTTACAGGGTTCTGTATTCAACACAAGAGAACTGATCATGGTGTTGTGGGAAACGAATGGTGTGACTTGACCCCTAAACAGTATGTACTATGTCAGAATATATAATAAGAAGCTATAGCTATTATGAAAGAAGAATGAATTGATCTACACTGGTCCTTGGTTTAGGAATTGAAAATTGCACAAGGAAGCTTGAAATATAACAGATTATCTCCTGTCATGCTTTGCCATTTTAACATTCCTCATAGCAGTTCTGAATGTGAGAAATTATTCAGACAGGTAAGAAAAACAAAAACTGAGTTAGTTCAAATCTTTTCTGTCTAGTGAAGTTTTGGAAATGTCCCTGACAGCCAAGTCTAGAGGTGCAAAGTCTGTAACAGTATCTTTCTCAAAGCAAACATAATCAGTTGATATCTAATAGACAACCCAAACAGAAATCCACAGAGAGAAAAATCCTAGATAAGTTATTGTTTAAAAGTTAATGCATATTGTACTAGTAAACAGCCCTCTGGCTGTATTTTTAATTTAAAATGTGTACTTTTGCTAGAGAAATTTTATTTCTAATGTAGTATGGACTTTAAAAGAACCTTTTGTTTTTTCTGAAAAAAATCTTGTTCCCCTCCCCTTTTTTGTTGAAGTAATCTTGTCTTCCAAAAAGCTCCTCCTTACAAATGCCTGATCCCTAGCTTTGTGAAATCCAGTTAGATACCATTTCATCAACTAAAGTCATCTGTTTGTAAAAATGGTTTGGACATGCATTACATTTTCTAATGAAATGCACTGCAGACAATGCTATTTCAAACAATGAGTTGGCTTGCATAACTTGAGCAAAAAGTGTTTTTTAATCAGTTAATTGAAGGGAGAAGAAAATTTTTAAAAGGCTACATTGCAGATTCACTTTAAAAGAAAAATGTCCCGTCTAAGACCTGTGTCTTCTAGTTATTTGTATCACAATATTAGCTAATGGTAAACATAGCAGTCTTCTTTAAGTAACTCCCCTCTGATCTGCATGTCTAAGTTTTCATATATAAAGATTAAAAATAAAAGAGAAAGAATTGAAAAACTGGTTAAGTATCAAAAGGTAGTGTGTGTGTGTGTGTGTGTGTGTGTGTGTGTGTGTGTGTGTGTGTGTGTGTGTGTGTGTGTGTGTGTGTGTGTGTGTGTGTGTGTGTAAAACACCCAAAACTGGGCATATTAAAAAAACAAAAAAAAAAAAAAAAAAGTGAAGAAAGAAAATATTTTTAAAAAGAGGATATTACACCATTTAAAATTTCATTGTCAATTGTCATTAAGATTATGTGCATGAAGAAAAAATATCTTATGTATTTTAGATAGTCATGTGAACAGAGGACCATACTACTGATTGATCAGTTGGCAGCCTGGCATTTAGTGTGTGTGTGTGTCCATTAGCATTAGTAGAGGCATATGATGCAAGAAAGCAAGCTTATGCAGCATCAGCCAAAAAAAAAAAAAAAAAAAACCTCTCATTTCACCCGACACCCATTCGTTCAAAATGCCTTAAATCCAGCTCAGCTTTAAATTTATTTATTTAGGCTATCAACTTCCACAACAAAAGATGGGAGTCTGTTCCACCAATCAACTACCATCTGGCTAAAGGCAAATTTCCGCACATCTATTCTACAACTGTCTTTCCTCAATTCGAATCTATACCCCCTCAGGTTCTTAATCTGAACAAGAGGAAGAATCCCATCAGCATTCAGCTTGCTCATCCCATTCAAGGCCTTATACACCTCAGTCAGATCACCTCACAAGTGCCTATTCTCCAGGTGCTGCAGTTTGCAAAAAAAACAAAGGTGTGCAATTTACACACCTTTGTTCCCCTCACCAATCTTGTTGCCCTTTGTACTTGTTATAGCAACTCTACATCCTTCCTAAAATGAGGCCTCCAGACCTGTACACAGTACAACAGGATAATCACCTCCCTGTCCCTGCTAGCAAAATTCCTATATATCATTGACAAGACTCCATGATCTGCACTGCTCAGCAAACTTCATATTTGATTGTACAATTACCCCCATCTCTTTTTCATTTCCACTTCCCTGAGTGCAGTACCACACAGTCAGTACGTTTCTCTTGGGTTATTGCTACCCGTATTCAGTACTTTCCATTTGTCAATGTTAAACTTCAGTTGCCACTTCTCAGCCCATTTGCCCAACTTATCTAGATCCAGTTGGAGTAGCATACTGTCTTTAACAACCCTGCCAACCTTTGTATTATCTGCAAACTTGAACATTAAGCCTGATATACCTCCATAAATATCATTGATAAATATGCAAAACAACAATGGCCCCAACACCGAACCCTGGGGAACTCCATTAATAACATTTGTCCACGAAGAGCGGTGTCTGCTCAACCATCCCTTTATCCATGTAGCAACTTACTCTTAATGACATATCTCTCCAATTTGTACAGCAGTCTTCCATGTGTAACAGTATCAAAAGCTTTCCTGATATCCAAATATATGATATCAAAATTATTTTTGCCATTCAGTTCCTTTGTGACCACATCATAGTATCCAATCAAATTGGTCAGACAAGACCTCCCTTTAACAAACCCATCCTGTGTTATTACTGTTATTACTATTACTGCAGTCTTGGCTAGATGATCCTGCAATGCTTCTTTAACCAGTGATTCCATTATTTTCCCCTAGAACACAAGTTAAACTAATATAGTTACTTGTGTCACCTTCTGAACCCCTTTTGTGAATTGGTGCTAAGTGGTTCAATCTGATTCATCCCTTTCCTTCTAGAGTTCACATAAGTAAAGAACTCTTTGCTCTTTTTCTTTGCATCCTTTGCAAAGATTTCTTGTAATCTGCCTTCACTTGCCTAACTTCCTTTGTAACTTGATTACAGACTAGCTTATATCTGCCACGAGCCTCATTAATTCATCTGACATCCATTTAGGCCTAAACCTTGAACAGTATTTCTTAGTTAGAATGGAAAGCCTAGTAGCCTCCAAAACTAAGTCCCTGAAGGCCCAGGTGGGAAGGAGCAGCAGTGCGTAGCACACGCTTCTTGATTAGACCAGGGTTCGAGCCCGACACCACCAAATATGGGGGATGCGGAAAGGTCAGGGAATGACCGCCGCATGTCCCCTGAGCAATATAGCCTTAGTTGCTAATGGTCCTAAAAACCAAATAACAACAACAACTTTCCATCGCATTGCTATACCTGTATCCACTCCAAATGTTTTGGTGTTAAATCTCCTATCATCTATTAATATTTGCTTGTAAGCAGAGAAGGACCTCTCAACATCACAAGATGTGATCGGGGCAAAATTAAACCCCTAAATGACATTGGGAGCTAGAGGAAGTCCTTCAACAGCCATATCCTCTAAAACTTGGGAAATTTTGCAAAAGCATATCAAAGGAACCTTGTGAGGTACAGAAATGATGAGGGAAAGAAAACGGTACAGAGGGACTTTATTCAAAAATGGCAACATAGCACTGGCTGCCATGATATAGATGAACTGAACCCCATACACAGCTGCTTCCAATATCTTTGTGAATATTGTTTAGACACTGCAAATAATAAGTAAATAAATTAATTAAAATATAGCCTACACAGCATTCTGTCTTTTGGATTTTATTAAATAATAAATTATTTAATAAAATCAATGAGAGCATACGAATTTAAAGCAGTCCTCAAGGTCCAAAAGATTCGTCAGGAATTTTTTGGGAGCAGTATTTTTCCAAGAAGCTTTTGAAGACTGGATTGTTCACTTTGTTCCAAGGAATGTTTGCAGCAACCATTGCTTGGCATAAATCGGCAAAGAATGGATTTGGTGTTTTTTGGTTTTCTGCAGTAAACAGCTGCTGTGTAGTATGCACCCATGAAATTCTCCTTATGTTCGCTTCATGCAAAGCAACGTTATGCTATTGTAATTGGGATACTTTTGCGCATGGAACCTTAAAAATGTATTTATATATTTATTTAAGATTATTTATAAAAATTATTATTTTCCGATTTATATGAAAAAACTAAATATGCATGAGCATTAAATTTGGTATGTCCATATGAAAGCATCCAAAAATAAAAATTATGATAGATCTATTACCAGGCAATTAATTAATTTACTTAAATAAACTAAATGCAACAAGGCATAATATTCAAGAGTTTTAAGATTCTATATAATATTTGGTGTAGATACACCAGAGATAACTCTTAAAGAACAACTACGATTGTTGAAAGCCATTATTTCATGTATCTCATGTGTATCTCATATTGTGCTCTTCCTTCAAAACGAGTTGCCCACGTATTACTTGTCTTACCACCACCCACCAATGAAAAGCCATCTAGCTTTGAAACAGTGCTGTCTGGGTGATGGTACTCACTGAGAATAAGTAACAATAGTCTTCTCTATTGTTACTTATTCTCAGTGAGGTAGTGCAATACATAGGCAACTTGTGAAGGAAGAGCACAATATGAGATACAGAAGAAATGATGCCTTTCACGCTACTATCGTAGTTGTTCTTTAAGAGTTATCTATGGTGTATCGACACCGATATTATATTTATTAATTAATTTCCGTACCCCTTTATCAATATAAAGGGATATTTATATATGCGTTGCAATATATTATTTTTCCATCCATTTGGTATGTGTCTTTAGACTCTTCTACAAAAGAAATCCATTTTCTAAAAAGCTCGATTTTGGCTTCATTTTGCCAGCAATTGAGGTTTCTACTGTATAAAATAAGTTGAACAAATAATTCATTGAACTCAGTATTAGGCAAAACTACTGTAAAGTTTTAAATTATAGCTAAAATGACACTACGGTGTGGTTGTGACTAAAGAACCAATCAAAATAACTTTGGAATTTAGCTGCTCTTGCCCACCAATCCTGGAATGTGAAATGCTCACATCTGGTGAGTATGGGCTTGGCACACCTAGGGTACTGAGCCGGATATCATCATTCTTCTCTTTCTTGGTGATTCCTTTCTACCACTCTCTCTCTCTCTCTCTCTCTCTCTCTCTCTCTCTCTCTCTCTCTCAGGGTAACTGGGGAATTTTTTTTTTTTTTTGGCTGGTGCAGCATAAGCCTCAGGCTTCCTTGCACCATATAGCTAATAATAATAATAATAATAATAATAAATTCCCACGGTTTTTTAGAAATATATTTTAAATCAATTTGAAAAATAATTTGTTGATTATCGTAAGACGAAATATGAAAGTTTTATATCAACAAGTATTAAATATGATATTTCATATTTTTTTGAAATTATGACCTAATTTGTAAAATATATATGATGAAATATGAAATTATAAACACGCATCTTTACGATCCTCAGACCATGTAACATGGACACACTAAGTTTCATGCCTTTATGTAAATGAATATGATAATACATAAAAATCCAAACCCTAGTGATCACTGTCACCCAGTGGTTCCTTTATCTACAACTTCTTAATGCATGAATAATCACTGCTGATAATCAGATAAAGAGTATTACTCCTTCTGGTTGCCTCTCGAACATGTTGCTGTAGAAAACAGTCATTCAATAAATCCACAAAATTCTTGCTAGTGTGCAAGTGACCAATCCACAAGTTCCAGTCAATATCTGGAAAGTTAAAATCCCCCACTATAAGACATTCTGATTTACTGGCCCACTCTATTTCTCTGCACAATTTCTCATTATACTCATCAGCTTCATTAGACCTAAAACACACACCTACTCTCATTTTTCCTTTCCCAGTGCATATGTTACACCAAATAGACTCAACATTGCATTGTTCACCACCACCAACGTCAATTGGATGCTTCCTTAGATTTTATGTTTTTCTTAATTAACAGCATAACCCTCCTCCCTTCCTGTCCTGTCTATCCTTTCTCTACACATTGTACTCCCCAAATTCCAATTCTGCACTGCTTATGTCTGTGTGACACCATGTCTCTGATATGGAAGGAGTGCAAGAATCACTTTTGCCTCTGCCTGCAGCCACTGTTAACCTTTTATTCTGTGTATCGCCCTAAGTTAGTTTTTCGACCCACCTGACACTGTCTCAAAGCATCAGCAAATATTCTTGCACCCTTTCTATTTAAATGTACCCCATCCCTGTAGAAGCAGGGATGGGGTATACTCCATTATGCATAGTTTGTATTAACCATTAAGATTATTTAAAATTTCCACATCATCCAATTTGGTTTGTGGATTAAATTCTGCAATTGCACTGACAGTTCCATTGACCTGATGTTGTTGTTGTTGTGACTGTAATCATAGAAATATTCTCACATATTAGAAATGTTGTAGTGACTAAAGTTGAACTTATGTATTTAGTCAGACAGCCTTCTAGTGAAATATATGGAAATAAGAAAAATGTCCTAATGTTTACTTTAGAGGAAGGGAGAGAGAGAGAGAGGTGCTGATAACTATCATACCATGTTAATAACTATTGATGGCTTATGTGGGGTGGATAGATGGGTTGATTTCATTAACCCATCCATCATAATCATCATCAGCCATTTTCAATCCACTGCAGGATGAAGGCCTCTCCGGCAACTTTCCAATTCCTTTTGTTTTGAGCACTGGCCATCCATTTACTACCCAAAAACTCATGAATTTCATCTATCCATCTCTGCCTTTGTCTTCCAGGTTTTCTTCTAGCTCCTCTTGGGTACCATTCTGTTATTTTCTTAGTCCATCTGTCATCATGTCTTCGAGCTGTGTCCTGCCCAAGACCATTTTAGTTCTTTAGTTTTGATAAGAATGCCCTTTACTTGAGTTTGCTGCCTAATCCATGTGTTTCTCTTCTTATCTAACAGTCTGATTCCCAATATAATTTGTTCCATTCTTCGCTGTGTAGTTTTCATTCTCTTCCATTCTTTTGGTGAGTGCCCAAGTTACACTTCCATAAGTCATGGTGGGGAGTTTACATTGGTTCATTATTTTACGTTTCAGACAAACTGGGATACTGCTCTTCAGTATGTGACTATATTTTCTCAATGCTATCCATCCAAAATTTATTCTTCTCTTAACTTCCAGCCATTTATCATTATTACAGCTAATAATTTGTCCCAGATAAGTATATGATTCCACCTTTTCAATTACTGCTCCTTCAATCATTTCCCTTTCTGTGGCATACTTGTTCATCATTACTTTTGTTTTAGCCATATTCATCTTTAGTCCAAAATCCTTAATGGTTTAGGTACTTTCCGTTCACATTGACTCCTTTCTGCGACCAGTCTAATCTTCTGAAAGCTTCCTCAAGGACAGCAGTAAACAGCTTTGGAGATATTGTCTCCTTGGCGAACTCCTTTCTCGATTTTAAATTTCCTACTGTCTTTGTCTAGTCTAATAAAGGAGGTAGCACTCTCATATATTTTCTTCAAAATCATAATATATGGGGTATCTATGCCTTGTCTTTCCAGTGCCGGAAACATTGTCTTGGGCTGTATGGAGTCAAATGCCTTTTCATAATCCACAAATGCCAACCATAATGGTATTTTATATTCATTTGCTTTCTCCATTAGCTGTGATATTACGTGAAGGTGATCCATAGTTGAGAATCCTGTCCTAAAGCCAGCTTGCTCTTTCGGTTGATTCTCATCAAGTTTTCTTTCTAATCTGTTTGTAATGACCCTTGTGAACAACTTGTAGATGTGGGATAACAAGCTAATTGGTCTATAATTTCCAATTTCTGATTTATCTCCTTTCTTATGCAGCAAAACTATGATTGCATTATTCCACTGCTTAGGCATCACACACTTTCTAATGCACTTTGTGAAGAGCCATGCCAGTTTTTGTGTGATGTCTCTTCCTCCCAATTTTAACAACTCTACAGTAACTTCATCTTCCCCCGGGGCTTTCTGATTCTTCATTTTCTTCAATGCATGTTCTACCTCATCAGGAAGAATATCGGGTATGTTGTATGTGTTGCTACTTTGCAATCCATCTTCCCCAATCCATTCCCTCGCTCCTTGTATAATTCTCTATAGTAGTCTTCTGCTATTTGAATTATGCCTTCTCTTCAGTTTATAAGTATGCCATCGCTATTCTTCAGTTTCAGTATCATTTGTCTTTCTGTATTACTGCTCATGGCTGCTGATTTAAATCCTCTGTTTTCCCTTAATGTTTGTTCTACTTTTCTTTCTTATGTCCTCTCTGAGTCTCTTTCTAATGGCTTTGCATAACTCAGTATCTTCAATTTTCTCGCTGTCAGTGTTTTTCTTGTCATTTGTCGTCTTCAGTTCATCATGACAAGTGTTTCTTGACTAACTTTTTCTTCTTTGGATTTCTTTTTCCCTATAGGTTTCTTGGGCTTTATCACTTTCTGAAAGTTGTAGTATTCTTCGTCGATATCTTGGTCCTGAGCAGTCTGCAGAAGCTCAAACTTGTTCTTAAGTTCCAGTACATACTGCTTTTTCTCCTCCTCTGTTATCTCAAAGACCTTTGTATTATTTACTCGAGTCATTTTTTTCTTTCCTACCTCTATATCAAGTGTGCATCTTACCATTCTGTGATCACTTCCAACATTTACCTTATTCAGGACGGTAACATCATTCACAATATACCTTCTGTTAGTGAGGATGAAGTCGATTTCATTAGTTGTTAATCCATTTGGACTCTTCCATGTCCACTTTCTGTTCACCCTTTTCTTGAAAAAAGTGTTGATTACTGACAGTCCTTGAGATTCTGCAAATTCCACAAGTCTTTGACCTCTTTTATTTCTTTCACTAATTCCAAAATTTCCTATAGTTCCTCTTTCTGCACTGTTTTGCCTTTTTCCAACCTTAGCATTGAAGTCCCCCATAATAATAGTGTAGTGGGTTTTCTGCTCATCTAGAAGAGTCAATTTTGGTGTACATTTCTTCAACCTCTTCATCATCATGGCTCGATGTTGGTGCATAAATCATTATAACCTTTAGCTTGTACCTCTTAGAAATCTTGAGTATTAGTCTTGACACCCTTGGTGATGTACTTTTGAATTCCAAAACCCATCCATATGATACTCTAAAATAAATCTTATTCACGTTAATTGGGTAGTACTGCCTTAAACCATGAGCCCATGACCTACTTGGCTGTTTTAGAGACAGTTGTGCACTGCTTACACTCTGATTGTACTACAGAAATGGGCCCTTTCAGCATCAGTATAACAATGCCCTATGTCTGTAAGACTGGTTTTTAGACATCGATATTAAAGTTGACTGACTGGCTGACTCAGAATGGAGAAATCAACTCCCATTGAACCCCATTTACAGAATGGGTTGGAGTGCTGGATTATGCTGTGGGCAAAAGTGCATTCTTCCAAACTGGCTCTGTCAGCTGATTGCAGAAACAATGGAGAAAAATTTTGGCCAATTCTCTGAAATTGGTAAAGAGCATGCCCAGGAGGGTTGAGGCTGTTATGCAGGCCCTACTTTGTATAATTTTTTTTTAGTTTAAAAGCTCTTTTTACAACCATAGTGTGTGTGTGTGTGCGTGTGTGTGCGTGTGCGCACATTCATGTGCTTTTGATCATATATAGGTCTCAGCTTTTTAAGAAATTCAAAAATTTAAGTACACTAATTCAGAAATAAGGTTTATGATGAATTGAATTAATATATGGGCAATATGTTGTGTTCATTTAACAGGAACTGGAAAACTTGGATTTTCCTTTGTTCGTATCACAGCTTTAACAGTTTCTTGTAATCGTCTCTGGATGGGAACAGGAAATGGAGTAATCATTTCTGTACCTCTTAGTGAGAGTAAGTGATTTTGATAATTGAAAACTTCTTAGCAAAAGTTATCATTCTGCAAAAAAATTAATTTCTTGTTAATTTTTTATTTATTTTTTAATCTTTTTTTACTTTTAAGAAAAATGTATCTATATATATATATATATATATATATATATACACACACACACACACACACACACACACACACACTGGTGTTCAAAGAAAGTGCGTCACCTAGGAATTTCACATTTCTAACCCTTTTTTGTGTTGGTATGTTACATTAATGACTAGCATCACAAATAGAAATATAAACAAAAGATATTTATTAATAGTTGTATATAATAGTTTACCAAAACTGTTGTATAAAGGTTTGCAACCTTTATACAACAGTTTTGGTAAACATGGCAATTATGGCTGAAATGTTATCAGAAGCAATCAGTTTGCTTCAGTTTATCATTTTAAATGGAAAACAAAATGAAAAGTTCACCAGGTGCAATCTAATATTTAGTTGAACCATCTCTGGCCCTGATGACAGCAGCACACCATCGAAGCATTGACAAGATCAATTTCTGAAGAAAATCAACAGATAGTTTTGTAGTACCAAACATGAATTATGGCTTCCTGAAGTTCACAGAGGGTCTTTGGTTCCTTTCTCGCAACTGCAGATTCCACACGATGCCAACAGTTCTCTGTAGGATTCAGGTCCGGGCTGTTTCCTGGCCAGCTAAGAGTTGTAATGGACCATTCTTCCAACCATTTTTTCACCTGTAACAAATTTAAACATACTACTATCGAACCTCTAATGCAGAAATGAAGCTAGAGTAACTACAGAAGTGCCTACTTACACTTTTCGCCCGATGACAAGGAGCAGAGTCGTCCTGAAAGATGCCGTTACTTGGCAGGTTGAAATAGTCTCTAATGGTTGGCAGCAATTTACCTTCCAATATAGCCAGGTATCCAATGGAATTTACGGAACCTTTTATAAACTGCAGATGACCTACTCTGTGATACGAAATGCACCCCCATATCATTTTGCTGATAGGGAATTTCACTGTAGACACCATACAGTCTGGATGGTAAATTTGTCTGTTGTTTGTCTCTCATCAGAGCCATGCAGGTTGAATTTCGTCTCATCCAAGAAAGTAACTGACTTCCACTGCTCTGGGGTCAATTTGACATGCTCCTTACACCAAATTAATCGTGCTTTTTCATTTTTTTGTGTGAGGAGGGCCTCTTCTTAGGATGACGGGCTACAAGTCCATTTTTGAAGAGGTGTCTTCTGACTGTTACTGCACTTGCTACCACTCCTATATGTTCTTCTCATTCTCTTTTTAGCTCAGATGAAGAAGCTTTATGGTTTTTAAGGCATACGCGCTTAAAAACACAGTCCTGTTTTGGCATAGAGACTTGTGTGCGTCTGGTTTCTTTTTTCCTATCAGCAGAACCAGTATTCTTCAGTTTGGAAAGAAATCTACTCACTGTCGACAATATGATGGGAAGAACATCCTTCCTCACGAAAAGCAACAATAGCATGCTTTCTTCATGGCGTCAACTGCACGTAACTCGCCATCCTGACACAAGCAAGGAATGACTGCAACTCTTGCAGAGTGTGCTTATATAGCTGAAAGTATCAGCTGATGCAATATTACATCATCACCTATGCGTGTCAATCTTATCTGATGCAATCTGTAATAAATATTGCCATATACTTATGTTATTCGGACGACAATCACAATTTTAAGGGGTGATGCATTTTCTTTGAACACCAGTGTATATACATCTTGTGCATTTAATCATTTATTTTATAAAACAAATTGAAACACTTAGAAATGTTCAGTGAATCCTGATTTAGACACTCCATACATGGCATTTTCCTAGTTGAACTATATTGTTGTTCCTCTCAAGTTTAACACATGCTTGCACAACCTAAAAACGTTTTGTGGTATTACAATATTCAAAAATGTGTATTACTACCTTTAATAGAATAAACTATTAAGATATTTATTTGTTTTGTTTTTTTTTGTTTAACTATTTTATTATATTTTGCTGATGGTCGATGTTTGTAGTCCCAGGCTAAAAATATGCTAATTGCTCTTAATTTGTGAGTATCATACTGAAATTGATTTGTTTTGTTATAAGCTTTGTCATTTTATCCATTTAAATACCATAATGGGCATATTAAAATAGCCTTAGCCTTTCCAATAGTAAAAGATCCTTTCAAAACTGTAAACATCTTCTTAAACAAAGCTGAAGCAAAGTAATTGATAAATGTGATTCTGTAATTACCAAAGAAATATTCTCAATGAAATAAATAATGTAATGAACGGATGATCCAACATAGCAAAATGACTTTTTATTATTTAACTGAAATAGACTATATATGCTTGCAGTGTCCACCATGACGGATAGTTTTCATGATACATCCTACTTGCCACTTGTTTGGAGAGGCCTGATTTCAAGTTACACTGTAACTAGAGGATTGCTTTAGGCTTCTTCAACTTGGGATGTAGTTAGCCAGTCTTTTTTCCTCCATGAATTATTTCAGGTTTTTTCTACCTGAGCAACGTGCAAATCAGCTTGTGAACTAACATGCCATATAGCCAAAGGATATGTTCTGTGTTAGGATTGGTCATTCACTATGGGATAGTGGTGAAGCGGAAAATGACATGTCATGTTTATAGTAGTGATTACTGATCCCATACTGAACAAAATTGTTTCATGAACTCTTATGGTTATTGCTAATAACTTTATCATGGTATTGAAAACAAAACTTATTTTTTTTTTACGTAACAAATTTTATGTATAATTAAGATTGAAAATTCAATTTAAATTAATGAAATGAAGTTAATATATAGAAGCAATTGCTTTGTAAGCCATGTTGTGATAATTTTGAACTTTAATATTCATATTTAGGCATATTATTTGGTGCTTGCATGTCCTCTAAGATGACAGTGCGATTAGCTGTCATCGTGATAGAACCTTTTCATGAATAAATGACAATAATACTTCACAATAGGGAAGGCTGCTTACATGAAATAATGCAATACTAAGGTAATGTATTGCTGTTGTTAGTTAGTTGAAAAGAATATGAACTTAAATTTGTTACCTAGTATACTAAAAGGATGTATTGTAATGCTCTAATTCCCCCCCCCCCCTGCGCCTCCGTAGCCAGGTGGGAAGGAGCAGCAGTGCATAGCACATGCTTCTTGATTAGACCGGGGTTCGAGCCCGTCACCACCAAATACGGAGTATGCGGAAAGGTCAAGGAATGACCACCGCATATCCCGGAGCAATATGGCCTTAGTTGCTAATGCTCCTAAAAACCAAATAACAATTCCCCCCCCCCCCCAAGCTACTCTACACTTTTAAGTATAAGTGTACTATAAGAGTATAGGTTATATATATGCACTACTCGATGTCTGAAGATGACCATAAGGATCTCCAACCATGCTGCCTGCAAGGCCTTCCGCAGTGCCAGAATAGATGACGGTTGTGTATCCATATGCCTCACTTTCCATTTCAAAACATCCCACAGCTGTTTAATTGAATTTGAGTCGGGAGAATTTGGATGCCAATCAAGATGGGTGATATCTTCACTGTGTTCCGCGAACTACTCATGACATGGTGCATTATCACCTTTGAAGAGCCCATTTTTGTCTGGGAACAAATGTAACTTGGCAGGGTGCACTTGGTATTCTAACAGCTGATGGTAGACCTCATTAGTGAAAATTTGATCTATACACACTAGTGATCCTAGTTTTTGCCAGCAAAACATGCCCCATATTAAGTGAACACTGCCACTTGCTTGTATAGTGGGCACCATGCACAGTTGGTCCATGGACTCGTGTTGCTTGTACCAGACGAAAGGCACCCATCAGTGTGTTGTGCCAGGTATTTGGACTCATCCAACCAGCATACTCATTTCCAGTACTCCAATATCCAACTAGCCTGATGTTGACATCACAGAATTCGCCATCAACAATGATCAGTGGTGAGGAGAGTGTCTCTTGGGTTGGTTGCTGTGGAACTCTGTATGTCTGAGTGTGCAGCACATCGTCATTCAGGTTATTGTTCTTGCATTCCCCATATTGTATTGTGATGTCAGCTGTCACACAGTAATCTGCTGTTGAGCCCATACAAAATGCTGCACCCTTTGCTCAGCACAAACAGCTACCTTGTATTATACTTCACAGTTCTGTCAGTGGCAGGGAGTTAGACTGTTTGACACCATTCATTATTGTCTACCTTAACCATAGTGGTTAATGTAGACAACAAACTGACAAGACGTGCCAATTCTGATCTGAAAGCACCCGATGCATGAGCTCTCACAATTATGCCCCTTTTAAACTTTGTGTTATCTTTACTACATCCCATGACTTCTACTTTATCAGTTTGACTTGCACGACCAGGTGCAAATTACCACTGCTCTAGCATACAAAGCTGTTTGGCTTTTTATATTGCAAGGTATGTAGCATAGTCCGTTACAGATAGTGGTCACAATTCAGTAATCACTGAGTGTATAATGCAGTGACATTATCACATTGCATTTGGTGTGTGTGTGTGTGTGTGTGTGTGAGGGAGGGAGGGAGGGAGGGAGGGAGAAATACAATGTTTGTTCAATATATTTTTGGCAAAATGCCTGTTATTATGCCATCGTTAGGTTAAACTCCTTGAGTTTATTGTGGCATGCTTTTAACTCACTTCTTTGTAAGCAGAGTAATGTGTTCATCATGCCACACTTGAACAGAATGATCAGTAAGCTGCCATTTAGTAGTGCAAATGATGCTTTTCTTTACTTGACCAGTATTGGGTGTAATAAAGAACAGCTTCCTTACAAATGTTCTTATTGGGATTCATATCCAAGCTAATTCCTGGCCACCAGTCTTGCTAATGGAGACAATCCATTATATCTCCTACAGTATGACATGGAATTCCATTCTGCATGGAAATGCCACTTTTTTTTTGGGAAACCACTTCGTTTTTGCAATTGCAGGCAAAACTGTATTCCAAATACCCAAAAGTGATGGAATATGATTAATGCTGTTGATTGTTTGGCAGTGAAACAAGGGATGCTTCTTTAATATTCCATAATAATAAGACAATAATGTAACATTATGTGATATTTATTACATTACTGAATAATTTAATAAACATTACATATACCATTACTACAGTACCAATAATACTGTTATTCTGTAATTCTGTATTTAAACATAATTGTAGGATAATGTTACATAACTTGAATATATATGTACAATATATAACATGAAAATGTTATATGCAATCCCAACGAAACGATTCTGATTACTTACTTTGAAAAAAAAGTGGGAACAAACATATACGAGGATCACTTGATTTAAAAAAAGGATGAATGACTAAATATTAATTACAAATAATTAAAAACAAACTTTCGGTTAATGAAATTTACAGTGAAGAATCTGTTTAAATAGACATTCAGTGTTTACTGAAGTGTGACTAGCCTATCCATAACGGACTGTGCCACTTAGCTCACAGTACAAAAAGCCAAACAGCTTTGTACATTAGAGCAGTGGGAATTTGCATCTGGTTGTGCAAATCAAAGTAATAAAGTAGCAGTTATGGGATGGAATTTTAGATTGTGAAGACTTTAATGTTTTTTAAAATTTTCAAATCAATCCTTACTAGCCTGAAAGACGTCTGCGTTGGATTGACCGGCTTCTTCTTCTTCTTGTAAGAAATTAAAAATTTGCAGAGCTTTGGCATGAATAACATATGAACTAAGATGCATTCTCTTTTGATTAAGATCTATCCAGAAAGAAAGTAATTTTTCAGTTTTCTCTAATAACAGATTTCTCACTTTTGTAGTGCTTTTTGCAGCCAATGATGTGGAACAGATAACTAAACTTTCAATTTTCTCAGCAATTTCCTTAATTCATCAAATGGTAGATTCATTTATGCTGTATTTCTTGGCCAATGTCACAACCTTTTCACTATTTTCTAACTCCTTAACGATTTTTAATTTTTCCTCTAAATTTAAAATGTTTTTTGTTGTAGCTTTCTTTATTTTAGGCACTAATTAAACACACACTTTATATAGACAAGAAATATTAAATCAGCAAAAGCAATGCTTACCGATTAAAACACTTTACATTGCATAAACCAGAAAAAGATTCTGTCTGAACAGCTAACATAGGATAACTGATGAAGGGGGTTCCCGAACAAGGAAGTTTTTTCAAAAATAACCGGACAAACACACCACTGTTTATTGCTATGTTTGGTTATAAGAATCAGTTAAATAACACCTTTGTGATATTTTTCTAAAGCACATTTCTTGAGGTCACGACCATAAAACAAAAACAATTTTCACTTTCCAGTTTATTAGGCTTTTATGTTAGTTTATTATAGTGAAATGTATGATTTTAGATTATTATGGTGAAATGTATTTCTCCTTCAGTGAAATCTTCAAACATGTAAAAAACATAAATAATTTTCAAAATCTGCTCTTCATTCCTATTTTTGAAGCTTCGTAAACAAAAATCACATAGGTAGCAAAACTCATTGCGCAATCTAAAATCGTGGTAGTAAATACCTGACCGTGCAATAGCAAAACGATGCAAATCAAGTAATGACTGTACTTGCAAGTACATGTATGCACGCAACTATTTTCACTCTTAGTAACCGTAGCACATCCCATGAATTTGCTTTTCTATGAGGGGTTCCATTCAAGTCTTGAAAACCGTGATTTTCCCCCCCCCCCAGGCTAACAGTTTTCTGACCTACCTAACACTGCCTCAGTAGCATAAGTAAATATTCTTGCACTCCTTCTATTTAAGTGTCTCCTTACATGTATATCAACTCCTAACCAGAGGAATTGGTTTCAGACTTTAAAATAACATGTCAAAATTCTTTAGTAAAAAGTAGCAGAGTATGTTTTTAAAGAGAATTATGAAGATGTATGATAGTGGTTAGTTTACTTTTACAGTTTGGCTGCACATACATATATATATATATATATACATACAGGCAACTTCCATATAACACGGTACTTCTACAACATGGTTTTGCTCTACCACAATTGATAAATTGAGGCAATCCTCAATTTATCAATTGTGGTAAATTGAGGATTGCCTCATATATAAAACACAGTACTTATATAGCATTGATTCGCTCTAATGCAGTTAGAGAATTTGAGTAAACCTTGCATAACAGTGTATTTTTGAGCTTTTGTGCAGGGAAAACCCTGCTATTATGTTGAATGTAATTTTTCAACATTTCCACTCTTTTTGAATCCCTAACTAACTGTTGACTCCGCTAGTCAAAAAAAATTATTGGAAAATCCCTGTATTTTATTTTGTTGGAAAATTCCCATGTTATGGTCTGTGCTATTGAACTTGTGGAAAAATCTATATTTCAAGGTTTCATTTTGGTTTTGTGGGACCTGAAGCTTATACAGTTTTTGGGGTCCTCTTTAAGGAAAAGAATTCAAAATTAGTTATGAAAGTGAATATTTATTTAGAATGAGACAAGAAATTACAACAAATTGCACATTTAAAAAAAAAAAAAAAAAAGCTGATAAATGCTACAAAGGTCACAAAATCCAGAAAGATATGCTTATTAACTAACTGCCTTACACACCTCTGTAATGCTTTTTTCCTACATCTTTGATCGCCTCTTCATGTGATGATTTTGTAAAATAATTTTCTATAGAGAGAATGAAAAGATAATTTAGTCTTTTCTCTAGCATGGCTGATTGAATTTTTTTTTTTTTTTTATTGATATTTTAGAAAAGTTTCTTTTAGCTTCACAACTCGTGGTAATATCATGTCATGTAAATTTTTAGAATTGTCAAATTTGGGAAAACCTCTTTCAAGTTTCTTTTATATGAGCTGTAAGATTTCAGGGCATTTCAAAATTTCTTGTGCAGTGACTAATCTTAAATACTCTGAACTGATGACACTAACCAATTTGTCATCGATGCCCTCATTGTAGTGGCATATTATGAGTTTTATGTTATTTTTGTCGATGTCAGTATTTTGTGTCAAATCAGCAAAAATTTAAAGCTTTTTCCATTGTGTTCTTATGATTCACCCCTTTGGATTTTCAAACAGTCCAAGAGTCTATTCATGACATCTATTCAAAATTTATATCTTCCTCTTAATGAATTACTGCTTTTGGTATGATCTGAAAATTTGTTACAAATCGCTTCTCAATGTCAGAATAATTTCTATTGATTTCATCGCTCATCTTATTATTATGGTGCAGGGAAGCCTGAGGCTTATGCTGCACCAGCCAAAAAAAAATTCTGAATTACCCTGAGAGAGTCAAAAGTAGAAGGGAATCACCAAGAAAGAGAAGAATGATGATATCCTGCTCCAGCTCAGGACCCTGGGTGTGCCAAGCCCATACTCACCAGATGTGAGCTCCTGGGGTTATTTATCATTTTTGATTCTTATTCTATTAATTTTTTATTTGAATTTTCTCTCAGTTCTTTAAAAATGAATTTAAAGATGACAAAAGAAGGTACCTTTCATATACATCCAAATCAAGGGTCTGTAATTTCTCACTTGTTTTATTCACTTGATTTTATTTATTTAAGGACTCTAAAATATATTTTAGAGTCCTTAAAATGTCATTGTACCAAAGTTTGCTAGGCTTTGAACAGCTTTATAATGGACAGACCATCTTGTTTCCGTTAGACTCTTTAAAGAAAAATCCAAGTTGGCAGGTGTTTAAAATACTCCATCTATGAGATGAACCCAAAAAGAAAACATATAACCATTGCAAAATACTGAAGTAGTTAACACCTTCAGGCACTGTGGAGGTAGCTTGTCCTCCGACGGGGTGTATAAGGTGTATTGAGGTGTATAAAGCCTTGAATGGTTTGAGCATGCTCAATGCGGATGGGATTCTTCCTCTTGCTCAGAATAATCGCCTGAGAGGACATAAATTCAAATTGAGGAAAGGCGGTTGTAGAATAGATGTGCAGAAGTTTGCTTTTAGCCAGCAAACTTCCATCTGTCATTGTAGAATTTGATAGCTTAAATAGATTCAAGGCAGAACTTGACAAACATTTGGAGTGAATGGATGGGTGAAATGAGCGTTTTTTTTTTTTTTTTTTCTTTTTAGCTGATGCTATATAAGCTTGCTTTCTTGCATCATGTGCCTTTGCTAATGCTAAAAGGAATGAGCTGCACACAGCACATATTCTGCATACTTATCAATGTTTTTAAAGATTGCTTGCAGCCCTTTGTTCTTACCTTTCATAACAGCTGCATTGTCATACAACTGACCAAGAATGTTGTCAGTGACAGGTTAAATTGTCCAGAACTTGTTTCTCTTTGTTGAATAAAGTCACAGATAGAAGTGTGACAGAGAAGTGTAAAGAGACAACAGTTTTTAACCGATCGTGGTTAAAATAACTTACTTCTGCAAATTTTACAAAAAAATATGACCATGTGAACACTTAGCTAGACCCCTCCCATGGCCTTGGAAGGGGCCCATGTAAATGAGGAGCCCTAAAGCTTAAGCTTCATTAGCTTCACGATAAATCTGCCTCTGAATGTGTTATATCCTGCAGAAACTTAAAAATAATAAAAAAAAGTCCAGTTATTGTCAGCATTGAAGATGTCATTCTAGTTATGTCGATAAAATATTTTTATTTTTTTAAATGATTCTCCTTCCATTCCTTCATAGCTTCAGTGTCAGCAACTGCATTTTCACTGCATACTTTTTTGAAAGGCAGCCCATGATGAGTCTTAAATTTACAATATAAATTATTCTGCTAGTTAACAAGATTAAATCACCATATGCATAATGCAGTTGAGGTGCTTTATCCTTGCAGCATATACTATATATAAAGGATGTTTAAATTAAAATGCACTGGGGTTTACTTGCTTTGTTTTTAGGTTTAGACTATTTGTTGACCATTTTGGCATGTTTGGCTGAAATTTTTAATTTGCCGTTAAATTGGATTAAGTATTACCAGTTTAATTTCAATTTTACCTAATCAACTGCTTTTTTCCTTAAGGGGAAAGTTGTTCAACATCCTCAGTTTACTCTAAAAATTTCATTGGTGAATTTGTGAATGTAAACTGATTTTATTTGAAGAAAAAACACAAACAATGGTTGTGTGAAGTGGTCACTTCTTAATAGGCATGTTTTGCTATGTCAAACAGCTAGTTGTATAAGGCAGTTATGTGTCACATCTCTTGCAAATAGTATTCAAAAGAATTATTAAAAAAAAAACTTCTGGGGTGGTGGAAAGCAGCAATTTAATGAAATAGAAGTTTAAGGGAAAAAAAAAAGTGCAATAATTAATTCATTTATCAGGAAATAACCAAAGAAAAAATGAAATGGAGATGACATTTCAGTTCCTAACTTTGCGATTTTGGACATTTGTTATCAGAGATCAGTTATCAGTAACATTCAACAACGTTGTATGGCTGCTGCAATTATTTCCACAAATTAAAGGTACCAATGGTAATAATTTTAATCTGATAACATTTATTTATTTATATATCGTATGGCAAGTATAGTACATGCATATGGCAAGTATAATACATAGAATAAAATTACATGACTCAAGAATGATAGATATAAAATTGAATAAAACAAAAGTCACAAATGAACATTTAACTTATTTAAATAGTCAATTGCCGCATCGGTCGCCATCAGGGAGTCTCCAGGGTTTCCTTTGTAGGCTCACAAGGCACAATCCTCTATTATATGTTGAATGGTCTGTCTATCAGCTCCACAGTCGCATGTCTGGGAAGAAATTTTGACCCACTTATGGAGAAGGTCTGCACATCTACCGTGGCACATTTGTGCCCTGTTTATTGCTAGCCATATCCTACGAGGCTGGTCAAAACCAGGTGGTGCTTCGGAGATACAAGGCATGGTATGACATCAAAGTGGGGAGTTTTATAACCACTCTTACATCCAGTTGTCCAGAAGGTTGAAGTTGGCTTGTTGCAATGTTTTTGCCATCAGGAATGGTGGATGTCTGGAATGGAGCTTGTTTATTCCTAGGTCTCGGATGTCAATTTATTGGTAGTTTAGAATTGTCTATTATTTATTTATTTTTTTTTTTTTTTTTTTTGTATTCTCTGATGAGAGCACATTTTCTTCGGATATCTGTTGGCGGGATGTGGCTCGAGATGGGTAGCCAAAAGGTAGGAGCGGACCTGATTGTTCCAGTTATAATGCACGTGGTGTTATTTAGCTGTACATCCACCTTTTTTATGTGGTTACTGTTAACTAGAGCACAGTACCCTGCAGCTGAGTAGAAGGCCAAGAACTGACACGCATAACGTTGAACTAGAAAAACCCCATGTGGTACCACATAACTTTTGCAGAATAATATTCCTTGTTTTGAGTTTTTCTGCAGTTCTTGACAAGTGTTCACTGAAAGATAATGTTCAGTCTAGTGTAAAACCCAAATATTTCGGATATTTGTTGTGTTTAAGACTGGCGCTCTTGAAGATTGTTCAGCTCTCTAGCCGCCATCTTTGTTATTGAGATGGAAGCAAGATGCCTCAGTCTTGGCTGCACTAGGTTGTAGCCTCCACTTTGGGAAAACATTTTCCCGGGTGGTTAAGTCAGTTGCAGAGCCAGAACTAGGGTGGGGTGAGCGGGGTGCCAGGTGCAGCATTTTAAGGGTGCATTTGACCAGTTATTAAAATTGCTTCATTTTTGATTTAATTATAGTTGGACCTGTATTTAACGAAATTCTTTACTGAGAATTTTTTGAATTCCTTTTGGTAATTAAATTTAAAAGTTTTCGTAGAACTGAGTCAGAGTATGAGTCCCCTCAAATTGTAAAAAATTAAAATAATAATCATATCATGCTGAATCCCACATCTTGGCCATCAAATATTTCTGACAAAATAAGATGCTTTTTAATAGAAAATGGACCAGATCAAGCAAAGATTAGGATTTTGTTATTCTTTATCTGAGAACAATGTCAATTTTCTGTTGAATGGTTTGAGAAAAAAACTTGCTAATGGTGAATTTTAGACAGAAATTGGCTGATTTACTCCAAAGAAACTAAATCTTTGTATTGTTTCCATGCATTTTATTTGGAACTAATAAAAACACTGACAATGTGCCTTTCACTAGTCAATTCACAGAAAGCCTTTTTTCCTCTTGGAAACACTTATATAGATATATTCCAAATCACAAAAATTTGTTAAAACACCATGAACAATTTCTAAAATGTAAATCAATGGACATGAGTCTAAATTCTGAACTTATTAATGATGCTCTACAAAAAGCAATTTTAACAGAGAAAGAAAAATGGAGAATTTTAAAAATTATTCTGGGCACAAATGATATATTAAGGAGTCCTTATGTGCTATGATGTAATGACTAGATCATAGATATAGCTTAGCTTAATTTTCAGCACTCACCTCAGTAATCCACTTAGTTTGTTGAAAGATTCACCACGTACATAGTAGTTATGAAATTTTTAGCAACTTAAAGAAATTATAAATTTAAAAATTACTAAACTATGAGCTTTAAAGATTTGCCTAAGAAAGGAAAGTGCACCTTCCATTATATGATTGTCTAATTAGAAATTATGTATTAAAATAAATTAAAGTGAGATAAACAGCTAATTGCCACGCATGAGTGACTTTCGAAATCGTCTTCAGTTAGCTATGGTGGGGAGAGAAGAGCAGAGCATGCGAGGTGTGTTATATACTGGCTAAGTGCATTTCAGTGCACATGGAAACTTTATACATGCTAAATTCCAAATGGGGGAGAAGTTGGTTGGAGTCTTTTTATTTAATATGTTGAACAATGTGTGGCACTTGAACCACTCAATGACGAGGGCTTCATTTTGAAGAATTTTATAACTGGAATTTAGTTTAACTACTGTAATAGCTGAATCGATGAGTGGGTTATGATTATAAGATTGAACCTGTGTTAGTTCTGTACTTGATAAGTTAGATTTGAAGCTATAAAAGTGGTAGTATGCACGTGTGTTAGAAATTTTTGAAGTCCCAAATTTTGCTGTTGTACTGCCTATGTAACATGCTTGACAATCCGATTGACATCTAATCAAATATATAATGTTATTATAATCCTGTGTCCCATATTCATATGTTGTCTTGTATGAATTAAATTTAGAACTTAATTTATAAGATGTAAATATTAATTTGATATCTGTATCCTTAAAAACCTGTTGAAGTCGTCTAGCGTATTGTTAATGGTATGGGAGGGCAATAAAGGATTTGTGTATCTTATTCACGTGATTATTAATTTTGCTAGTGTTATTAGTACTATTATGGACTTTAGTAATGGTTTCTTTTATTAGTTGTAATGGGTTGTAATGGATAAATTTTTTTGGTGGGGTATTGTAATTCTACGGTTAGGTCTGTTTGTGTGTGACTATATTTGATAGCATTATATATCTGATTATAGAGAACTGCTTTTTTGATGTATAGAGGATGGTGTGAGTAGTAATGTAAGAACTTACCTGTATGTGTGTTCTTTCTGTATATTTTGGTGTCTAAAATTGTACTGATTTTGTATATAGTGAGATTTAGAAAATTTATTTTATTATCGGTTTCTACTTCGAGAGTAAATTTGAGTCTCTCATGTGTTATATTAAATATGTTAAATAAAGTGTCAATAAAAGTAAAAAAGTAAAGTGCAGCCATTATCAACCCACTGCAGGATGGAAGCCTCCTCAACAATTCATGTTGAAGGAAATGGACCATAATCTGCCACGCTGGTCCAGTGCGGGTTGGCAGATCGACCGTATTCAGCAGTCAGGGGCTTGAACCCCGGTCTACTCAAAGAGCGTACGCTACTGCACTCCCGCTCCTGCCCACTCGGCTACGGAGAGCTTAAAGTGTCAATAGTGGTTTTTTTTTTTTGCCCATTAAAAGGATGTCGTCCGCATATCTCATATACAATTTAATACCTGGGGGTAAAGGTTGAAGTATTTTTTCTTCAATAGAAGCGAGGTAGATTTCAGATAAGGGGGGCAGAGATACCGAGGCCCATAGGAAGGCCAAAAATTTGTTCATAGGTGTTATTTTGAAATTTAAATTGTTTGGCATTAAGTAACAGTGACATGAGCTCTAAAATGTCATTAATGTTTAAGTCAGTACGTTTTGTCAAAGTGTCGTCTTTAATTAATTGTTCTTTAAGAGCCAGTAGCATGGTTTCAATGTGCATGTTAGTATATAGGGAGGTGACGTCGAAAGACGCGCGAATATCATTTTCAGATATGGTCACGGAAGTTATATGTTCATGTGCCTGTTTAAGTACAGTCAGTCCTCGTATAGCACGATAGTTGTGTTCCTAGAAATCCTCGTGCAATGCAAAATCGTGCAATATAAACAACAGGCCCTATATGGGAAAAATAGGAATTTCCCCCAGTCAGCGAGCTTCAAGGGCACAAACTGAAGGAATTATCTATCACAATCAGGGGCACCAGGAAGACATAGTACCCCCAGGCGTCAATGACTCTCGTTACCCTACTGAAAGATTGACTACTTGCATATAATGGGGGCCTACTTATAACACTTTTGCCCCAGGCATGGGATTGCGTAGCTCTGGTCAGTTGTTAGGATCCCTTCTGTTTTTTCGATTGATTTGTGTCTCGTTGCTATTGCCCAATCATTCGCGTAACCAAACTTTCTGGAACAAGTCTCACGCATGTCTGCAGTGTAAAAGCTAAAAAGTAATGGAGCAAGGACGGAACCTTGGGGTAGGCCATTGCTGAGTTTCTTTTTATTGCTCGTGTGTTCCCATTATCACCTGGAAAGTTCTATTTGTGAGCATGTTATCAATAAGTCTGGCAGTTGTTTTGCAGGGTATTGCATGTAGTATTTTATATTAAGCCGTGTCTCCAAACAGTGTCATAAGCTGCAGTTAGATCAGTAAAGACCATTGAGGTTTTCAGTTGTTTTTGAAACCCTGCCTCATTGTATGTTGTTAGAGAAAGGACTTTATCTACACAGCTTTGATTTGGACAAAATCTTGCTTGTTCGATGGGAATCTTTTCAAATATTTTGAGCTGATCTTGTTGTAAAGTAGCCTTTCGAGTAGTTTATAAGTTATGCTTAGTGGAGCAATAGGATGGTAACTTTGAGGGAGGTATGCTGGTTTTCTTGGTTTGAGGGTGGCAATAATTTTGCATGTTTTAAAGGTTTTGGAATATCACCCGTTTGTAGTATGCTAGAAATAAACATGCTAAACATATTCTTGCATATTTTCCACAATGAATTAGGAATTCCGGATGGATGACATCAAAACCTGGGGCCTTGCCTGCTCTCATATCCTGAAGTGCAGCTGTGATCTCAGCATCAGAGAACAGTCTGGAATACTCAGTTTCTGAGGCACACATTTTTAAGTCTTGAGTTCCCGTTTCACTTGGATTGTATATTCTCGGTTGTGTGGAGCTCTAGAGGTGGATACGATGTGTTGCAACAGCATTTGGTGTTATTAAAATATTGTCATGAGGTATATGGTTGCTGTTTCCCAGCTTGCGTAGGAGAGACCATGCTTTCCTGCTGGACCTCTTGAAATCAATGGTCTGTATCCATTTTTCTCGGCGGGCGACATCAATCTGTGTAACAGCTCGTCTGCTATCTCTTGGTCACCACTTTCAAGAAAGTCCCTATACAGATTCTCACTGATCTCATTCCATCCTGGGATATATTCCTTCCGATATCCTCTGGGGATGTACCTTTTACCTGTGCTTATCACTGTGCCCACAAATCTCTTGTAGTTTTCAGGAGAGGGGGTGAATCCAACCCAGACACCTATCAAGATCTCTTGAGAAAGCATCCCAGTTTACTTTCCTGAAGTTCCATCTAGGGCAGGGAAAAGTTACTAATGGGATGTTTGTTCCAATTTGTATTAGGGTTTGCAGTGCTGGCTGTGAGGGTAGTCTGATAGCAGAACAGCAGATACACACCGTACAAATAATTTACAATAATTACCTATGGATAATTACCTACCGGAGGAGGGAAATGCATAGGTTGTCCATTTCCTCTTCTCTTATTAATAATTATTATTATTATTATTTTCTTATTATTTTTTTAATTTTCTTATTTTTTTAATTTTCTTATTATTTTTTTAATTTTCTTATTATTTATTTTTTTTTATTATTATTATCTCTCTATACATTAAAATTTCCTCCTAGTGATATTTATTCAAGCCAATGGGAGAAGAGGGCGAGTCAGTTAAGTCACTACAAATGCAATTAATTATTGACATCTGCCTCCATAATGTTCACGAACCTCATGCCACGTGCTTTCCTGTCTATCATGTGATGTTCCATTGTAACATTTTTTGTATTTTAATGAATATTATATATTTGTAAATAGCTTAGTCATTTGTAAATATTTTAGTCCTGCTATTTCGGATGCAACAATATTCCACATGCATTATGGGAACCCGAAGCAAAAGACCTTTTCCTAAGTGACCTATGTGAACGCAAGTAAATAATTACATAGTGATATTTATTTGACCTTGAAAATGCCACGCACTACAAATGCTCAAGTAAATAATTACATAGGCCATTTCCTGATTAGATGTCGATCACAGTGACATATTGTTTTTTTGTCTGGCGGCACCGGGGGGGGGTTTACTCTGTAGGATACAATACTCTGCATAAGACCAGGGTGAAGTATTAGTGTGTGGTGTGTTGTTCCTCTGACCACTTAGCCTGGGGGGAGGGGCTGTGAAGAACCACTAACAACTCCAGTTTCCATCACTGCTGTGGGGAGGCGGGCCAGGACACATTAGGAGAGAAGAAAGCTCTGGCAGGGTGAACCCTGGGATAGCCTAGGCATCCAGAGCATCTAGGCACCCAAAAAAAAAAAAAAAAAAAAAAAAAAAAAAAAAAAATGGAAAGGAGATAATGGGGAGATAGGAAGAGGGTGAGATAAAAAGGGTAGAGAACAGAAGGGGCAGTGTTGAGACACTCGCCTGATTTAAAAGGGCAGACAGTAAGGGGACCTCTGGTACAGGACACCTCCTGGTCCAGGAGGTGTCCTGTACCAGAGGTCCCCTCAGCCCCTCCCCCCAGGCTAAGTGGTCAGAGGAACAACACACCACACACTAATACTTCACCCTGGTCTTATGCAGAGTATTGTATCCTACAGAGTAAACCCCCCCCCGGTGCCGCCAGACAAAAAAACAATATGTCACTGTGATCGACATCTAATCAGGAAATGGCCTATGTAATTATTTACTTGAGCATTGGGAGTTGAAATTGGGTGGTAGGATGAACCACCAGGCAAAAGGGGGAAGGGGATTGAGGGAAGGAGACACAACCACCCCAGGTATCCTATGATGGAGTGCTTTTTGCATTCTCCATTATAGGGTACTACTGGCCATTAGGGTAACCGCCAGGCCACTGTCCTACAGTGGCCTGGGGGTTATCCTAATGGCCAGTGTCAGCATCCCACACCATGCCAACTAGGAAAAGCTACAGCATGGCATCAGTTTGGATAACCTTGAGGGCCTGCATAGCCATCTGTCTGTCTGGTGAAGAAGCTAAGATAGAACATGCAATTAATAATAACTTTCATTCACTCAACATTCACAAAATTTTACTTTTTATAGTTTTTTTCTTAGACTTTCTATTTTCTTTTATATATTAGATTAAATATCCATCAGTGCATTTCAACAGGTGTGTCTTTATGTAGAAAAGCATGCTCAGGGGTTGGCAAGCATGTGGACCGAGGTGGCGGACCCCCTAGTTATTATTATTATTATTTTGGCTGGTGCAGCATAAGCCATAGGCTTCCTTGCACCCTGTGGCCATTACTAATGTAAATTGATTTTGCTGCTCTCTCTGCCTAATACAAGCTTGTAACCTATGTAATAAATTAAACACTCATTCTTTAGAATAATACTGTTAATTTTAGTACATATATTATGCATTCTCCTTTTGAGATAATCTGAATTTTCATTGGGTATTTTGTACACTTTTGTTTTAATGAAACCCCAAGAAGTAAAAATCTAAAGGAATGAAATCAGGAGACTGTGGTGGCAAAGGTACAGCATTCCCATATCCTATACACTGGCCTTTAAATATGCATCATACCCACTATCTGCTATTTTGCTGGAACCAAAGATGTCAGGCTTTGATATTTCAGAACTTTTTAACCAGTAAAATTCATTAATATGAAGTAATTCATATTATTTTTCCCAAGTCAGCATGCTGTCAAGGAAAACTGGGAGGCCAACAACTTCATCTTCCCATATGGTACACCACACAGTGACAGACCATCTCACTGGAGTATTTCTGCAACAATATTGATTTTCACAGAGAGGAGTCCAGTAGCTGGAATTGTCCCTGTTTGCGAAGCCATTTCATGAAGCTGGCCTTGTTATTCCACAGGATATTGCTGAGTAAACTGGGATTTTTTTTCTACCTTAATTAAAATTACAAAACTCCAAAAATTTTGTATCATCACCTTCATACAACCTTTGCTATAAGAGAAAATGTTAGGGATGCAGTTTGTACAGTGGAAAGATGCTCCAAATCTGTCTGTCACAACCAACTAGCGGTGTCCAGAAGCTTTCTGGACATTGTGTGTGTTACATATGATGCATGGAAACAGCAGTGATGAATATTATGTTTTACCTGTCTGAAGACAAATGTCCAGTTGGATAATGCTGTATGTATTCACAGCAGAATAACTTTTATTGATATAAGTACCGAAATGGCTGTCGTGGTGGGGGAAAGGGATCATGTTACATTATAGCAAAAGGATATAGTAGCATTATGCTTCCTTTTGGGGAGACACATTTTAATTGATTGTCCAGATTTTAGTAATATCCGTTTTACTGCTTTTAATCATCTGACTGAGCCGTATACACGCAGTCAGATTTTATCTGACAATGACCATGTGTCTGCTATTTTTAGCTTTTTTAAATCAGTAAACCATTTTACTCATATTTAAAAAATCTTTGTTAATGTTACTTGTTTACTGATTTGTCTTTTACCGTTTATACTTGTTTTTTTACTTTGACTTGGTGACCTAATTCGTTAGGCCACTAAAAATTTTATGTTTTAATGACCAGGTTTTGGCGCATTATAGCCTTAGTTGCTAATGCGCCAATAAAACCCAACAACAAACAAACAAAGCTTCCTTTTGGGAAAGCATTACATCTTTGTAGTGTAATGCTTTGGCAAATCATTGCAGTAGTCTGACTAACAGCTTGAGAGAGAGAGAGAGGTGCCATGTAAAGAAACTTTTTCTCTTTTTCAAATAAATTTCTATCTTTATCTTGTCTATTAGCACAACACTGAATATACTACTCTGATGATGTTAGCTTTTAATAGGCAGAATTGGTTTTATTGGTTTTAATTAATTATTTGTACCTTCAACAAATAAAACTTATGGCAGTAACCTTGTTTTTTTTCCCTATAAACAGTAAATTCTAAGAATGATGCTCTATTTCATCATATAGGCTTCAAGTTCTCACCTGAAAGTGGGAATAAATTTCCTGGAACTGCAGTCAGAGTATATGCCGATTGTAAAGATAATGTTATGCCAGGCAGTTATATTCCTTATTGTTCTATGGCTCAAGCACAGTTGTCTTTCCATGGTCACAGAGATGCAGTGAAGTTTTTTGTAGCTGTTGCAGGTAGGTGACTTAAAGATGCAACTAATAATTCATGCTCTAACAATACACATAATATATTATACAGGGCGATTTCAAAGTTTGGGAATAAGTTCGACTAACCAAGACTATGAAAAAAAAAAGATTTTTTCTTTTTTTTATCTCATTACTGCTCCTCATGGACATTAGTTGTAATTGAAATACTGAAATAACAGGTATACATTTAATGTATGGTCATGAAAATGAATCACAAGGAGGCCAGGAAACATTCCCAGCACAACAGTGTCCTGATAGAAAAATGTGCGAGGCCATTAATCATTGCTTAGAGCAGGGGTGGCCAACTTAATTCATGATGCAATCTACTTTTTTTCTTCCAAATGTGCCACGATCTACCATCTCAAGAAGTTCATTGCACGTAGTTAAAAAAGTTATCAACACATATTGAAAAATGTTTATAAATTTTAAAATTAAACACAATTCAGAATTCTTATTTTAAAATTCATTCGTTTTTTAATTTATGTGAAGTTTGTGTCTTAATGTTGTCTGCCAAGCTTTCAAAATCGAGGATATACTGTGATAAGGCCAACCGTAAAGAGTCTTATGTATGCAACTTCGTAAGAGTAGAGCGATTCTTTGTTTCAAATACAAAAAGGCCGATTCACATAGATATGTGGAATCAAAACAGGAATTTAAAAGTTCACTGCATTTTTTTACATTTGGGTATTTATCTCAGCAAACATATTTCCAAAAGTCTTTTTCTGATGATCTGGCTTTCAGGAAGGTATCGTTTCACAATGTAATAATTTCATTTTTAAGTAATATTTTCTCCACGCAAAAAATCTCAGCGTTTTTTTTTTGTTTTTTTTTGCACAATTTGTTTCATATCTAAATCGACATTAAATGGATAAGAAATATATATTGAACAGTCTTAGATTGTTTTAAAATCACTGAATCTGGTTTCAAAATCATCCACAACTTTCTCAATTTCAGAAACATTTCTCATTATTAAATTTGTATCATCTTGCATATTTGCAAAATGATCGAATTTTTTTTCTTTGAGATCCTTAACCATTGCCAAAAATTGATATTTATATGCAGAAATACTATTAATCATGTCATCCACATTTTTATTTTTTCCTTGTAATTCCAAATTAAGATCACTTAATTTACTGGTAAAATCTACCAAAATAGCCAGATCACACAACCACTCCATATCTTGTAGCCGCTGATAATCATCTCCCCTTTGATCAACAAATTTTTTAATTTCATTCAGCAAATTTCAAAATCTCTGTAGAAACTTACTCCAATTCAGCCACCCCACATCTGTGTGTAATATCAGATCTGGTTCATTTTCATCAAGTTGCATTTTGAAAAGACTCCTTTGAAGAGATTGTCCTCTGATGAAATTCACGATTTTGAAAGCTATGTCCATAATACTTTTAGTATTTAATCTTTAGCTGGCTGATACAGTGGTAACTCAAAAGATCTGGGAATTCATCCTTTTGGCACAATGTGATGAATCTGTTAAGATGCCCCATCATTGCTTTAGCTCCATCTGTTGTTATTGACATGAGCTTAAATAGTAGTCATTTAATTTTTTCAGTAAAATTTTTGAATGTGTTTAATATATCAAGACAGACCTCTAGTTCTTTCTTTTAACAAAACCATACCCAGCAGTTCTTCTCTGGTGGCAGAATCATCGAAAACCATATGAATAAAAACGAGTAATTGAGCTGTATCACTGTTGTCTGTAGATTCATCCAGTTGTAAAGAAAAGGACATACAATTAGCAATATGAGCATGCAATTGTTCGCTCACATTTTTACTCATTTCTTGATGCATTGTATCACAGTATTTCGAGATAATTGCAGATCTCGAAGAACCTATCTAATTTCATTTTAGTTCTTAAAATTTTCAAAAAGAGAATCTGTTATTTCTAAAAATGCATCTTTGATGAATTGACCATCAGAAAATGGTTTGCATTTTTTTGAAAAAAGATTCATTTTAAATGATGCTACAGTTACTGCTTTACATTGTAAATTAGGTGTCACGAAGAAATTTTGTTTTGCGAATAATCTGGATTTAAGTTCTTTTAATTTATTTTTTCTAAGGTCCCTATTAGGTGGAAAATCCAATTGGTATTTACCATGGAGTGCATTGAAGTGCCTTTCTAAATTTCTTCTTTTGGGTATAGCCACGGAAGCATTGCAAATCAACCAATAACGTTTTTCTTATCATTATTAAAAAAAAGTATTCTAGTTCCCACTCTTGATGAAAATGATACATTATACTCTTTTTCATATTATTCATTTTAAATCAAAGGGTATTAAATTATTCCAGTTATTAACATTAATAAGCTAAATAAGAATTCAACACATATTCTCCACAATGTAATTGGGGGAATTTTCACTAGACAAGTCTAGTGGCTGCACACCAACAAGAGTAGTCATGTAGTTCAAAGGATTTTAATAAGCGAAACCGGTGGGGCATAATAATAATAATAACATTTAGATTTTGACTAATCTATTTTTTATGTATATTTAAAATTCGTCATGATTGACTGAAATTAAAGCTGTAATCGACTGGTAGGCCACCCCTGCCTTGGAGGAAATGAATCATTTGCATCTGTGAATACTGATTAGGGATTAGAGAGAGAGGTAAAAACTCACAAGCACCTGAGCTAGAATAACAGGGTCCAAACCACAATAAAGAGTATTCTGGATACAACACAAGAAAGTTATCAGCAAGAGTTAGTTTCACAGGCAACTGCAGAAAATTCTTCACTGACACCTATATTTTTATCATTTACAACAAGTGCAGGACCTCTCGTGAAATTATTTTTCCAGCACCTGCAGTTATTGCATTCTACCCGTGGTTTATACAACTGTATAAACCACCGAAGAGTAATCTACAGACCTGAAAATTTTGAAGAGTATAACATTAGTACTCACATGCAGATGCAATGGGTGAGCAAGTGTGAATGTCTTATTATGAGTAACTTTAATTTGACCAGATTGATTGGAATAAGTGGGAGGGAAACTTACCATGGGGGAAATTTTTTTTTGAATAAACTAGATGATTATTGTTTGTACAAGCATGTTAGAAAAAGTACTAGAGGTGAAAATATTCTTGACCTCACCATTATTCACAAATTAGATGACATCACAGGGCTTAAAATACAAGAACCATTGGCAAGTAGTGATCAAGCAGTCATCATTTGGAAGATGAAGAAAGATGTTACAGGCAAAGGCACAGGTTTTAATTTCAGAAGAAGTGACTTTGACAGTTTAAGGCACTATATATGGCATCTACAAATTGGGCAGATTGCTGAGTGAGGGTGCGTACACTTGAATTATGGAATACCTTTAAAGCAAATATCACAGAAGCCATGAACACTTACATACCATTAAGAAAATATTTGAGGAGGAGAATCCCAAAATGGATGAATGCAGATCTGGCCAATCAAATAGAGCATGATATAGTTACAGATCTACAAATAGTACTGAAGCCTAAAAGCTACAAGTTGATTCATAATAGTACCACAGATAAATTTAGGCAGACTAAGGCTGCATATGTTAAAGTATTGTCCAAGAGAGCAAAGAATGGGAACAAGGAATTTTTCATTTATGTAAATACAAGGAAGAGAAAAATGAATCGGATTGGACACTTATGCACGCTTAGGCAACTCAAGCATTCGACTGTTGGCATTCGTGGTGAGTAGATGTATCTTGGTGATGCTCTTATAGTGATTACAGAGAATTAGAGATTACAGCGGTTTGAATATTGCTTTTAAATAATTTATTCAGTATATTGTAAAGTTTATTTTGATGATTTTTTTTTTTCCGTGTACTTTTATAATATAAATATAATTTTTTGAAAGTTACTTTCATTGATATTTAGTAAATTTTACAATGGTTGTTACACGATCTGCCTTGAACACTTCTTCAGAGCCCGGGGGCTCACATCTGGTGAGTATGGGCTTGGCAAACCCAGGGTCCTGAGCTGGATATCATCATTCTTCTCTTTCTTGGTGGTTCCGTTCTACTTCTCTCTCTCTCTCTCTCTCAATTTTTTTTTTTTTTTTTTTGACTGGTGCAGCATAAGCCTCAGGCTTCCTTGTATCATGTGGATAATGATAATGATAATGATATCATGACTTATAGGGAAATAGCTGATGGCAATTTCTGGGTGAATCATGAATTTATCCTTTAGTTTTCCAAGGTCAACCTAGTGGATAATCATAGCTCATCTAGTGATTCTTTTCTTTATCACCATTGTACAGAGTGTACTGATATTAAATTAAAATTTGGTGCATTGCTAGAACAATTTGATTCGCTGAAAAAACTGATGCTTGCCCTCAAGAATAATGTAATTGTCAGCAACTCAAGACTAGTAACCTGCCAAGTGATGCACTCCTGATTCAGGGCCCCAGAACAGAATAACCAAATGCAAACTACTCTGGTTCAAAAGGACTTAACATAACCTAACCTTAGTTCTATTAGGAGACTCCATTGTCAGGGAAACGGGAAATATTTTTTGTAATAACGATAGGTGAACTAGAACCAGGGTATGTCTGCCTGGAGCAACAATTAATGATGTTACCGGATTTTTAGATTGTCAGATTAAAGAGGTGTAAAGAGAATATTATTGTATTAATGTATTGGTCCCCACATATTCATGTGGGGACCAATGATATTAAGCTCACATGATCTGATGATTTGTTAGACAAATATCAGATCATGCTGAAGAAATGCTGTGAGTTAGGTCACAATGTCTATGTGCCTGCAATTCTGCCCAGACATGATAGGAGGGATGTGCTGAAATCCTTGTGGAATAACTCGAGATTTGAAGAACTCCGCAAGGCTTTTGTGGAGAAATTTTTATCAGCTTGCCCCGCACTTGTAGATAGAAGGAATCTGTTTTGTAGAGATGGGATACATTTAAACAAAGGTGGTGCAAGGGGTTTTTGCCAATATTTTTGAGGATAGCTTAAAGTTTCATGGAACTGCTAGTTTGGGTGGACAAGGGTAATATAAATACGTGTTTATCCGAATAATATTGGTCAAAGTCAAGCTTGCACATACCTCAAGTGTTATTGTTTGTTATTGCAACAGATGTTAGCAAGATGTTCTGCGGGCAGAATTGTTTCAATGAGTGGGTAGCTAAAGCTAGGGAAGTAAGCTTAAATAACTTTAAGGTGTGCCAGGGCAGTTAACTACAGCAATACCTCGCATAGCACTGATAATTGGTATCGAAACTGTTCCATGTTATGTGAAACCATGCTGATTGAGGTATAGTTATAATAGGTTTTAATTTAATGCATACCAGAGAAACAGTCTATAAACAAATTATAATAAATCTATAAACAATTTGCGGTTGATAGCCAATTAAAAGTATTTGAAATTAAAAATATTGCAAAAATTTTATTAATGAAAGGTAACGTCATTAGAGATGAGAAAAGAGCTGTTTTGTTTATTTAGGTATTTCAATAATAAAGTCCGGTGAAGTTGTCTCTTCTTTTTCTCAGTGTACAAGTCAAAAACTTGTACACTGAGAAAAAGTACACTGACAAAAATGCATCAAAGAAGCATTTTTGTAGCATCGAAACCCATCTTGTAAAATTTGCTGCATCTTGATGCTACATTCAACATCTGGATTTCCATTCATAATTGCCTTGCAGGCCATGTCAACCCCTCCCCCAAAAAAAAAACTTTCTCCAATTCTTCTGTTGAAATTTTTTTGGTGCCACTTCAGTGTTATCCACTTCAGAATTGTTTTCCTCTTCTTCATATGCAGTTTGCTCATCAATTTCAAGGAGAGTTGCATCATCTAAGTCATTTGCGTGTGAGTCAATGCAGTAACATACATTGATAGTGTCAAAAAGTTTAAAATCCGAAGTCTTTTCCGATCTTCACAATGTCTTTGGCAGTTGTCTGAATTCGTAATTCAAAACCAGTGAAATAATTTGCCAAATGGGGCAAAATATGCTGCCAAACAGAATGCATGTTGTTTGGCAGCAGTTTCTAGCCAAAGTGCAAATATATTTTCGATCATATTTAAAGGAGTAAAAAATAAATTTTGAAATGAAAAGCTATCATGTCGTCTTGTCAGGATGGAATTAAGAATACAGAACACTGTTGCACTTTGCTAGTGACTGCCTGAGGAAAGCTATTGGTACATGTGCATGTGAGACAATAGAGTTGGCACTTCAGCATATATGTACACGTTCCTAGGCTACAACAATGCAGCATATATGTAGAGTACATGTCTAGGCTATTGAATGAGTTTTAATATGTACAGTAAATTTAATTTTTGACTTAAACTTAATTGAAAACCGTATTATAGTGAGACCCATGCTGTTTGAAGCCGTGCTAAGCGAGGTATTGCCGTATACAAGAACACTAAGTTTTAATTGTTTATACAGTAATTTCAGAAGTGTCATCAATAAAATGAGCGAATTCGAACTGCTGGTTAAAAAAAAATAATGCTGGCATAATAGGGCTTACGGAAACGTGGTGCCACCCAGATAGAGTGGACGATGAGTTCAGTATGGTATGTATGCTGTATTTAAGAAGATAGGGCAGATAGAACAGAGTGGGGTCACTTCTTATCAAAAGCTTCTATCAAATTTTTTCAAAAGAAGGATAGAAATGGACTCTGATTTCATAAATTGATTGTTACTGGCGATAAAATATCGGTGCATGCAAACAAAATTCCAGTCTTCCTGGTGGTGATCACCAACTTGTACCTTTTAAAACACACACACTCGCACAATAATTTCAATCAAACGTTATTTTTTTATTTTATTTTTTTTTAGGATATTATTCATTATGAATTTGTTTAGAATGATCAGACAGTAAACGCGGTCTATTATAAAGAGATATTGATTTGAGTGAGGTAAAAAAAAATTTTAGGAATAAACATTTCCAGCCATATGAAAATGGTAGATGATTTCTCATCTAACTCTACCCTATGTGATTTTTTTTTCTCAAACTGAAAATGAAGCTGAAAGGCAGTTTATTGACTTAACAACCATCCAACAGATCCATTTAAGTTGTAATGTTTTCATGGGGCTAGCAAAGTGTGTTAGTTGTCTGACAGTAGCAGGGATTTCTCCCATCTCCACATTGTATTCTTTGTACATGTGGCACAGAACTCTGTGGAAGCCAGAGATTTAAAAAGAAGTGTGTAGGAGAGTGGTTTGTTGTGTAGTGTTATGTTCTGTTGTTTCTCTGGCCATTTAGCCATTAGGCCTCTATTGGGACCCACCATTGCCCACACTTTGCCATGAGGAGGCAGGCCCTGCCACCTAATTTCCAAGGATTTCTGTGCCAAGGCCTATATATATATAAAAAAGGTGAACACTAGAATTTGTAAATGCCGAAAGAGGTTTACGAGAAAGCAGTTGAATTTAGATGTTGAATAGAATTTGGTGGCATTTTTAGGGGCATACTTGGTCAGTTTAGATAGAGTGGGGGGGGGGAGACTGAAGACTGGAGGGAAACAGGTAGAAGGATGGGGATGACAGCATAGGCATCCCCAAAGAGGTCAGTGGGGATGAGCTCCACCAGGCAAAGTATGGGATAGGTAGGGAGAGGAGGAGACAGAGACCCATCTTCTCCCTCCCCTGCCCGGGGATGAGGTTTTAAAGGGAACCAGGTTAAAGTACTCAGTTCAGATCACCAAATGGCGAGTCCGCAGCAAAGCTGCAGTATGTCTTCGTCGGTGATGGTTGTCAGGTCCATGTAGTGTCGAATCTGGGAGGGAAGGTCAAACTGCCCATCCCGCTCTGGGGTGGGATATATTAGCTGGCAGTGGGGAACCCACCAGACTAAGGGGTGGGAGCAACACAGTTACTTCATTCATAATCTGCATTCGATTCTACTTGGCATTCTATTTTTATACTTTTTTTTCCTTATAATTTTTTTTTTTTTGTTAGGTTATATATATATATATATTTTTTTTATGTGAACCCCAAACGCGAGAGGTATTAGAACCTATAGTACTTATTACCGTGCTTGGGTTGGAGGTTGAGAAGACGAAAGAAGATATTTGTTGACATTGGACTTGAACTTCTGTACATTGTAATTTTCAGGAAATACGTATGAAGGAAGGTTGAATGAATAAATGAGGAAGATGAAAAGTTAGTTCTGTGTGTTTGACGTTGGACAGTAAATGGATGTTAGCTGGTGGCGGCACGTGTTCGGACTGTTTTGAAAGAGAGAGCGGGAATTATAGAAGCCAATTCAGAAGAACAGTGCCCATGGAAGTATCTGTAGAAGAGGCATGCAGCATCACCCTCAGTGAGCGATCAGAGAGAAAACTGGATAGCCAATTACTAAAAACAGTTGGCAAACCATAAGATGGAAGCTTGTTTAGAAGACCTTTATGTCAAACACGATCGAAAGCCTTTGATATGCCAAGAGAAACTACTTGTGTTTCACTGTACCTTTCCATTGAATTAGTCCATAAATGGGTAACATAAGCCAGAATATCACCAGTGGATCGACGCTTTCGGAATCTATACTGGCGATCGTTGATCACGCGGAAGTTTCTAGGTAGTTTAAAATTTGGCGGTTAATTGATTTCTCCATTACTTTAGAAAGTGTAGAAGTAATTGCAATGGGACGATAATTAGATGGGAGGGATTTGTCACCCTTTTTAGGAACTGGCTGGATATGAGCAAATTTCCAAGCAGAAGGAAAAACACCTTTGGAATAAGAAAGTGAAAAAAGGTGGCAAAGAATAGGAGTAAGTTCAGGAGCACAGATTTTGAGAACAAGTGGAGAAATACCATCGGGACCTGGAGCTTTCTTAGCATCAAGATTCGTCAAAATCCTTCTGACATCCTTTTGACGGAAGACCACAGGAGACATTGAATGGAGCATGTTGGGAATGGTGGGAGGTGTTTTACCAAGTTCATTAATACATGAATTGGAAGAAAAATGGGATGCTAGCAGGTCAATTTTATCCTTGGCTGAAGTGACAATAGAACCATCTGGTTTTGACAGAGGTGGGAGCAGAGATAGGCAAAAGTTGCGGCCAATAGCTTTGGCAAGAGACCAGAATGCTAGGCTAAGGGCAAGAAGCCAGTTTTCTACTCTTAGCCTGTTCAAACTCTAATTTGGATTGATTAATAACTGCTTTACAATTGTTGCCAGCTTTGGTGTATGCAGAAAATGAAACTGGAGAATTAGAAACAAGCCAATTACGATATGCAACATTCTTTTCTTGAACAGCCTTAGCACATTTATTGGAAAACCAAGGTTTAGATAAAGGACGAGATTGTAAAGTGGAGTGTGGGATAAAGGATTCCATTCCTGCAAGAATAATTTCACTGACATGATCTGAGCAAACATTGACATCAGAAGTTTTGAAACAGTAATCCGACCAAGGAAAAGAAGTCTCGCAGGTCATCGCATTTCGCATTCTTGTAATGCCAAACAACACGAGGTTGGGAATAGCCATGAGATAAAGGTTCCATTGGAGAAGAGACAATCACCAAGTTGTGATCTGAAGTGCCTCAAGGACCTCTCACTTTGACCGTGTACTTAGAAGGGTTGTTTGTGAGAAAAAGATCAAGTGTATTGGCTGTATGATTAGATTGTCTGGTATTCTTGTAGGTAAATGAAGAATCTGTGCTAGGTCATTAGGAATTGCAAAATCCTCAGCATCTCGACCTGCTGGGTCGGTGTGACTTGAAAACGGAAGCTAGCTGGCGTTGTGAACATTAAAATCACCAACGAAAATTACCTCACTGTTAGGAAAGTTGGACTGAAGAAAGTCAGGTTGCAAAGAGAGGAAGTCAAAGAGTTCCAAGTGGTTAGTGGAGTTGGGAGAATGGTAGAGACAACAGATGAATTTGACACAATGAGGTAGAGAGATTTTAAGCCAGAGAAGATCAAAGAGAGGAGATTCCAAATTGCCAAGTCTCTGACAGGGAATATCAGAACGGACATATGCACAAGTACCACCTTCGAGATGAAAGGAATTATACAGCAAATAATTCGGGCATCGGAGATGAGCAGTAGTTGAATCAACCGATAACTGAGATTCTGTCAGGAAAAGTACATGGGGTTTGGCAGACTGCAAGTGGAAATGGACATCGTTGAGATTAGAATTGAGACCACATATATTTGTAAAATGAATTAGGAAGTGCTTGGGGGGTTTAGATCTTTTAGCAGATAAGCTTGCTCTATTAGTTTGACAATTCATAGTGTATTCAATAGTAAGAAAAAGTGGGTGGGACATGCTGTATGAAAAATAATTAAATTTTTTGGATATTGCTTACACATGGTAAGAATATACCCAGATCCTTGACATAACGGCCCCGAGTGCCAAGCGAGTGACTAAAGCGATTCTATAGTGATTTGAAAGCGATTTTCTTAAAAGAGCGATTGATTGTAGTTGAACGTTAGTTTCTAATTTCCAAAGTTATATAATTTTGCTCTTCTAAAGTAAAGAAGTCAGCTTACTCAACAGAAAGGAAAGCCACCTTTCTTCTTGTATATAAAACTAATCTATTAACGCACTAACACTAACATCCTTATCGCTTGGTCACTGGTGGCACCGCTCCTGCCTCCACGTGGCGGGGCTGGAAGCCTGGGAGGAGAAATCCACTCTCCCGGGACTAAAAGGAGCAACTATGGACAACACAAAACAGCCCTACTATGGATCTCTTGATCCAGATTCAAGTAGACATGACGACCATGATAATTTGAATAAATCCCATGCTAAGAGACAAAAAAAAGAAGGGACAGATTTTTCTGCTCCTCTCTTCTTAATATTACATTCCTCCACAGACCAACCATTGAGTAAACTCTCCCCATTTTTGATTCAGAAATGTCTCGAAAATGTGGCTGGGCCTCCAAAAATGGTTCGGCGACTAAGATCTGGAGACCTATTAGTGGAGATGAGTGAATACAGACATGCTGAAAGACTCTTGAAAATATCTACCTTTGGTGGAATTCCCACAAAGGTTACCCCACATGCCACCTTGAACTCCTCTAAAGGGGTAATATCTGAATGGGATCTTCTAAATGTATCAGAGGATGAACTTGTCTCCGAATTAAGTAACCAAAATGTAGTTCAGGCAAAAAGAATTGTCATCAAAAAAGATGGAGAGCCTGTCCCTACACGAACAGTCATATTGACATTTAAGTCACCAAATCTCCCCGCAACTATAAAAGCTGGATATCTCAGATGCCATGTTCGACCGTACATTCCCAACCCAGTTCGGTGCTTTAAGTGCCAAAAATTCGGTCATTCGCAAACTGTGTGCAGAGGTATAGTCACTTGTGCTTCTTGTGGTTCAAAAGAACACACACATACGGACTGTAATAATGAAACCCAAAACTGTCCTAACTGCCAGGGAAATCATTCTGCCTTCTCTAAGGATTGTATCCAATGGAAAAGAGAGAAGAACATTCAGAGATATAAAATAGAGAACAAAGTGTCATATCAAGAGGCAAAGAAACACTTTGCAATCCCTACTAAATCATCTACATACGCCTCAGTTACTCAACAGCTACGCACAATATCAACTCAGACTGACTGCTCCGTCCCTCCAAATATCTCTATATCTGGTTGGGCGAAATCAATACTTACTTCATTAAAAGAACAATCTCCATCCAAATATGCAACCCAAGAAGTAAATACTCCGGTAACAATACCTCCAGATAAGAATCCTAATCAGCAACCGAAAGTACAAACTAAGAGCTCTGAAAGAACTGATACGCACACATTCAGATCTGATACCATGGACACTGATGAAAAAGCGGATGAAGATGACACATTTCTTGAAATTCATCCAGAAGGTGACATTGACACAAGCAGACCAGTCTTCTCAAAGAAGGATAAAGGAAAAATTGACAGGCGTAAGCAAACTACCTCACGGAAGTTAGCAGACACTAGCTAAAACCAAACAATGGATACAATTATTCAATGGAATTGTCGTGGGCTCCGTGCTAATTTTGACGATTTTTACGATCTCCTATCTGAATACAAGCCTGTTGCCGTATGCATTCAAGAAACAAATCTCACAAATGCAATATCTATGAAAATTAAGAATTACAATATGTATAGAAAAGATAGAAACTCATCTAATTTAGCTCATGGAGGAGTAGCACTCATAGTGAACTCTTCGGTGCCCTCTAGACCTATCCCCCTGCAAACATCTTTAGAGGCTATTGCTGTCCGTGTCACTTTCGGAATCACAATAACATTAGTTTCATTGTATCTATCACCAAATCATACATGCACCTTTGCTGATTTAGATAATTTAGTAATGCAAATACCTGCCCCCTTTTGTATTATGGGTGACTGGAATGGCCATCACCCGCTATGGGGTTCTCAACATCTTGACTCCAGAGGAATTGAAAAAATTTTAGACAAACATAACCTGACAATTTTAAACACTGGTGCTCACACATATGTGCATTTACCATCTGGCTCAACCTCCGCTATTGATCTTTCTATATGCTCTCCAGTGATATTTCCTCTCATAGACTGGACCGTTACTAATAACCCTCGCGGTAGCGATCACTTTCCTATCATCTGTACTTTCTGTATAAGTTCTACTCCTCAGAGTAACATTAGGACAACCTGGAAATTTGCTAAGGCGAACTGGATTAAATACCAAGAAATAGCTCACTTAGATGCTATCTTCATAGCAACCCACACAATTGACTCTGCAGTAAGCTACATTACAGATACAATAATGAAAGCATCCGAGACTGCTATACCAAAATCATCATCCAAAATCCGGCTTCATCCAAAAATGTGGTGGAACGAAGCATGCAACAGCGCTAAAAAAGAAAGGAACAAATATTGGAATATTTTTCGAAAACATCCAACCACAGCTAACCTCCTACAGTTTAAGAGAGTCAGAGCTAAAGCTCGTCATATAAGACGGGAGAGTAAAAAAGAAGCATGGGCGCATTATGCCTCCACCATAAACAGATCCACGGATACTTCCACAATATGGAAAAAAATCAAAAGAATTAATGGTAAATACTCGCAGACAACTTCTCCTATTCTACTTGTAAAAGGGAAAGAAATCTCTGAACCTACAGAAATTGCCAATGCCTTAGGTACTACGTTTGAAACGCTTTCAGCTGTTGCCACATATGAACCTGCATTTCAATTGCTAAAATCCCAGACAGAAAAATACAAACTAAATTTTAATACTGCCATCCTTCATTCTTATAATCTGCCTCTGACCATGAATGAATTGCGTAATGCACTTGCACGGGTGAAAAACAGTGCTCCAGGTCCCGACGGAATTTATTACACCATGATCTGTCATCTAAGTGAGGAATCATTAACTGTACTCTTACAACTGTATAACAGAATTTTCTTAGAGGAGTATTATCCTGCTAGCTGGTGCCATTCTTATGTGCTAGCTTTCCCGAAACCGGGAAAAGACCACACAGATCCCAAAAATTACCGTCCTATCTCTCTAACCAGTTGTCTGGGAAAAACATTGGAAAAAATAATTAACGCCAGACTGACATGGTTATTAGAGACTCAAAACATTTTAAGCCCAAGTCAGTATGGTTTCCGGAGAAAAAGATGTACGCTTGATCTCATTATCAAGGCCGAAACAAATATCCGGAATGCGTTCTTGAGAAATGAACACCTAGTTATGGTATGTGTTGACATCGAAAAGGCCTTCGATACAACTTGGCGATATGGGATTCTTCAGGACTTGCATAAATTTGGACTTCGGGGTCATCTCCCAAAATTTATTAAGAACTTTCTAGGCAATAGATCCTTTCAAGTCCGTTTCCACTCTTCATTATCTCGAGCATATGTACAAGAAGAGGGAGTTCCCCAAGGATCAGTGTTGAGCACCACACTCTTTGCCATTAGGATTGATTCTATTACCAAGTGCATACCTAACACAGTTGACGCATACTTGTACGCTGACGATCTTGCCATGTCATGTCATTCTCAAAATATGAGACTTATTGAAAGACAACTACAAAGCACCATTAACAAAATAGTCTCTTGGGCCAAAAATAATGGATATCGGCTTTCAAAACCAAAAACGACTGCTGTACACTTCTGTCACAAACGTTCTTTACATCCGGATCCAGACCTTCATTTGGATTCTCATTGTATTACTTTCCAACCTAGTATTAGATTTCTTGGTGTAATATTTGATAAAAAATTAAACTTCCTGGAACATATAAAACATATTCGTACAAGTTGTCTTAGAAAACTAAATCTTCTCAGAGTAATTTCTTCTATGTCATGGGGTGCAGATCGTTACGTGCTGTTACATCTATACCGCTCACTAATCAGATCCCGGTTAGACTATGGGTCTCCTGCATATGACTCAGCCAGGCCAAGTGTATTGAAATGGCTTGACCCTGTACATCACAGTGCATTAAGAGTTGCACTGGGGGCTTTTCGCACATCACCAATCTTAAGCCTGTATACCGAAGCCTATGAACCACCGTTACACCTTAGGCGTGAAACTCTACTACTAAATTATGCAGCCAAAATCAGCAGTCTCCCACATCATCCCATGTGGCAATACCTCTTCACGCCAAAATGGAGAGAAATCTATCAAACTAAACGGCGTTACAACAAACCATCTGGCATTAGGCTTGAAGCTTTGATCACAAGCTGGGGCCTGATGTTTTCTAACACCCTCCAGGATACTAGCATGGAAACGCAGCCATGGCTTCCCATGGCTCCAGTAAATATTGATAGACATTTTCAGCAATGGGGAAAGAATAGCTTCTCCGAAATCAACATTAGACAAATACATATGGCTCACTCTACAGAGTTTAGCAGCTTCATTCAGCTATACACAGATGGATCCAAAACTGGTAATAAAGTTGGCACAGCTGTAGTACTACCAAATGCCACCATCTCCAGACAGCTCCCACCAGAATGCAGTAATTATACCTCAGAGTTATATGGTATTCTACTAGCCCTAGAGAATATAAACGAAGCCTCGTACGCTAAATCCATCATTTATACGGACTCGTTGAGTGCTGTTAATGCTCTACAGTGTAAATCCTTCCCTAGTCATCCTCTGATACAGAAAATTTTAGCACAGTTATTAGCACTTCATGGACGTGGACAGCTCGTAATATTTTGCTGGATCCCTGGACACGTTGGAATCGTAGGAAACGAGCAGGCAGATTTAGCCGCTAAAATTGTTACAAATGAGATACCATCAAATTTCAGGACTCCATATATTGATCAAAAGTCTTTTATCAAACAGACATATAAAGAAGTGTGGACACGCTTGTGGAAAGATCAGAAAAATAATAAACTTTTTGAAATCAAGAGAGAACCCAAGCAATGGCAATCCAGCATGAGAAGAAACAGAAAGGAAGAAACTATTTTAGCCAGATTACGCATTGGTCATACTTTCCTCACTCATAGCTATCTACTAACAAACAGTGACCCTCCACAATGCAGTAATTGTTTATGCCCACTAACAGTAAAGCATATCATCATCGAATGCCCGCAATATCAAAAAGAACGGAAAACAGCTTTTTCCTCTAATTTTCATAATTACAATCATTTAACACTGCAGTGTGTTCTAGGAGATCGAGAGAACATAGATGACATTTTTCTTTTTCTAAAATTTATTAATAAATATCACCTTATCTGAACTGCTATCTCCTGTAAGAAAAACGAAGGAAATATCAGACAGTAATTAGTGCATTATAGCCTAAGTTGCTGATGCACCAATAAATCTAACAAACAACAACAACAACCTTGACATAACGTGGCCTCGATGATGCCCCCCCCCCCCAAACACACTACTCGGACTCCCTCCAGTCACTATCTGGCAGAGTAGAGGTAGGAAGATTATACACTAGCTGATCCGGAAGCCTCCTAGAGAGTTACCAATAGGTTCGGTCCAGTGTACTAACTAGCCGCCGGCCTGCGAACACTGTTTTAGAGCTGTACCCTCGAAATGTAAGGAATATTGGATCTAGCCACGACGTTCATCATAACCTCAAAAGTCATCAATCATACTGCAACTTCTGGGTGCGAGGTTAGCCTGTGCAGACATTGCTCCTTAAAGCTCTTCAAACAGAGAAGTTTTTCCTGATTTATTTTCTGCTTTATTAGTTTAAATTGTCATATTAACCTATTTTCTAGAGTAGCTTTATATTCCTAGTTACGATACTTAGTTTAAAGTTTAACTTAGACAGAGATTTCGTAGATATTACTTAGTATCGGTAACGGTATCAAATCCACGTGTCACAAATTGAACGAGAGGTCTTTTAACCAAATTTAGTCGATTTATTAACCAATTGTTATATCAAATTATCTTCTATAAGTAGATTATAGACCTAGTCAGGATCCTTAGTTTATTCTAAATTGAGATAGCGAGATTTCGAAGCTAATCAATACTTACGAGTCCGTAGAAATACCGTTCGGGAATTCCCGCCATTTTTACACGATAGCATAAGCTTAGTGTAGTATACTGCATAATATAATATTGTCAATTAATCAGTAAATCTATTAATCTTGATAAACTTTATTGTCAATTAAATTGTATTTTTAACTCTATATAAATATAACGACTTAATCGTAACAAATAATTAATACATAACTATAGTGGTACACGTGATACAGAAGTTGTATAAAGGGAACACTAGATACCGAAAAAAAAAAAAAATAAATAAAAAAAAAAATATGTATATATATATATAACATAACTGTTTTGGGATATAACTTAAGGATTTAATTTTTGTTTTAAATTTTATTGAATTAAATTGGAATCATGACTCTGACCAGAGCAGCAAAGCAAAAGGCTCAAGCTAATGGGAGTGCTGTGGTTCAGGGGAGAATTGAGGGGGGCAGTTGCCCTCTGAATCACAGTCTATTAAAATGCACTGTTTGCTTGATGTTTGCGGAGCAGTCGGGTACGGGACATGATACTGCCAAGGGGGATGTCTTTGTGTGTGCACGATGTAAGGAGTGCAAGGAAATCAGGCGACAACTCAGCGTTGTTATGGGCCTTTATGAGACCTTGAAGGACAGGGTGGATGCCCTCGAAGGAAATAAATTGAGGGGGCCCATCAAGCTCTCAGCTGCCCACATCAATGCCAGAGCTTGCACTTGGTCATCAGGCAACACAGGGGCAGCCCCCTAGGCAGAATGTGCTGGTCCCACAGGAACTAGTAGTTGTTGGTGACTCTATTGTCAGGGAAACGGGGAACATGCTTTGTAAAAAGGATAGGTGGAATAGGACCAGGGTATGTCTGCCAGGGGCAAAGGTTGATGATGTTGTAGAGCGGATATCATCTTTTAAGGGCACAAAAGGTGATATAGTTGTACACGTTGGCACTAATGATATTAAGAGTAGGAGACCGGCAGAATTACTTAACAAGTACAGGTCACTGTTGAAAAAAAGCCGTGAATTAGGGTTGAACTTGAAAGTGTCTGCAATTCTGCCCAGACACGATAGGAGGGAGTATATGATGAGAGCCTTGTCGATCAATTCGGCCCTGGAGAGATTGTGCAAGGCTCAAGGGGTAGAATTTTTTTCAGCCTGGACTGTACTTGTTAACAGGAGAGATTGCTTCTACAGGGATGGGATACACTTAAATAGAAAGGGTGCAAGAATTTTTGCTGATGCTGTCGAGGCAGTGTTAGGTGGGTCAGAAAACTGCTAGTTGGGGGGGATACAAGGACTAATAGATTAACAGTAGCCACTGGCAGAGGTGGAAGTGATTCTTGCACTACTTCTATTCAAATGAGCAGAAGTCTGAAAAACAAGATGCAGGATATTTCAGAGACTGCTGGTAGTCATTGCGGTACAAGTAAACACATGGGTTGTGTTAGGGTAGCTAAGAATAGAAACAGGTGCATGTATACCTGCGTGTACACCAATGCTAGGAGTTTGGTAAATAAATTTGATGAATTTGAGGTATTGCTCAAAACATCAAAGGCAGATATTGTTGGGATATCAGAGACGTGGTGTCACACAGATATAAGTAATGCGAAACTGGAATTTGGGGAATATAATGTATATAGAAAGGATAGACAGGACAGGAGGGGAGGAGGGGTTATGCTATTAATTAAGAAACACATAAAGTCAAAGGAAGTGAAGCCAGTTGACATCGATGGACAGGGCAGTGTCGAGTCAGTTTGGTGTGACATAAGCATAGGGAAATCAAAATTGAGAGTAGGAGTGTGCTATAGGCCTAATGACTCTGATGAGTATAATAATATATTGTACAGGGAAATAGAGTGGGTCAGTAAATCAGAGAGTCTTATAATGGGGGACTTTAATTTCCCAGATATTGACTGGAATTTGTGGGTTGGTCACTCGCACACTAGCAAGGCTTTTGTGGATTTATTGGATGATTGTTTTCTACATCAGCATGTTCGTGAGGCAACAAGAGGGAGCAATACTCTTGATCTGATTATCAGTAGTGATTCTTCATGCATTAAGAACCTGCAGATAAATGAACCACTAGGTGGCAGTGATCACAGTGTGTTGAAGTGGGATTTACTCAAGGAGGTAACTACCATCAGAGGTAAAGGGAAGGGTTTTTGTTTTCGTAAAGGCGACTATGATGGTCTGAGACAGTATTTAAATTCTATACAGTGGGACCAACTGATGATGTTACCAACAGCAAACTCAAAATGGGAAGCATTCAAGGAACTAATCTTGGTGGCTACCAGGCTTTACATACCAACTAAGAAATATTGTTCAAGGTTTAGACCTAAATGGTTGTCAGATGGACTAATGAGACATGTGGCAGAGAAGAAAAATGCATGGGATACATACAAATTAATGGGTGACATGGAAGCCTATGATAGATATAAGTTGGTCTGTAACCAAGTCACAAAGGAGATTAGGCAGGCAAAGGCAGACTACGAAAAATCCTTGGCAAAGGATGCAAAGAAAAACAGAAAGGAGTTCTTTACATACTTGAACTCGAGAAGGAAAGGGATGAATCAGATTGGTCCACTGGATATTGATGGTTCAACAGTTGAGGATCCTGCTCAGGTGGCTAACAATCTAAACGAGTATTTTGCATCTACATTCACGCATGAGGAGTTATTCAGGAAAGAGAATGATGTAGGTAAAGTAAACATTGGCAGTGAGCTGGATGATTTTGTAATAACTGAGAGTAAAGTGGAGGAGAGATTGTTGAGGATAAACATAAAAAAGGCACCTGGGGTGGATGGGATCTATCCAGTTATATTAAAGGAGGCAGCAAAGGAAGTATGCAAACCCCTAGCCATAATTATGAGAGCTTCTTTGGACTCAGGGGAGGTACCCATAGACTGGAGGTGTGCAAATGTAATCCCAATTCACAAAGGAGGATCAAAGGCTGACACAAGTAATTATAGACCTGTTAGTTTAACTTCTGTTCCAGGTAAATTAATGGAGGCACTGGTTAAAGAAGCACTGCAGGATCATCTAGACAAGAATTCAGTTATAGCTCAGACGCAGCATGGTTTTGTTAAGGGCAGGTGTTGCCTGACCAATTTGATTGGATACTATGATGTAGTCACAAAAGAACTGGATGCAGGGAATAACTTTGATATTATATATTTGGATCTTAGAAAGGCTTTTGATACTGTTGCACATGGAAGACTGCTGCACAAATTGGAGCAGTGTGGCATTGGAGGCAAATTGCTGCTATGGATAAGGGGATGGTTGAGTGGCAGAAGACAGAGAGTGGTAATCAATGGACACTGCTCAACGTGGACTAATGTTATTAGTGGAGTTCCTCAAGGTTCAGTGTTGGGTCCATTGTTGTTTTCGGTGTTTATGAATGATATTGATGATGGGATATCAAGTTTAATGTCTAAGTTTGCAGATGATACAAAGGTTGGCAGGGTCGTTAAGGACACTACTGACGCTATGCTGCTGCAACAGGATCTGGAAAGGTTGAACAGATGGGCTGAGAGGTGGCAAATGAAGTTTAACATTGACAAATGTAAAGTACTACATATGGGTAACAGTAACCCCAGAGCAACGTATCGACTCTGCGGTACTACACTGACAGTGGTGGAGAATGAAAAGGACCTGGGGGTAATTGTGCAGGCAGATATGAAGTTCTCTGAGCAGTGCAGACGAGCTGCAAGAGTAGCTCATGGTGTCTTGTCAATGATATACAGGAATTTTTCTAGCAGGGATAAGGAGGTGATTATTCCCTTGTATAAGGCAATGGTTAGGCCACATCTTGAGTACTGTATACAGGTCTGGAGGCCTCATTTCAAGAAGGATGTAGAGCTGCTGGAACAGGTACAGAGAAGGGCAACAAGATTAGTAAATGGAACAAAGGGTTGCTCTTACGAAGAAAGGCTTAAGTTTTGCAAATTACAGAGTCTGGAGACTAGGCACCGGCGAGGTGATCTGATAGAGGTGTATAAGGCTTTGAATGGTTTGAGCATGCTCAATGCCAATGGGATTCTTCATCTTTCTCAGAATAATCACCTCAGAGGGCATAAATTCAAATTGAGGAAGGACGGATGTCGGATAGATGTGCGGAAATTTGCCTTTGGCCAGCGGGTGGTTGGTTGGTGGAACCGACTTCCATCACTTGTTGTTGAAGTTGATAGCCTAAACAAATTTAAAGCTCAACTGGACAGGTATTTCGAACGAACGAAGGGGTGAAATGGGAGAGGGTTTTTTTTTTTTTTTTTTGGCTGATGCTGAATAAGCTTGCTTTCTTGCATCATATGCCTCTACTAATGCTAATGCTAATGATGGAAGAGATAGGCAAGGATTGACCGGAACTTAGCTCTAAAGACTAAACATGGGTTCCACCACTGCAAGCCTCCAATAAGCCAAGTGGTGGTATTTCACCGGTTGATGAGAGTCATCTACCACCTAGTACTGCCTAGTAACATAGAGGGGTGGCATTCCTCCATGTGGTGTGGGTGCCACACCTCGACCTCTGCTTACGTTGGTTCACACCTGGGTGGTCACCCACCATGTACTTGTGCATGGAGGTTATACTCAGGATTACTAACAGTCCCACCATCATGAAGGTGTATGCAGAAGATTTGGCTGTCACAGACCATCCGGACTTCGCCGAAATTGGGTCCACCTGACTTGAGTGTCACCCGAATATCAGTTCCATCAGCGTTTTAGACTCCCAGGTAGCAAGTGCAGCTTGTCTGGCATGTCTGAGAGAATGTCTGTGACAACCTCAAGAACCAATATATATCGATCCCACATCTGGGGCAGTGCCCCCGAAACCTCTCTCAGGCTTCTAGATTCCATTCAGAAGAGGGCAATTAGGTTAATTAATGACTCATCTCTAACAGAGGCTCTCCACTTGCTGTCTCATAGATTTCTGCTGCATGCCTTTTCTACAGATACTTCCCTGGGCACTGTTCTTCTGAATTGGCTTCTATAATTCCCACTCTCTCTTTCAAACAGTCCGAACACATGCCGCCACCAACCAACCTCTATTTACTGTCGAACTTCAAACTCACAGAACCAACTTTGCATCTTCCTCGTTTATTTATTCAACTGCTGTTTTCTGTAACAACCTTCCTTCATACGTATTTCCTGAAAATTACAGTCTACAGAAGTTCAAGTCTAATGTCAACAAATATCTTCTCTCATCTTCTCAATCTCCAACTCAAGCATGGTACTAAGTACTATAGGTTCTAATACCTCTCGTGTTTGAGGTTTTCATAAAAAAAATAATGTATTGCAGGTGTTTGAGGCTTTTAGATATACAGTGTGTTGTCAAATACCAAAAAGAACTGTGGTTGAGAGTTAGATATCACCCTGTTTATGAAGCAGTTATACTAGAAGTAGCTGGGATTGGAGGTGATGCTCAGTAGTTCTGCAACACTAAATTGGAACATGCCATATATGCAGGGCCGGGTTAAAGATGAAAGAGGTTCCCAGCCATATTTAAATTTGAGGCCTCTTTAATATATATATATTACACATATACATATAAATACAAATACTACATAGGTTTTTATATTTATATTGTGAATAATAATAATTCCTTGATAAAAATGTAAACTAAGAGGTCAAAAATGTTTTGCTTCTTGATTTGAAAAATAAAGTAATAATAAAAACAATCGTAATATAAACTTTTAACTTTTTTATTATACAATAAAAAGGTATAAGAATAAATTTTAAACACTTAACAAGTTTAAAAATACTTTTATATTACATGTTTTTTTGATTTATTATTATTATTAGAAATTTTTATCACTACTTTAGAAAATATTTACACTGAAAATGAGGCCCCTCTTCAGGTAAGGACCCTGGTGATGGCCAGGTAGGCTGTAGGGTTAATGCGGTTCTGCATATATGGGCACATAAAAAAGCTTCTCACCATTATAACACAAAATTCTTGACTGAAGATTGCATGATTCCACCTATACATCCTTTTGTAAAGATTCGTGTTATGTTATAAATGGCATACCTTATTCAGCAGGCATGTGAATCTCTATATGCAAGTAGGTAAGTGAATGGGATGGGTCAGTCAGTCAGTCATAGGAGCAAATTTCCTCCTTAATTGATTGGAATTATTGAGAAGGTATAATTTTTTAAATCAACCAGATGATTATCTATTTCAGCATGTTACAGAAAGCAGGAAGTGGGAAGCAGTTATAGAGTGATAAGGGTGGATGATGATGTGAGACATGTTTTTTTTTTTTTTTTTTTAATAAAGGCAGGGTTTCGATTTTATAAACAGTCAAATATATTACCAAAGTGACTCAAGAATTAATATTTTCTCCATCAACTGAGAATACATCATGACTGAATTATGGAATAACTTGAAAGCAAATATGATGAAAAGCATGAATATATGTATGTATGTATCATTAAGAAAATCTAGCATAGGAAGGAAATATAGTACAAGAAGAATGCCAGGTTGTCTAAATAAGGAGGTGACTATTTTAATAAAGCAAAAAGAGCATGGTACAGTTGTAATAATGAAAAAAAGCTGAGGAGCATATGGCAGTTAAATTGGTCTTTAATAATAGTACAGAAATGGTTAGGCCGGCAAAGGTTGAGAATGAGAAATCACTTGCTAAGAAAGAAAGGAATGAGGAGTTTTACATGCAAATACAAAGAAGATCAATATCAAATTTAACTCTTACACCATGGATGTGAAATAGCTATCCCAGCTGATGTAGCCGATGAATTGACTAAGTAGTTCACGTTGACTTTTACAGACAAATGTCTTTTCATGATGAGAAGAACTGTGCTAGTAAATCTGAACACTATAAATCAATACGAAAATTACAGAATTGTTTAATAGAAAAAATTTTGATTCAGAAGGCAAGTAAGGGTTCACCTGGAGTAATTGCATATACCCAATGAATGTGAAATGGTGAGAATGTGCATCAGACCATTAAGAATAATCGTGAGGATATGGAATGTTGAAATTAAGGTAATATCTCCTTAGGTGTATTATGGGATAATTACAGGACAGAAGGGTTGTATTTAATGGTTACTCCTCAGAATGGGCTAGAGTTAGAGGTGGTCCTGGGGATCAGAGCTTGCACCGCTTCTGTTACTGATTTTCTTCAATGACAGTGACAAAGGTATAAAGGACATGGTATCAAAATTTGTAAGTAATATGAAAATTGGGAGAAGAATTAGTGGCCAGTGCCTAGCAGCATTCCAGGATGACACTTGGATGAGTGGCAATTACATAAAATGCAAAATGAAAGGTTTCATACTTGGGAATGTAGACATGTATAGTGTCTTATGTAGGGTGCCTCCAGAACTTTAGTTCAGCTCTGCTGTGAACACTGATACAGAACTCTGTAAATGACCTGAAGTGTGTGTAGTGTTGTGTTTGTGCAGTGCAGTGTAGTGTAGTGTTGTTGTGGTGTAATGTTGTGTTTGGATACCTAGTCACAAGGAAGGCGATCACATGGAAAGCCTGCCCAGCATCCGTCTACACCCCGGGGAGATAGGCCACAACTGTGTCTGCACTATAGCCCATCCAACCACCTCTATAATCTCGTAGCAAAATCCCACTTGAGAAAACTGAAACCAGCATACACTGATAGGATAGATGAAAATGAAATTACAAGGCTAAAAAAGCAAAAAGATGAGGAAGAATCCTGCACAAGCAAGACTGTGCTAGCAGTAATCCCACCTAAGTCTGAGGCCATCAGTGGTGATGGAGAGAAGATCCAGAAAGAATACAATAGAATTCAGCAGATAGAGTTGTAGCACGGCTGCAGACAGCTGTGTACATTTGTAGTCTAGGTAATTCCTTCAGATGGGACCGTCAGGGGAAATGAAAACCAGAGCAGAGAAATCACTAGCATCCTGAGAAAGTGTAATCTGTTTATGGCAGGTAAATGTCTTGAACCAAAGACCTGAAGAAAGTTAAATATTTCCTTTGATGTCAGCAGAGAAGATTCGTTCCCAAGAGGAAGTGAAGTACAAATGATAAGAAGAGGCTGATGAAGGTTGCTATAGAGCAGACAATTAAAGAGGATATGCTCCCAATCCTTTGTTTTATGTTTCTGTGGTTGGCCACAGAAACATAAAAGGCAAATCAGATTATTAAAGGACATAAGTTTAGCTCAAAGTGAGCCATGCCCTGTCAGTAAGAAAAGTGTGTTTAAACTTGGGGAAATTCATTTTAGCACATTTTTTTTAAAAGCAAAATTAACCAGTGAAACTCATTTTTCTGTAACCAGACCTTTGGAAATACTGGACCATCAATCCTGCCAAAGTTAGACAAAGTAGTCCCAGCAGCATTTATTTTCAGTTTTTACGTTACACTGAAGTTATTTAAAGTGTATCCAGGAAAGGTAATTTTTTTCTGAGGAAATTGAAAATTTATTAGAGTTGGCCCAAGAACATAAATCAGTCATAATTTTGTTAGCAGATATTTCAAAATAAATTTTCTACTCGGAATGATTGAATTAGAAATTATAGAGGAAGAATGGAATTGGAGGTTATAATATAAGTAGACTTGAAGTTTTCTACACAGTGTAGACAGGCAGTTTACAAGGAAAGAATGATAGTATCCTGTCAATAATTTATCAACCAATTGCTTGTAGAGATGGGGATGTTATAATTCAATTCTATAAAGCAGGGGGTGGCCAACGAGTCAATCACGGCTTTAATTTCGATCGATCACGACGGATTTTAAATATACAGTCATCTCTTGATTTGCACAGTCAGGTATACTACCAAAATTTTATATTGCGCAATGGGTTTCGCTACCTGCACATTATTTTTTTTATTATTATTTTTTTTACGAAGCTTCAAAAATAGGAATGAAGAGCAGATTTTGAAAATTTTTTTATTTTTATTTATTTATTTATTTTTTTTTGCATGATTGAAGATTTCATTTGAAGGAGAAACATATTTCACCATAATAACGTAAAATCCCACAGAATTCCAGCTGTTGGTATTATTGCAAATGCAATAAGATTGAGTTTACTACCCATTTATAATTAGATTGCACTTACAGGAAAGCCCAATAAATGAAAAGTGCAAATTGCTTTTATTGTTTTATGGTCATGACCTCCAGAAATAGCTTTAGAGACATATCACAAAGGCATTCAAAACTGATTCTTATAACGGTATAACCAAACAGAGCAATGAACAGTGGTGTGTTTGTCCGGTTATTTTGGAAACAACTTCCTCATTTGGGAATCCTCTTCATCAGTTATCCTATGTTAGCTGTTCAAACAGGATATTTTTCCAGTTTGCACAACTTAGTGTTTTAATCGGTAAGCATTGCTTTTGCTGTTTTAATAACTGGAAAGTACTTATGTTAATTTAATACCTTTTAATTTAAAATGAATACTACAAAAAAGAGTAAAATGTATCATTTTCATCAAGAGTGGGAACTAGAATACTTTTTTTGTAATGGTGAAAAAAAAATGTTGCTGTTTGATTTGCAATGCTTCCGTGGCTATAACCAAAAAAGGAAATTTAGAAAGGCACTTCAATGCACTCCATGGTAAATACGAATCAGATTTTCTGCCGAATAGTAACCCTAGAAAAAATAAATTAGAAGAAATTAAATTCAGATTATTCGCGCAACAAAATTTCTTCACGACACCTAATTTACAGTCTAAAGAAATAACTGTAGCATCATTTAAAGTGAGTCAACGAATTGCAAAAAAATGTAAACCATTTTCTTCTGAGGGTCAGTTCATCAAAGATGTATTTTTAGAAATAACAGATTCTCTTTTTGATAATTTTAAGAACAAAAATGAAATTAAAAGTGCCCTTCAAGATCTGCCAATTATCTCGAAATACTGTGATGCGACGCATCGAAAAAATGAGTAAAATGTGAGCGAACAATTGCGTGCTCATATTCTAATTCTGTGTCATTTTCTTTACAACTAGATGAATCTATAGATGTCAGTGATACAGCTCAGTTTCTCGTTTTTATTTGTATGGTTTTCGATGATTCTGCAACTAGAGTCATGATATCTTTTGTTTGTTATTTGGTTTTTAGGAGCATTAGCAACTAAGGCCATATTGCTCCTGGGATATGCGGTGGTCATTCACTGACCTTTCCACATCCTCCGTATTTGGTGGGCTCGAACCCCAGTCTAATCAAGAAGCATGTGCTATGCAGTGCTACTCCTGCCCACCTGGCTACAGAGGTGTCTTGATATTTTTAACTCATTGAAACATTTTATTGAAAAAATTAAATTACCACTATTTAAGCTCGTATCAGTAACAACAGATGGAGCTAAAGCAATGATGGGGCATCTTAACGGATTCGTCGTATTGTGCCAAAAGGATGACAAATTCCCAGATTTTTTTTGAGTTACCACTGTATCAGCCAGCTAAAGATTAAATACTAAAAGTATTATGGACATAGCTTTCAAAATTGTGAATTCCATCAGAGGACAATCTCTTCAAAGGAGTCTTTTCAAAATGCAACTTGATGAAAATGAACCAGATCTGATATTACACACAGATGTGGGGGTGGCTGAACTGGAGTAAGTTTCTACAGAGATTTTGAAATTTGCTGAATGAAATTAAAAAATTTGTTGATCAAAGGGGAGATGATTATCAGCGGCTACAAGATATGGAGTGGTTGTGTGATCTGGCTATTTTGGTAGATTTTACCAAAATTACCAGTAAATTAAGTGATCTTAATTTGGAATTACAAGGAAAAAATAAAAATGTGGATGATATGATTAATAGTATTTCTGCATATAAATATCAATTTTTGGCAATGGCTAAGGATCTCAAAGAATAAAAAATTTGACCATTTTGCAAATACACAAGATCATTTGCAAAAATATCATGTTTTTGAATTTAATAGTGAGAAATATTTTTCTGAAATTGAGAATGTTGTAGACTTTTTTTGAAACCAGATTCAGTTGGATTCAGTTTTGAAACCAGATTCAGAAATTGTTTTAAAAACAATTGTTTTTAAAACAATTGAAGACTTTTTCAATATATTTCTTATCCATTTAATGTCAACTTATATACAAAACAAATTGCAAAAAAAATCGCTGCGATTTTTCACATGGAGAAAATATTTCTTGAAAATGAAATTATTACATTGCGAAACGATATCTTCCTAAAAGCCATATCATCAGAAAGAGTTTTTGAAATATGTTTGCCGAGAAAAGTACCCAAATGTAAAAAATTGCAGTGAACTTTTAAATTCCTGTTTTGGTTCCACATATCTATGTGAATTGGCCTTTTTGTATTTGAAACAAATAAAGATGAAGAATCGCTGTGCTCTTACGGACTTGCATACAGAAGATTCTTTACGGTTGGCCTTATCACAGTATATCCCCGATTTTGAAAGCTTGGCAGATGACATGAAGACACAAACTTCTCATAAATTAAAATTTTAAATACGTATGAATTTAAAATAAGAATTCTGAATTGTATTGAATTTTAAAATTTATAAACAACATTTTTTAATGTGTGTTCAACTTTTTTAACCTTGTACAATGAAATTTTTGAGATGGTAGATCACGTCATATTTTGAAGGAAAAAAGTAGATCGCATCACAAATTAAGTTGGCCAACCCTGCTATAAAAGCAATCGAAAGACTGCACTTGGATACTGTGTATCCAAGTATGGAGACCTTACACTTAATACTTGAATATTAAGCTTCTCAAAAAAAAAAAAAAAAAAAAAAAAAGATTTCAGTATGGGCAGGGTGCCTGATTGAGATTGGCTAAAGAATACCATGTAGCCAATGAGGACTGACTGAAGAACGCTGGGTACTCTTAGTCGGTCTTCACTACATATTGACAAGATTTGAATATGTAGAGTATAAAGTTTGGCCTCCGTAGCCGAGTGGTTAGGAGCAGAGTGCAGTAGTACACGCTCTTTGAGTAGACTGGGGTTCAAGCCCCTGACTGCTGAATACGGTCGATCTATCAACCCGCACTGGACCAGCGTGGCAGATTATGGTCCATTTCCCTCAGCATGAATTGTTGAGGAGGCTTCCATCCTGCAGTGGGTTGATAATGGCTGCGCTTTACCTTTTTTTTTTTTTTTTTTTTTAAGGCTTTGAGAATGGTGAAATTTTCACGATATTAAACAATTCTGGAGCTGAAGGAATAATTTAAACTGGAGGAGGATAAAATTAAAATTAGGGAGAGAGATTTACTTTAGCCAACTAGTACCCTCTCGTGTAATTTACTGTCAAATGGATGAATCCTGTATCTTTGTGCTGCTTGTAAATAACTCTACAACACGTGAAACTTAGTATTCAGATACAGGCAGTTCCCGCTTTAAGAGTTTCCGAGTTTAAGATTTTTTTTTTTTTTTTTTGTTTTCAAGTATCAACAAAGTTGAAAATATGAACATTAATTGCAAAAAACAAATGTTAAACATTGATAAATATTGCATTTCTAACCATGCATGTAGCTATACAATACAATGTTCCCCGCTTTATGATATTAATCCGTTTCAGAGACACCATTTTGCCGACCGGGCTAGCCGGGTGGGTAAAGTGCCTGCCTGGCAACCCAAAGGTCGCGGGTTCGAATCCCGCCTCGGGCTTGGATCAAAGTACTGCAAAAACCTTGGGAGGTACATTATGGTGATGCCACACAGTTACGGAGGTGCCACAGAAGCCGATGCGCCAACAACTACCAAAAAAAAAAAGAAACACCATCGTAATGTGAACCCAATAACACATTGTTTTTTGGTAATTTTTGCTTTATGGCTCTCTAAAAGATAGTTTTTATAGTGTAAATTGTATTAGTTACCAATTCAAATCATTAAAATGCACTACGTGGTTGCAAATCTGGCAGGCTCAGTGTGGCAATAAACTGCTTCAATTTAAACGGGAACCTAAGTTGTGGCCATCAAGTATGCGACCAAATAGGCAAGAGGAGGTGATCCTGGCTAGGACACGTATTGGGCATACGTATCTAACCCATATTTATATACTCAAGGAGGAAGATCCGCCTATTTGTACATTTTGTCAGATTACACTTACGGTGAGGCATATTCTAATAAATTGCAATCAGTATAATAATTATCGAAACAAAATTTTCAAATCACTTTCACATCTGCAAGAACCTTTGACATTACCCTCTGATTGGAGACAATGCAAATCTAGCTGAGTTCTTTTATTTCTTAAAGCAGACAGGATTATTTTACAGATTTTAACTGCTAATTGCACTACTGAATAGAATCGGGCACAATATGGCCTTAGCAGCCCTTGTGCCACTAAACAACATATCAACCAACCATCGTTATCATGTGTTCTGTTATAAGAACCAATTTTGAACAGCTTTGTGATTTTTTTCTAAAGCACAATTCTGGCGATCACGACCATAAAACAATAAAAACAATTTGCACTTTCCAGTTTATTGGGCTTTTCTGTTACTACAAGCATTTATAAAGGGTAGTAAACTCTGTGTTATTGCATTTGCGAAAATACTGATAGCTGGAATTGTGCTTTTTTTTTTTTTTTCTCTCGTTATTAGGGTGAAATGTGTTTCTCCTTTACTGAAATTTTCAATCATATAAAAAACATAAATAAATTTCCAGAATCTTCTCTTCATTCCTTGTTACTCCGTGCAAATCGTGTAGTTGCAATTTGTTCATTCCATTAAAAAATGCATATTAATACTATAGAAATTTCTAAAGAAAAGAGAAGATTATCTTGGAAACAAACACCTCTTGAAGCATTTCTGAAGAAGAGGACTCCTTGTGCAACGAACCAACGAGTGCTGAGCCAATAATGAGTGATCAACGAGTGTGCATTTAGTCGCTGATGATGATTAAACATTCTTTAACATTTGTAAGTCACAAATAATTTATTATTATAATTTGCTTCATTTTACAGGCTACGTTTTCCTTTATTTGGATAAATCAATCAGTGTAAATCGGTCGTTGAGTATCGGTAAGGGTATCTAATCCACGTGTTGGACAAGTTTTGCAGCTCCCGTGAACGATAAGTTTTTAATTATATTTAGCTAATTTATTGACTTAATTGTTAGATTAAATTATTTTCTATAAGTAACTTATAGACCTAGTCAACCTCCGTGGTTTATTTTAAATTTAGATAGTGCAATTTTGAGAGTAATTAATACCTTATGCTATCTAGTTCGGATATACGTTGTATACCCGAACTAGATAGCATAAAGTTTAATGGAAAACTAGATAGTAAGTATAGTAGTATCAATTAACCAGTAAAATTTACTAATCTTGTTAAATTTCATTGTCAATTAAATTGTACTTTTTTAACTAAATACACATAACGACCTAGTTTTTATAAACGTAACATTATAAATTAATACATATAACTTGACAGGAGATAAGAGAGTCATAACGTAACTCGGAGATAATATTCTATGCTGAAAAATATATATAGTGTTATAACTGCATTGGGATATAAGTTTAGGGTTATATTTTGTATTGGATTTTATTGAACTTGAATAGAAATCATGACTCAGACCAGAGCAGCAAAGCAAAAGGCTCAAACTAGTGGGAGTGCTGAACCTCAGGGGAGAACTGAAGGGGGGGTGTCCTCTGAATTGATGTTTGTGGAGCAATCAGGAATGGGACTTGATAGTGCCAAGGGGAATGTCGTTGTGTACGAGACGTAAGGAGTGTGAGGAAATCAGGCACCAACTCAGCATTGTTATGGGCCTATATGAGAGCTTGAAGGACAGGGTGGATGCCCTCAAAGGATTTAAATTGAGGGGGCCCACCAAGCTCTCAGCTGTCCACATCAATGCCAGAGCTTTCACTTGAACATCATGCAACACAGCAGCAACCCCCAAGGCAGAATGCGCTGGTGTCGGTGACTCTGTTGTCAGGGAAACAGGGAACATATTGTGCAAAAAGGATAGATGGAACAGGACCAGGGTGTGTCTGCCAGGGGCAAAGGTTGATGACGTTGTAGAGCAGATATCATCTTTTAAGGGCACAAAGGGTGATATTGTTGTACATGGTTGGCACTAATGATGTTAAGAGTAGGAGACAGGCGAAATTACTTAACAAGTACAGGTCAATGTTAAAAAAAAGCCATAAGTTAGGGTTGAATTTGAAAGTGTCTGAAATTCTGCCCAGACACGATAGAAGGGAGTATATGATGAGAACTTTGTCGATCAGTTCGGCCTTGGAGAGATTGTGCAAGGCTCAAGGAATAAATTTTTCTCAGCCTGGTGTGTGCTTGTTAACAGGAGAGACTGCTTCTACAGGGATGGGATATACTTAAATAGAAAGGTTGCAAGAATATATGCTGATGCTATCAAGGCAGAGTTAGGTGGGTCAGAAAACTGCTAGCTTGGGAGATACATGGTCTAATAGATTAACAGTAGCCATTGGCAGAGGTGAAAGTGATTCTTGCACTGCTTCTATTGAAATGCAATTGAGCAGCAGGCTGGAAAGCAAGGCAATGGGGATTTCCAGGACTGCTGGTAGTCATAGTTGTACAAGAAAATACATGGGTTATGTAACTAAGAGGAGAAACAGGTATACTTGCATGTACACCAATGCTAGGAGTATAGTTAATAAATTTCATGAGTTTGAAGTGCTAGTCAAGACATCAAAGGCAGATATTGTTGGGATATCAGAGACATGGTGTCACACAGACATAAGCAGTGCAGAATTGGAATTTGGGGAGTATAATGTGTACAGAAAGGATAGACAGGACAGGAAAGGTTATGTTGTTAGTTAAGAAACACACAAAATCTGAGGAAGTGCATCCAATTAATGTTGGTGGACAATGCAATGGTGAGTCTGTTTGGTGTGATATAAGCACTGGGAAAGCAAAAATGAGAGTAGGCGTGTGTTATAGGCCTAATGAATCTGATGAGTATAATGAGCAATTGTGCAGAGAAATAGAGTGGGCCAGTAAATCAGTGTCTTATTATGGGGGAATTTTAATTTCCCAGAGATTAACTGGAATTTGTGGGTTGGTCACTCACACACTAGCATGGCTTTTGTGGATTTATTGGATTATTGTTTTCTACACCAGCATCTTTGAGAGGCAATAGAGGGAGTAATACTCTTGATATGATTATCAGTAGTGATTCTCCATGCATTAAGAATCTGCAGATAAAGGAACCACTAGGTGGCAGTGATTACGGTGTGCTGAAGTGGGATTTACTCAAAGAGGTAACTACCATCAGGGGTAAAGGGAAGGGTTATTGCTTTCGTAAACGTGACTACTGTGGTCTGAGACAGTATATTCTATATGGTGGGACCAACTGATGATGTTACCAACAGATTTGACCACAAATTCAAAATGGGAAACATTCAAAGAATTAATCTTGGAAGCTACTAGGCTTTTCATACCAACTAAGTATATTTTGACTGAATAAACTATAATCAGATACAATTTGGCCACAGTAGCCCTTGTGTCATTAAGCCAAATACCAACAACATACCAACTAAGAAGCCGACCGGGCTAGCCGAGTAGGTAAAGTACCTGCCCGGCAACCCAAAGGACGCGGGTTCGATTCCCGCCTCGGGCTTGGATCAAAGTACTGCAAAAACCTTGGGAGGTGCAATATGGCCACAGAAGCCGATGCGCCAACAACTACCAAATCAAAAAAAAAAAAAAAAACCCAACTAAGAAATACAGTTCAAGATTTAGGCATATATGGATGTCAGATGAACTAATTAGACATGTGGCGGAGAAAAAAAATGCATGGGATACATAAATTAATGGATGATATGGATGCCTATGATAGATATAAGCTGGTCTGTAACCAAGTGACAAAGGAGGCTAGGCGGGCAAAGGCAGATTATGAGAAATCTTTGGCAAATGGTGCAAAGAAAAACAGCAGAGAGTTCTTTGCTTATGTAAACTCTAAAAGGAAGGGGATGAATCAGATTGGTCCACTTGATTTCGATGGTTCAACTGTTGATGATCCTGCTCAGATAGCTAACAAACTAAATGAATATTTTGCATCTACATTCACAAGAGGAGTTATTCAGGGAGGGAAATGGCAGAGGTGTATTAAACTCTGGCAGTAAGCTAGATAATCTTGTAATAAATGAGAGTAAAGTGGAAGAGAAATTGTTGAAGATACACATAAGAAAGGCAACTGGGGTCGATGGAATCTATCCAGTTATTAAATGAGGCAGCAAAGGAAGTAAGCAAACCGTTAGCCATAATTATGAGAGCTTCCTTGGACTTGGGAGCAGTACCTATGGACTGGAGATGTGCAAATTTGACCCCAATCCTGAAAGGGGGATCAAGGGGAGACACAGGTAATTACAGACCTGTTAGTTTAACTTCTGTTCCAGGGAAATTAATGGAGGCACTGGTTGAAGAAGCACTGCAGGATCATCTAGACAAAATTTCAGTTATAGCTCGGACACAGCATGAGTTGTTTGACCAATTTGATTGGATACTATGGTGTAGTCACAAAGGAACTGGATGCAAAGAATAATTTTGATATCTTATATTTGGATCTTAGAAAGGCTTTTGATACTGTTGCACATGGAAGACTGCTGCACAAATTGGAACAGTGTGGCATTGGAGGAAAATTGCTGCTATGGATAAAGGGATGGTTGAGTGGGAGATGGCAGAGAGTGGTCATAGTAGTAGTAGTAGTGGCATGTGATGTAAGAAAGCAAGTGTATGAGCTTATGCAACATCAGCCAAAAAAAAAAATCACACCATTCCTTCCAAATGCCTGTCCAGTTCCTCCTTAAATTTATTTAACCTGTCAATTTCCACAACGACAGATGGAAATTTGTTCCAGCAATTAACCACCCGCTGGCTAAAGGCAAATTTCCGCACATCTATTCTACGTCTGTCTTTTCTTAATTTGAATTTATGTCCCCTTAGGTTCGTAATCTGAACAAGTGGAAGGATCCCATCAGAATTCAGCATGCTCAACCCATTCAAGGCCTTATACAAATCAATCAGATCACTGCGCAGGTGCCTAGATTCCAGCCACTACAATTTGCAGAACTTAAGCCTCTCTTGGTAAGAGGATCCCATCATTCCCCTCACCAATCTTGTTGCCCTTCTCTGTACATGCTCAAGTAAATCTACATCCTTCCTAAAATGAGGCCTCCAGACCTGTACGCAGTACTCAAGGCGAGGCCTGACCATTGCCTTATACAGAGGGACAATCACCTCCTTCTCCCTGCTAGCAAAATTCTTATATATCATTGACAAAACCCCATGACCTGCCCTAGCAGCCTGTCTGCATTGCTCAGAAAACTTCATATCTGACTGCACAATTACTCCCAGGTCTTTTTCATTTTCTACCACCTTAAGTGTAGTACCACACAGTTCGTACATTTCTCTGGGGTTACTTCTACCCATATGCAGTACTTTGCATTTGTCGAGGTTAAATTCAGTTGCCACTTCTTAGCCCATCTGCTCAAATTATCTAGATCCTGTTGCAGTAGCACACTGCCATTACTGTCATTAACAATCCTGCCAACCTTTGTATCATCTGCAAACTTCGACATTAAGCCTGATATACCTTCATCAATATCATTGATAAATATACAAAACAACAGTGTACCTAACACCGAACCCTGTGGGACTCCACTAATAACATTAGTCCATGAAGAGCAGCACCCATTGATTACCACTCTCTGTCTTCTCCCACTTAAACATCCTTTTATCCATTGTAGCAACTTACCCTTAATACCATTCTGCTCCAATTTGTACAATAGTCTTCCATGCGCAACAGTGGCAAAAGCTTTCCTGAAATCCAAATATATGATATCAAAATTATTTTTTGCATCCATTTCTTTGTAACCACATCATAATATCCTATCAAATTTGTCAGACAAGACTTTCCCCTTAACAAACCCATGCTGTGTCTGAATTATTGCTGCAGTCTTGTCTAGATGATCCTGCAATGCATCTTTAACCAGTGACTCCATTATTTTACCTGGAACAGAAGTTAAACTAACTGGTCTGTAATTACTCGTGTCACCCTTCGATCCCCCCTTTGTGAATTGGGGATACATTTGCACATCTCCAGTCCGTGGGAACTTCCCCTGAGTCCAAGGATGCTCTCATAATTATGGCTAAGGGTTTGCTTAGTTGCTTTGCCATCTCCTTTAATATAACTGGATAGATCCCATCCACCCCAGGTGCTTTTCTTATGTTTAACTTCAACAATTTCTCCTCCACTTTGCTTTCAGTTATTACAAAACCTTCTGGTGAAGAGCAGTGTCAATGCACACTGGTCTTCGAGGACTAGTGTTATTAGTGGAGTCCCCCAGGGTTCAGTGTTGGGTCCATTTTTGTTTTCTGTATTCATCAATGATATTGATGATGGTATATCAGTCTTATTGTCCAAGTTTGCAGATGATACAAAGGTCGGCAGGGTTATTAATGACACTAATTACAGTACGCTGCTGGAACAGGATCTAGAAAAGTTGAGCAGATGGACTGGGAGGTGGCAACTGAAGTTTAACATTGACAAATGTAAAGTATTGTATATGGAAGCAGTAACCCCAGTGTAACGTATCAACTGTGTAGTAGTACACTGACAGTGGTAGAGAGTGAAAAGAACCTGGGGGGTAATTGTGCAGGTAGATATAAAGTTTTCTGAGCAGTGCTTGTTTGTTATTTTGGTTTTTAGGAGCATTAGCAACTAAGGCCATATTGCTCCGGGGATATGCGGTGGTCATTCCCTGACCTTTCCGTATTTGGTAGTCACAGGCTCGAACCCCGGTCTGATCAAGAAGCGTGTGCTACGCACTGCTGCTCCTGCCCACCTGGCTACGGAGGCGCCTCTGAGCAGTGCAGATGGTCTGCAAGAGTGGTGTCTTGTCAATGATATACAGGAATTTTTTTTCCTAGCAGGAATAAGGAGGTGATTATCCCCTTGTATAAGGCAATGGTCAGGCTACACCTTTAGTACTGCATACAGGTCTGGAGGCCTCATTTTAAGGATGTAGAGCTGTTGGAACGAGTACAGAGAAGGGCAACAAGATTAGTGAATGGAACAAAGGGTTGCTCTTATGAAGAAAGGCTTAAGTTTTACAAATTGCAGTGTCTAGAGACTAAGCACCTGCGAGGTGATCTGATTGAGGTGTATAAAGCCTTGAATGGTTTGAGCATGCTCAGTGCTGATGGGATTCCCCTCTTGCTCAGAATAATCGCCCTCTCAGGCGATTATTCTGAGCAAGGCAATTCAAATTGAGGAAAGACAGTTGTAGGATAGATGTGTGGAAGTTTGCCTTAGTCAGCGGGTGGTTGATTGCTGGAATAGACTTCCATCTGTCATTGTGGAAGTTGATAGCTTAAACAGATTCAAGGCAGAACTGGTAAACATTTGGAGTGAGTGGATGGGTGAAATGAGGAGGTCTGTGGGTTTGTTTGTTTTTTTTATTTTGGCTGATGCTATATAAGCTTGATTTCTTGCATCATGTGCCCTTGCTAATGCTTACGTAGGTCTGTGGGTTTGTTTTTTTTTTTTATTTTGGCTGATGCTATATAAGCTTGGTTTCTTGCATCATGTGCCCTTGCTAATGCTTACGTAATCCCTATTTTTTACATTATGTTAATGGGTAATAAATTCCCACTTTACGAGCGTGCTCTAGGAACGGATTAACTTGTAAGGTCGGGAACTACCTGTATAAATAAATAAATAAAAATTTGTTAATCACTGGAATAATTGCCACAATGGGTGGTTGAAGCTACTAGCATAAAGGAATTTAGAGACCTGCCAGATTAGTATCTGTGAGATCTTTTTTTTTGCTAGTGCAACAAAACGATCTGGCTCCTTTGCACGTTTTGGCTAATTATAATACTAAATAGAGCTTGTACTAAGTTTATGCATTTTAAAAAGATAGTATGTACTTCAAAAATTTATTTAATTTTATTGTTCATTTAATTTTTAAATAGTTCTGAAAAGAGTTTTAATGTATGCGTAAAGTGTATTTTATATTTTTATTATTTGTGATGTTATGTATTTTAATATTACACTGCTATAATTACATTTTTTAATATTTTTTCTTTTTCTGTTTTTTAATGGAAATATGGTGTGGCATGTTTGTCAAAAAAAAAATACTGGTTTTTGAACATGAGGGAAGATCCTCTGAAGATTGTTTTTATTTTATTAAATTGTGAGAGCCTAGATCATCTTGTGAAGTACATTTTTGCTTTGTAATAGTTATTTGACAAATCATACATTGTTAATTCAGTGTCAGTAATGGTTGTGTAAAAGCAATGTTCACAAATCTCTGGCTTGCAGTAATATAGAATTGAGCCTGTGTTATTAATTATTAACTTAAGTTAATAACACTTAACTGTGTTAACTTAAATATATTGTTTGTTTTCTTTGTACATTTATTCCCATTAATTTGGATTTAAATTATGCAGCAATGAACACTATTATATTACTACAACAAAATTGTTTTAGTAATGAAATCATAAAATTAACATAATATGCACATAAAGCTGGCATATTAATTTTTTTTAAACAAGGTTTATTTGTATATATTTTTTCTCACAGGTGAAGGGGATAAGTCCACACTCGAGAAAATGGATAAAGACACCATTAAACAGAAACAGGAAGCACTGCCATCAGACACATGTCAGAAACAAAAATACATGTATGTGCTCTCAGGAGGCGAGGGTTATATAGATTTTCGTATAGGTATGTGCAGTATAAACAGATTTGTAGTTAACTTGTAACGTTAATATTGGTATATATATATATATTTTTTTTTTATATGTTGCTGATATAAGAAGATAATGTTGTTTTTACAATAATATTATCTTCTCATGCTATATTGTTATCTTAAAATATTTTACAATATTTTAAGGTAATGTTATCAAAGATAATCATATTATTTTTACTTTTTTTTTAAATTTTTTATTTTTTGTAAATCACAGATCAGATCTGCTAATTAGCTAATTATTATTATCAAAAATTTAATGTGGGTGTAACTATTCATTGATTTTGCATTGAATACTGCTAGTTTTATACTTTTATGTGTGTGTGCTTGTGATTTTCACATTAGTATTGGTACTCATAGACAGACTGTGGGGGGGAAAACCCCTCAAGTATGGACAAAGATATCATTTTCACTACAACTGATTTCAAATATATTTTTATAAAATTTGCTCTTTCAATGCTGTTAATACATCAGCACAACAGTATAAAAGTTTGCATTGAATGCATTGTGCCAGTCTGTTGTTCCGTGTAAGAACCATCAGACTGAGGAACTGTAAGTTCTCCATCTATAATTATGAAATCGCTAATTTTGCTTTTGAATAACAGCAGATATGCCAGATTCCTTTAGTGTTAGTCTGGAACTTATACTGCAAGCATTGGATCCCAGTGATACTGATTTGTGGAACCAGCGGCTGAATACAAGTACCGATGTTGAGAAATGGGATTATATTCTTCTATGAGAAGCTCCATTGAGAAAGGGAAGGGGAAATGTGTACATCCTTCTTCTTTCAGTGCCATCTCTGAGTTCAGAGAACGGCAATCACTTTTTTTTTTTTTTTTTAACTCCTTTCTATCTTCGGCCCATCTGACAAATTCTTTGAACCCCAGTCCCATCGTCAATGCTCGTCATTTGCCAATTGTGTCCTATAATTTGTAGCACGTGGTCATTTGTCATCCGCTTTGTCCAGGGGATCCTCAGCATTCTTCTATGTACCCACATCTCGAAGGACTCCACTATCTTCACCGGTGAAGCCCCAAGCATTTTTAAAGTTTCTCTATGCTTGGCCACAAGCGGCACTGCTCCTGCCTCCCCATGTATGGGCCGGTAACCTGGGTGGAAAAGCAAATCCCCCAGTGCGAAAAGGAGCCAACATGGATATAGAAAATTATCCAGCATTAGAGCCTCTCAGCTCAAATACCACTGATTGGTATAACTCTGATGAATGTAATGAGCATCATAAGTGGGGAAAAAAAAGACAATCACCAACCGGAGTATCCAACTTTCCTTATCATTCATTCCTTAAATAGTCAACCAGTGAGCAAATTCTCACCATTTATGATACAGAGATTTCTTGAAAATGCTGCTGGATCTCCTAAAATGGTGAAGGGATTACAATCAGGGGATTTACTTGTCGAAATGACACAGTCCAGATACTCAGAATTGTTGTTAATGATTACAACTTTTGGGGGAATTCCCATTAAAATCTCTCCCACACAACCCTAATAGTTCTAAAGGTGTTATCTCTGAGTGGGATCTGTTGAATGTAACGGAAGAGGAGCTTGTGAAAGAAATGCAAAATCAAAAGGTCATTCAGGCCAAAAGAATTCTGACTTGTAAGGATGGCAATCTCATTCCAACACGCAGCATAATACTCATTAATGCACCAAACTTGCCAAATACTCTTAAAGCTGGTTATCTAAATTGTCATTAGCATTAGTAGAGGCATATGATGCAAGAAAGCAAGCTTATGCAGCATCAGCCAAAAAAAAAAAAAAAAAAAAAACCCTTCCACTTCACCCCTCCGTTCGTTCGAAATACCTGTCCAGCTGAGCCTTAAATTTATTTAGGCTATAAACTTCCACAACAAGGGATGGAAGTCTGTTCCACCAACCAACTACCCGCTGGCTAAAGGCAAATTTCCGCACATTTATCCTACATCTGTCTTTCCTCAATTTGAATTTATGCCCTCTCAGGTGATTATTCTGAGCAAGAGGCAGTATCCCATCAGCATTGAGCATGCTGAAACCATTCAAGACTTTGTACACCTCAATCAGATCACATTGCAGGTGCCTAGTCTCCAGACACTGTAATTTGCAAAACTTAAGCCTTTCTTCGTAAGAACAACCCTTCATTCCATTCACTAACCTTGTTGCCCTTCTCTGTACTCATTCCAGCAGCTCTACATCCTTCTTGAAATGAGGCTTCCAGACCTGTATACAGTACTCAAGGTGCGGCCTGACCATTGCCTTATACAAGGGAATAATCACCTCTCTATCCCTGCTAGAAAAATTCCTGTATATCATTGATAAGACACCATGAGCTACTCTTGCAGCCCATCTGCACTGCTCAGAGAACTTCATATCTGCCTGCACAATTACCCCCAAGTCCTTTTCATTCTCTACCACTGTCAGTGTAATACCACAGAGTTGATACGTTGCTCTGGGGTTGCTGTTTCCCATATGTAGTACTTTACATTTGTCAATGTTAAACTTCATTTGTCACCTCTCAGCCCATCTGCTCAATCTTTCCAGATCCTGTTGCAGCAGCATAGCATCAGTAGCATCCTTAACAACCCTGCCAACATTTGTATCGTCTGCAAACTTGGACATTAAGCTTGATATACCATCATCAATATTATTTATAAATACAGAAAACAACAATGGCCCAACACTGAACCCTGGGGGACTCCACTAATAACATTAGTCCACGATGAGCAGTGTCCATTAATTACCTCTCTGTCTTCTGCCACTCAACCATCCTTTTATCCATAGCAACAATTTGCCATCAATGCCACTCTGCTCCAATTTGTGCAGCAGTCTTCCATGTGCAGCAGTATCAAAAGCCTTTCTAAGATCCAAATATATAATATCAAAGTTATTCCCTGCATCCAATTCTTTTGTGACTACATCATAGTATCCAATCAAATTGGTCAGACAAGACCTTCCCTTAACAAAACCATGCTGTGTCTGAGATATAACTGAATTCTTGTCAAGATGATCCTGCATTGCTTCTTTAACCAGTGCTTCCATTAATTTTCCCTGGAACAGAAGTTAAACTCACAGGTCTATAATTACTTGTGTCAGCCTTTGATCCTCCTTTGTGAATTGGGGTTACATTTGCACATCTCCAGTCTGTGGGTACCTCCCCTGAGTCCAACGAAGCTCTCATAATAATGGCTAACGGATTGCTTACTTCCTTTGCTGCCTCCTTTAATATAACTGGATAGATCCCATCCACCCCAGGTGCCTTTCTTGTATTTATCTTCAACAATTTCTCCTTCACTTTACTCTCAATTATTACAAGATCATCTAGCTCACTGCCAGTGTTTACTTCAATTCTGGCATTCCCCTTCCTGAATAACTCCTCATGTGTGAATGTAGATGCAAAATATTCATTTAGTTTGTTAGCTACCTGAGCAGGATCATGAACAGTTGAACCATCGATATCAAGTGGACCAATCTGATTTATCCCCTTCCTTCTAGAGTTTACATAAGTAAAGAACTCCTTGCTGTTTTTCTTTGCATCCCTTGCCAAAGATTTCTCATAATCTGCCTTCGCCTGCCTTAACCTCCTTTGTAACTTGGTTACAGATCAACTTATATCTGTCATAGGCTTCTGTGTCACGTGTTAATTTATATGTATCCCATGCATTTTTCTTCTCTGCCATATGTCTCATTAGTTCATCTGACATCCATTTAGGCCTAAACCTTGAACAATATTTCTTAGTTGGTATATAAAGCCTAGTAGCTTCCAAGATAAGTTCTTTGAATGCTTCCCATTTTGAATTTGCTGTTGGTAACATCATCAGTTGGTCCCACTGTATAGAATTTAAATACTGCCTCAGTCCATTGTAGTCGCCTTTGCGAAAGCAATAACCCTTCCCTTTACCCCTAATGGTAGTTACCTCTTTGAGTAAATCCCACTTCAGCACACTATGATCAGTGCCACCTAGTGGTTCATTTATCTGCAGATTCTTAATGCATGAAGAATCACTACTGATAATCATATCAAGAGTATTACTCCCTCTAGTTTCCTCCAGAACATGCTGATGTAGAAAACAATTATCCAATAAATCCACAAAAGCCTTGCTAGTGTTTGAGTGACCAGCCCCCAAATTCCAATCAATATCTGGGAAATTAAAATCCCCCATTATAAGACTCTCTGATTTACTGGCCCACTCTATTTCCCTGCACAGTTTCTTATTATACTCATCAGAGTCATTAGGCCTATAGCACACTCCTACTCTCAATTCTGATCTCCCAATGCTTATGTCACACCAAACTGACTCGGCACTGCACTGTCCAGCAATGTCGACTGGCTTCACTTCCTTGGATTTTATGTATTTCTTAACTAATAGCATAACCCCTCCTCCCTTCCTATCCTGTCTATCCTTTCTGTAGACGTTGTACTCCCCAAATTCCAGTTCTGCATTCCTTATATCTGTGTGACACCACGTCTCTGATATCCCAACAATATCTGCCTTTGATGTTTTGAGTAATACCTCAAATTCATCAAATTTATTTACTAAACTCCTAGCATTGGTGTTCACGCAAGTATACATGCACCTGTTTTTTTCTTAGCTACCGTAACACAGCCCATGTGTTTACTTGTATCCCAGTGATTCCCAGCAGTCTCTGAAATATCCTGCGTCTTATTTTCCAGACTGCTACTCATTCCAATAGAAGCAGTGCAAGAATCACTTTCACCTCTGCCAGTGGCTACTGTTAATCTATTAGTCCTTGTATCCCCCCAATCTAGCAGTTTTCCGACCCACCTAACACTGCCTTGATAGCATCAGCAAACATTCTTGCACCCTTTCTATTTAAGTGTATCCCATCCCTGTAGAAGCAGTCTCTCCTGTTAACAAGTACAGACCAGGCTGAAAAAAATTCTACCCCTTGAGCCTTGCACAATCTTTCCAGGGCCGAATTGATTGACAGGGCTCTCATCATATACTCCCTCCTATCGTGTCTGGGCAGAATTGCAGACACTTTTAAATTCAACCCTAATTCACGGCTTTTTTTCACCCGTGACCTGTACTTGTTAAGTAATTCCGCCGGTCTCCTACTTTTAATATCATTAGTGCCAACATGTACAACTATATCACCTTTTGTGCTCTTAAAAGATGATATCCACTCTACAACATCATCAACCTTTGCCCCTGGCAGACATACCCTGGTTCTGTTCCCCCTATTCTTTTTACAAAGTATGTTTCCCATTTCCCTGACAATAGAGTCACCAACAAGTACTAGTTCCTTGGGTCCAGCGCATTCTGCCTTGGGGGCTGCCGCGGTGTTGCGTGATGACCAAGTGCAAGCTCTGGCATTGGTGTGGGCAGCTGAGAGCTTGATGGGCCCCCTCACTTTTAATCCTTCGAGTGCATCCACCCTGTCCTTCAAGCTCTCATATAGGCCCATAACAACGCTGAGTTGTTGCCTGATTTCCTTACACTCCTTGCATCGCACACACACACAAAGACATCCCCCATGGCAGTATCATGTCCCGTACCCAACTTCTCCACAAACATCAAGCAAGTAGTGCATTTTAAAAGGCTGTGATTCAGAGGGCAACTGCCCTCCTCAGTTCTCCCCTGAGCCACAGCACTCCCATTAGCTTGAGCCTCTTGCTTTGCCGCTCTGGTCTGAGTCATGATTTTGATTTAATTTCAATAAAATTTCAATTTCAGTACAAAATTAAAATCCTAATCTTGTATCCCAACACAGTTATAACGCTATATTTATTTCAGTATCGAGTGTTATCTACGAAATTCCTTTATATAACTTCCGTATCGAGTTAAGTATTAATTATTTATGTTACGTTACCTAAGTCATATGTATAGTTAAAAGTACAATTTAATTGACAATGAAGTTCAACAAGATTAATAGATTGACAATAAATGAATAAAATAATAAATTGACAATAAATGAATAAAATAATAAATTGACAATATGTACTGTACTATACAGTAATACCCCGAAGTTACGCGACAGGTGGGTCCGACGAAAATCGCGTAAGTCGAATTCGCGTAAGTCGGGGTACAACTTTGCATATAAATACATATAAATTTTGCTTAATTGGGACCAAGGACTAACAAAAACACTAGTTTAGAAGAAAAATATTAATAAAATTGCAGTTCTTTATACATATTAATACAAAATATGTATTAAAAAAACAAATGACTTACGTAAAAAAGTTATTTCGATGTCGATGGCTTCATAAAATCTAACAAATTCGTCTGACGACACAGCGCCTTCTTTTTTTCACGCAGAATTTCTTCGTAGCAAGCTAATAATTTTTTTATTCCTTGCTTTGTAGCTATAACGCGTTCTTCGTTGGAGTCTATGTTTTCTAAAATTTTTAAGCCCTTTTCAATTGAGCTAAGTTTGCAATTCAATAACTTTTCAATTCAAGTTTGCAATTGTCATATGCTTTTCGCCGTTGCCTCATTTACGCCTGTAGCACGTGCAATATCACATGGTCTTTCATTTTGCTCAAAGCGTTTCACAATTTCATATTTTTTTCTCTATCGACAGAGGCGGACTGGCCATAAGCCTTACCGGGGAAACCCCGGTGCGCCGGTGTGATTTTGGCCATAAACCATAGTATGAGGCCACTATAAATTTTCCCGGGTAAGAATTTTTGATCCAGTCCGCCTCTGTTTATCGATAATTGCTTTTCTTTTTCTCTCTGAATCTGCAGTGTCTTCACCAGGACGCTTCCTTTTCACACCTTTTAATTAAGTATTTTACTCATTTTTAGGGAATAAAGCACAATTACAAAACGAGGAGGCACGCTTGATACGCATAAACAAAGCTGCGCACATGTAGCAACTGAATAAACAACACCATAAAAGCAGAGATACACTATTAACACCTCACATTTCTAGGGGTTACTACCATAAAACAATAAAAATCCAGTTGCGTTTCTGCTAGTGAAATCTGTTATAAACTGGTAGTAAACTCGATCTAATTGCATTTGCGATTATACCCATAGCTGGAATTGTGTTGGTTTTTACGTTATTATGGTGAAATGTGTTTCCCCTTCACTGATATAAAAAACATAAAAGCAGCAAAGTTGAATTTTGTTCATCTTTCGCTCTCATTCTCCGCCGTCGCACCGTATATCGATAACATATGAAAAACGACCTTGAAGATAGTGGGCGGCAGCGTTGCCAAACGAAAAAATCAAGAACCGCGTAACTCCGAGTTCGCGTAAGTCGGGGTAGCGTAAGTCGGGGTATTACTGTACTATACTATATTAAGCTTATGCTATCTAATTCGAGATATTTTGTATCGCGTACAATGGCGGCAATTTACGAACGGTAAACACGTGGATTTGATACCCTTACCGATACTAAGTAATACCTACAAAATCTCTATCTAAGTTACTTTAAACTAAGTATCGTAAATAGGAATATAAAGCTATCATAAATAGGAATATAAAGCTACTCTAGAAAATAAGTTAATATGCCAATTTAAGCTAATAAAACAGAAAATAAATCAGAAAAAACCTCTTTGTTCCAGGAGCGGCAAAAAGCTACATCCGCACAGGCTACCCTCGCTGACTAATCAGTCAGCGAGAGTATAAACCATTGTGATGACTGTTATTTTCCTTACTTAATGTAGAGGGATACAAATAGTAAGAAGGACATTGTGTATCCTAATATTCCATCTGCCATTAGACCAGTCCCACATGGAGATTACCTGTTGATTCCATGCCCTCCATTTATATTGGAGAAAGTAGTAGCAGAGAGCGCTGAAAGTGAAGGTTCTAAAGGCAAAACTGAAGTCTACATGCTTGGAGACGTTGAGTCCAGCCATCAGCTGTTTTCACAACATGAACTCAATGATCTGATAAAAGATTTAAATTTATCAAAGGAATCTGCAGAACTCCTTGGTTCTAGACTTATTGATTGCAACTAGAGTGGGGAGGGGAATGAATAATGAATAAATCTAATTCCACTGCTGCCATATCGAATACAAATTATTTATGTTATGTAATACCACCAATAAATCTAAAAAGAGTACACACAAACCTTCTTTGCCTTGCCAGACAGTTAATCTTCTAGAAACCAGAAGGTTAAAGTGGAATGATTAGAGATTACGTAATGTATTGTTTCTTAATAAGATGCCAAAAAAATTATATTTTTTTTGCTCCTAGCTACATTAAAAACTGGGGCTATATCCTAACCTACACATTAATGAAGTTGTGATTTTTATTTAAAATGTGAGTACAATACTGATGCAAACTCATGATTAAAAGTCTCCACAATATGAATTGATATATTCTGTAACAAACATTTTGCTCATAGATACATACAAAACTGGGGCTGTTGCTCTTATCCAGAGGTTCCTGAAGTGTGGAGTGTACCCCTCCCTCCAGAAGAGGCACATTGGTTCTTTGGGAACTCATTTTCAAGAAGCACTTCTTTTTAATGAAATGTGGACAAACCATTCCACTCATTCTACACATGTAATGGGTAGATTTACATTTCTCTATCATTTCAGGTATATTTCAAATGTAAATGTATATCTTGAATTTTATCATGTATGTGGTTCCACATTTTATCTGTTTCTAGACAATTTTCGACAGTTTGATAATTGCAGCATGAAGACTTATAAAAGCTTGCTATCTGTTTGCTGCTATCTGCATTGTTTGAATATGGCTTACTAAAGATAAAATTAAAGAAATTGTCTGGAATTCGGATCTACATGAAATTGAATATGAAATTAATAAATTAAAGTTCTTGCTTCAGAAGGAAAGTAATTATGATTTTCTTTTTAAATTTTTTTTTTTTTTTTTTTAATTTTATTTTGATTTTTGAAGAAATTTTACTCTAATGCTGGGCCAATAAAATCAGGATAGAAAAATTAATATTTAAAAACATTTATATAGAAACTTTTCATTTTTACAAAAACTTCTAAATTTCAACAAGAAAATCACATCACAGGGCCAATCCCTATCAAAGACGGACCACAGGATATTTACACATTCAGGCAGCTCACTTAAGAAAGCTAATTCATAGAAAAGTACCAGGTATATCACAATGATTGATGTTATATGATAATTTTCTTGTTAATGCATACAAAGTTTATATATACATATCTGCTGTCTATATTTAATATATTTTTTTGAATATATAAGTGGACCTATTTGATTTCAGGTGATGGAGAGGAAGACTGTGATACCTTAGCAGTAAATGCAGAAGAAAAGAGAAAAACAGGGCTTTTTAAAAATGATCAGAGCCATTTAATTGTGTGGCATGTGGATTTAGGCAGTTATTCATAGTTTTTATTATACCAGATATATCTTGTGAAGAGACTCTGTACATCACATATACCGAAGGTATTTGACCTCCATCACTACCGGTTTCAACATTTAAATACTATATTATTTTAAAATGTGGTTAATATAAAGTCTATATTCACCATGTGATTTTTTTTTTTAACTTATTTAGTCAGCAAATATTGAGAAGTTTATATTTTATGAACAGGAGAAAAAAGTGATATTTTTCGTTAAATATATATAGTCTTGTTGGCATTATTTCAGGGATTATCAAGTTATTTACCAAAGGTATAGTGTATATTTATATATGGTTGTTTCTTAACCCTTTGGCTACCACCCATATCCACTTCAGTGGAACCAATAAATATAAAAATATATATATATATATATTTATTTATTTATATATTATATGTAATTTATATGGTAAATTCAAGTTTTCAAATAAGTAAAATCTTGTTAATTTGATATGGGATTATTTGAAATGCAATGTATTTTGAAGTCCCCTACCATGCCCCAACTAACAACATGAGGTTTTATATTCCTTTTAGTATGAGTAATTCAAAGTATGCATACAGTGAAATTCAAAGGCTGAATTGGGTACCAAAAGTTGTGAATAGCTTGTCTACTTTGAAAAGACTGCTTAACAGGGAAAGCTCTCAAGGTCTACTGATTAAAAGGTTGGTAGGTTAATAAATAATAATGAGGCTGTGCTACTTCAGATTAACTTAAATCAATGACACATTATGGTCTAAAAGATGGTAACCAAAGTTTGGCCAAAAGAAATCCTGAGGTGGCTTACCGATTGTGAGGGGTGGGAGGAAACAGGAATTAGAGGTGGTTTAGGATGAGAAAGATTTAGGGGTTATGATACCATCAGACAGTCTTATTTGCAGCGTAAGCAAGTGGCCAGCAAGAGTTAATAATTTGGAGGACTTTGCTAGCTGGGAGAAGGAAGTACTGCAAAAACCTTGGGAGGTGCATTATGGCCACAGAAGCCTATGCGCCAACAACTATAAAAAAAAAAAAAAAAACCTTAACTATATCAGTTAGGAGTGCCAAGGGTTGTTCCTATGAGGAATGATGTCTACTGCAGAGCCTGGAGATTAGGCAACTTAGGGGTGGCCTAACAGATGTTTAAAATCCATAAAAGGAATATGCAAAATGAATGAGGATGATATATTCATGCTGGCTGGTGAAATTAGCAGGAATATGAATGTAAAATTTTATGAAGCAGCACCAGAAATTGTTAATTATCAGAATAAGTGCCTCTGAAGTTAGGTGAAGTAGAGAGTCTTGTAGAGTTCAAGGCAGAATTGGATAGTTAGTTTTTAATAGTGGGCGTTTTTCTTCTTTTTTTTTTTTTTTTTTTGCTGCTGGTGCAGAATAAATTTACTTCCTTGCATCATTTGGCCTTACTAATGCTAATAACTGTAGTTAACATAATTTAATAGAATGGGCTATTTAAATTTTTTTTGCTGTACAGTATACAATACTTTTTTTGTGTATGGTATACAGTATTCATTATACAATATGTATCACCTTTAAATTGTACATGTTTATCCACTTGTCAAGAACTGCAGGTAGTATGGAAATGGTAACATGGAGAATTCACATGACTCTAACTCACTATGAATTGCTTTTTGCTGTTTTTTTTTTTTTTTTAATTAATTCATTGTAAATTTACTTGGGATGTAGACTGTAGCAGCATCTTTACAAATACATTCTTCTTGTTTACAAACATAACCTTGTTGCATCAATCCCTACACATAGTATAAAAGTGTTTAATTTGCATAACTTAGCCTTCAAGATGATCAATCATGTATTGTCCTTGCATGTATCATTTTATTTAAAAAAGTAAACTATTGCCTGTCACTGTAAATTTCTCTTCTTAAAGAGTAATTTACAGTGACATGCATGTGACCTGTTGTTTTTTATAATGTTCTGTTGAGAAATTTGGTTAATTTTTCACACATAATTACAAGAATTGTTAATTACTTCAAACTGAATATTAACACATTCACTGTGTCTGTATATATACTTATATACACAGACACAGTGTTCTACAATGCACTACATATAGGCAGTAACCTAAGTGACTACCTATATGTAGTGCATTGCAGTGCATATAGGCAGTCAATATACAAGTGGTGCAAAAGTAAATGCACTTGGAATGAACTGCTCAATTCTGTCAGCACATTGATTGAACTCTGGGCTGTTGGTATCAATGATTTATTTTTGGTACACATTTTTATTTGTTTTTTGCTTGTATTGAGGTTATTCAAGTACATAGAATAAACTTTTGATGAAATTGAGTTTTGTTCTAATTAACAGCTCAGCCCAAAAGTAAGTGTTCACTATTAGCTATGAATTCCAGACTTTTACTTTTCAAACATTATTTATGAAATTTCAGAATGTTATTTCTTGAAATTCCAAAAATTACAGCAAATTTGAGCAGGCCTCTGAAATATCAATAGAAGTAAATGTGTTAAACACCATTTTACCATGTGGGTACATTGCTGTAACTAGAGCAAGAAGAGAACTACTGTTACCTATATGTGACCAAAAATGTAAAAATAATAAAAAATCTTAATTAATTAATTAATTATATGTTAAATAGAAAAGAATATAATGAAGAAACAGAAAATTAGAGAGCCTATCCTCACTTTTTTTCAAGAAGTACTCCACAGCATTTTGCTGTGGAGTACTTCTTGTGGTGCTGCTGCTGCTGCTGATGATGCTGTTGCCTGTGTTCAAGCAAGAGACCATGGATGGAAGTCTGACAGGCAAAATGCATATGCCTAAAAAATAGTAAAAACTGAAAATAAGGGAACCACACCAATTTCATCAGTGGAGCTCTGACACTGTAGACCAAAAATAAAGTTATATATCCGTAGTGAACTAAGCAGCCAAGCATTCGTTGGGTGCCTCTATATGAACTGTAACAGAGTAAAGTAAGGAAAGCATAAACTTAAATATGGTGAGCTCACTACAGTCCAACATAAGAGAACATTCTTATGTTAGGTTGTAGAGAGCTCACCATATTTCCATAATAAACTGTTCAGCAGCAGCAGCAGCAGCCAAATGTTCACTGGTGTCCCCATGTCATGTATAACAAACTAAGGATAGCATGAGCTCAAATACTGCAAGTACTTTTCTTATGTTAGATTGTAAAGGGGGGGGGGGAACACACCATATTTGATTTCATGCTTTCCTTAGTTTACTCTGTCTTAAGTCATATGGGGTTACCATTGAATGCTTGGCTGCTTCTCAGCAGTTGCTATGGAAATATAACTTCTTGGGTCTATGTGTGTGAGTGCTCCCCTAATGAAATCATGCCTATAGTTTCCTTAGTTTTCTTTTAATTTTTATCATTTTTATGAAGTGTCAGCATTTTCCTGTTGTATTTAGTAAGAACCCATGGGCTCTTACTAAATACAAGCAGCAGTAGCACCATTATAACAAAATGTTGTGGGGTACTTCCTGTGAGGGTAGGCTCTATAATTTTCTATTTCTTTGGTATATTTTTTCTATTAACATTTAATTAAGTTCTTTTTTTTTATTTTTGGGGGTTTTATACAGGTTACCTGCTTTATCTTATGTTTGCCTGGCAAACTTAGCAATTGTTGTAGTTATAGCAATAAGCATATGTGGTTTTAAAAAAAAGGTTAAATTTTTTATTTGAAATAATCAAGTAATCGTACCAAATGTGTTTCTTTTCTTTTTATTATTTCTGGGGTTAGGATTGCCAAGTTTTATTTTTGCTGCCATTCTAACTAGAGCCATGCAGCTCTGTGTATAACCTGATACGCTGTGTGTTAAAATAAATGCTGTCCCATATTGTTTATTATATATGTGTACATACTTGCCAGCGAGAGAGAGCATCCATATCTTGGAATATTATATGCTGCTTAATATTTGCAATATATTGTAAAAAAAAGTGACATTTCTCTCTTTCAGCTATTGCTTGCTCAATAAACATTTAACTCAGCATGAAAACTACTCTTACCAATTATGGCTACCTATGCTGGTCATATGGCTCTTGCATGAGTCAGTGACCAGTTTGACATAATTTTAGAACAGCTGAGAAGGAAAAGAAATAGAAAATACCCAGTCTGATTACAGTCAACTATACACTAAAATAAAGCATAGGCAACTAAATAAAACATATATTAAAAATTAGATAGTATGAATTAGAGTTGTAATACTCAATACTTGTTACAAGTATTACAATAATTGTAATACTTGTAATATTGAGTATTACAACTCTGATTCATACTATCTAATTCATTTTTTAAACTCTTATTGACTATTTCATTCACTTCCTGCCTCTCCAGTAGTAAACTATCGATACACGCAATTATGGGGGATTTTTTGAATGGCTTGGTGCAAAATTACATTAAATCAACACTAAGGTACTCTGCCCAAAGTTACCATATTTCTTTTCTAAAATATTGCCTTCAAAACAGCATCGTTCTGAAGTTTGCCAGGGTTAATTTAAATCAAAAAATTTCAGGCATAAAACAACTAACACCGGCCACATTGTGTAATATTGTTAAGCTTGCCTTAAAATCTCGATATTCGAATAAACAAAAATACCTTTCCCAGGTTAGGAAGCTTTGCAATAAATTAAAAAATTATCTACATCCGAACGATTGGTCTGTATTGAAGATCTCCATAGATTTGCGACGGGAAGCACAGCCCTCAGAAACAAAAAACATACACGTTAATAAGTTGCAAACATTATCGGATAGGTCAAGACACGTTCATGCGAATTCGAACACATTGTCACGGGCTTGCGACCAAGTTCATACGAGTTGGGTGACAACCCCCCCCCAACAGACACATAACGTACTACCACAAAATATGTCAGCTAGTTCACAAACACCCTCTCACCCAGTATCCAACGAACCGACATATCAACAAGTTACAAATCTTTCCTCATGTATGCTATCGCAGGACCAGATTTCACTTTTATCCAAAGGACTAAATTATAATTTACCACCTCAAAAACTAGCGAAAAAACAATGTGTAATTGATATTGAATTTGGTCTTCGTAATGTTCCACAAAAAGATTTATTTATTCAACAAATTAACCAAGTAGTGAATAACATAAAAGAAACGCGACTTCCTAAATTGAATACACATGACAGTTCAGCTTTACGAGAACTTCGGGGAAATAAGGACATTATTATACAGAGGGCAGATAAAGGAGATACAGTGGTAATACTAGATAAACCTGATTATATTAATAAGATACCTCCACTTATCTTGAAGTAGACCCAGCACTGTTTACCAATTTGGTCAATCAATACAATAAAACGATAACCATGTATCGAAAAAATGACTATATTACTATGGCCCATTTAAAGGAATTGAAAACCAGAACATACAATATTCCTGCACTTTTCGATCAGGTAAAATTACACAAGACTGGATTTCCTATTCGACCTATTGTTTCCTACAGGAACTTGGCATTTTCATCCTTAGCTGCACATGTATATAACATTATAAAACCCTTTAGACAGGTAATACAATTTGGGATTAAGAACTACGATACATTATTTAATAATCTTAAAGACTGTAGACTTGGCAACAATGACAATTTATTCTCACTAGATGTTGCCTTGTTATATACGAATGTAAACGTTGAATACACATTAGATATTATTTGGGATATGTTAAATAAAAACTCTACACCGATTAATTATACGAATAAGGTCTATTAAGGAAATTTTTCACTTAATTAAGCTATTGTGGCCAGGCCAATACGGAAGTTACACACTATACTGAACAATCGCTCGATTCTTTCTGCGTAAACATATAATATTCGTGTAAACCAGAAACGAGAATTAATTGAGGCCAACTACATCACCTTTCGAGACAAGGTGTACAAACAAATTTTTGGATTACCAATGGGTTTGAGCCTGTGCGGCTTAATGTCAGAGATCTATCTCTCAGCAATTGAGCATATACATTTGACACCTTTTCGACACTGTATCACATACTATGGGAGGTATTTAGATGATGTTCTAGTTATTACTGATAGTAGTACTATCCAAGACATTTTATATTTGTTTAATAATATTCATTCTAGACTCAAATTTACATTGGAAAGGGAGGATACGGATACAAAGTCATTAAACTTTCTAAATTTCACGCTTACCCGGGACCCGAATAAAATCCAATTTAGCATCTATCGAAACCCTACAAACACCAGTATGCTTCTACATTATAATAGCTATCACCCGTTCACCTACAAAAGATCGATTATCTTTAATCAATTTCTAAATGCCTATAAATATTCAATGACGGAATCTGCTTTAGACTCAGAAATACAAATATTAACTAGCAGGTTCTTAAACAGGGGTTATTCCATTGCCACAATAAACCTAATCAGGGTACAGCTAAGGATAGGATACAAACAGGCTAAGGATAGGATACAAAATACTACACCAACCAACAATAGTAATATCAAAAAATACTTTATTTCTGTCCCATATGTTGATCAGTGGCACAAACAGCTTAATAGATTCTTTAAAGATACCGAATTTAAAATTGTGGCCAGGCCAATACGGAAGTTACACGCTATACTGAACAATCGCTCGATTCTTTCCGCGTAAACATATAATATTCGTGTAAACCAACATGAAGCATCATTTCGTGCTTCTCGTTCAGCAGCGTCAGAATTAGTCTTTCATACCATTAACGAGAAACATGCTTTTTTATTTAACGAGGCCAAAATACTTAATGTTCGACGTAATTATACGCGACTATTAATTGCAGAAACTGTAGAAATATAAATTAAACGAGAATTCTGTTAATGTTCGGCGGCCATATTTGATCTCCGATGCGTGGACCTTTACGCTCATGTGCGAAGTCAAATAATCACTATTTAAGTTTCAGGTTCAATCCTATTCGGTAATTTTTATTCCTGTGATCACGACATATGGTCGAAAAGCGTTGTCAGCTTCAGAAAAGAAAATCATTTTGAATTGTGTTAAATTGGTTTTTAATTATTTAATTAATTTTTTAATTTTTTTTATATTTTACTCTAATGTAAGTTGTCTATTTTTTCATTTTAATTTCTGGGGAGTATCATACGGAAGTGTTCTACGTACTATATTGAGGTAAACTCCTCTTATCATTTTACAAATATATTAAAAATATAAATGTGATAATGAAATTTGGAAAAGTTTACTTATAATATATAACCTAATGCTGTTATAATTTAATTAAATATTATGTTAATAATATAGAATAAAAAATAATGTACAGTGGTACCTTGACATACAAGTTTAATTCGTTCCGTAACCTTGCTCATATGTCAAATTGCTCGTATCTCAAAGCAATTTTCCCCATTGAAATTAATTGAAATGCCATTAATCCATTCCAGCTCTCAAAAAACCAACTCAGTTGTTTTTGTTAAGTGTTTTTGAATAAGAAAAATGTACTGTATTTACAAGAAGAAACATTTATTTATAAATAACAAATACATATTCTATAGAAACATAATAAAAGAAAAGGTGAAGTGCTTACGGAAGCGTATAATTTTCGTCATTGGTCTTCGCTTTTTTTGTCACGTTTTGCTCATTTTCACCTGCAGATCGTTTAAAAAAACTGTCCAAGGAGGTTTGTTTCATCCTCCCTTTCAGGATATTGCGGAAATGTGTTAGGCAAGTTTCGTTGAACAACTCCGATGCACGACCAGTTGCAACTTTTTCGGGGTGATTTTTATTCCACGAACTCTACAACTTTCTCCCACATTCCCAAGATCTCCTTTATATTTCTTGTAGAGATAACCTTCTCCATCTCTGGCTCCTCTTCAAAACTAATTTTTCGTTGAACCACCATATGCTGCTGTGAATGTAGATCATGTAACTCCTCGGTTGTCAACTCCTGAGTCTGTTCCTCGACAAGTTCGTTCACATCTCTCTCATCCACCTCCAGCCCCATGGATTTTCCCAGAGAAACAATCTCCTCTACCACTGACACTTTGGGTTCCAATCCTTCAAAAGCCCTTTCAGCTACAGCCTCAGGCTACAGCTTCTTCCATGCAGATATTAAGGTCCTCGTTGTAACACCCAGCCAGGCCTGTTCAATAATTCTTAGGCATATCACGATGTTAAAGTGGTCCTTCCAGAACTCTCGAAGGGTAAGGTTTGTGTTCTCCGTCACTTCAAAGCAGCGCCGAAAAATGTGCTTGGTGTACAACTTCTTAAAATTAGAAATCACCTGCTGATCCATGGGTTGCAGGATAGGAGTGGTGTTGGGTGGTAGGTAGAGAACCTTTATAAACTTGAACTCTTCGAGTAAATCATCTTCGAGATTTGTTGGGTGAGCAGGGGCATTGTCGAGGACGAGAAGGACTTGCATGGATAGTTGGTTTCCTGTAGATATTTTTTAACAGAAGGGCCAAACACCAGGTTTATCCACTCCACAAAGAATTTCCTGGTGACCCACACCTTCGGATTTGCCCTCCACATAACTTGTAGTTTTTCTTTTAAAATCTTATGTGACTTAAAGGCTCTGGGATTTTCCGAATGGTATACTAGCAGAGGCTTGATTTTGCAGTCGCCACTCGCATTGGCGCAAAGTGCTAGAGTTAATCTATCCTTCATGGGTTTGTGACCTGGCATCGTCTTCTCCTCTGCAGTTATGTAAGTCCTATTCGGCATCCTTTTCCAGAAAAGCCCTGTCTCGTCACAGTTGAAGACTTGCTGAGGGATGTATCCTTTGGCTTCTATCAGTTCGGAAAACGTTTTGATGTAAACCTCAGCTGCCTTCACATCCGAACTTGCTGCCTTACCATGCCTGACGACGGAGTGAATGCCGGTCCTTTTCCTAAAGTGTCAAACCAGCCCCGACTGGCTTTAAACGAGTCTTCCGATTCCTCGTTTGTGGAAGTGTGTGGGATCTGCTTCAGCAAATCACCGTAAATCACTCGTGCCTTCTCACATATGATACTTTGTGTTCAGAATCCTCCTTGAAGCTGCTTCTCTGTCACCCACACCATCAGTAGTTTCTCCATTTTCTCATGGAGAGAGGTCCAAAGCTTAGAAATTATTGTAACGCCCTTGGCTGGCATTATACCCTTTATCAACTTCTTCTGTTTAAGCACAGTACATATCATTGATGTGCCGTACATCCTCGCCAAGTCAATTACTCGCACACCTTGCTCATGTTTTTCTATGATTTCACGCTTTAATTCAATAGACATTATCTTCTTCTTCGGACCCATGGTTATAAAAATAAATTTGATAATGTTTTGTAAATGTACAAAAAGCAAAAAACGCGAACCCAACTTATCAAAAATGCTACGAAAATGAGGGAAACAAGCACACAGACTGAGGTCTAGTCTGAGGTGGGAGAAACTGTTAGACGCTGCACACGACCCCAACATGCGCCCCGCATGTTGGGGTCATGTGCAGCGGTGTAGTGTGCGATTCCTCGTATCTCAAATCTTGCTCTCATCTCAAAGCAAAATATCGCTCGCTCGGCCGCTCGTATCTCAAAACACTCGTATATTAGGGCACTCGTATATTGAGGTACCACTGTATTAAAGTCAGGGCCATACTTACACTTCTTGGGGCCCGAGATGCTAAGCTCTTGCAGGGCCCCTTTAAAGATACCAGAGGCCAAAAAAAAAACTTACATATATAAATATGATCAGGAAAAAAAATATTATTTTTACCAATCTCTTTAAACACAAATGTTGTAATACTACAAATTACAAAGAAGAGTACTGAACTAAACTCTGTGTCACAGCAGCCCATGAGAGTATGATGACTAGCCACACAGCTTTTGGTAGGTCATCATGTGGTCAGCGATTCGACTTCCATTGCCATGTTTCGTGACCAGCAACTACTGCCCTTTCACAAGTAGCTCCTCATTTCACATCACGATGCCGGGTGAACACCATAAATTTGGGCCCCCACCGGAATTGAACCCAGGCCGCCTGCACCATGAGAACCGAGCTACGGGAGACGCAACAACAATAAAGTATAATACACAAATAAGTGCAACAGATTAGTGTAATTACTAATTTTATTACAAAAACAATATCAAAAATTGTGTTACAAAAATATAAAAACATTCACAACTTGTTTGTCAGCAGTAAATAATAACAGGTACAGTATAAAATAGCAATGCAACAGCTAAATTATGAGTTCATACAATTTATTTGCATAAATATTTTTTACTTGGCTTTGCTTTGGCAAAAATATCTATTAAATCATCGTAATTACTACTATTTACTAGTTCAGGTTCAATAAATAATGATAAATTCACCTTTTATCTTGAATTAAACTATGATTCAAATAGTATTTTACTCATTTCAGAACAGAAAATGACTGTTCCCCACTTGCGTTATTAAAAATATTTTTAATATTGTTTCAACATTGGGAAATGTAGTTCTTAGTCCATCTTCTTGGGGCAGCAGAAAAAAAAAATTATGTAAATTTTATTAAAGTGGAAAAAATGTGCTGCAGTAATGCAAGATTCAGCTGCATTAGTTCCAATTGAATTTAGAGTGACTAGTACCAATGTCACCTTAAGAATACAGTGGTAGCGCTAGTACACGGTACATAAAATGCAGTAGAACTATGTTGCTTCAATCTGGCTTGGACTCCTGAATACTTTCCTGCCATATTTGAAGCATTACCATAACTTTGTGCTCTGCAGTTTGTAATATCAATTGATAAATCTCCTAATCTTTTTAAAATAGTTTTTTCTATATATTCAGCATTGTGATGTTCTATAGGAAGGAAACCTAAAAATCATTCTTTGATGATACCATTTTGTGACTTGTATCTTATAATAAACACTAATTGATCAACGTGGCTAATGTCAGGGATTGAATCAACAATAATAGAAAAATATTTTGCTTCAGAAACCATCACCTTTTCAACTTTTTTTGCCATCAATTCTGTAAATTCATCACAGGTTTTATGTGAATGGTAATTGGTTTTACTAGGTCAACAATTAGAATACATCTCTGTGATTTCTTAAAAAATTATCAAATTTACTTAAATATTCTAGGCAACTTAAGTAATTACCACTGTTCCATATAAATTTTGTCGTTACTACCCCTAAATCCTAAACCAAGTTTACTCAAAAGCTGAAAACTAGCAATAATTCTTTTTAAAATATCTCACCAATAATTTTCTTCAGACTGAATTTGTTTCATTAGTTCCATGTCAATATGGCCCAAAAATTGAATTTCCCTTAAAATAAACACACATAGCATTAATGTGATCTGATGAAAAAGACCATTCACCACTTGCGTTTGTCACAGGATTGTGAGAAATATTTTCAGAATTGTTTCAAAATTCAGAAATGTCGATCCAAATCATCATTAATAATATTGTACGTATACTCAATATTTGAAACATTTTCTTCTTTGCCATATTGCTGCTGTTGTCATTAATGCTGTTTTAAATATTAATATATCATTGTTTTAATTCCTGCTTCATTTAATTTATTGTTTATTGACAATTTCAGATTTTTAATTCAAATGAATTTATAGTAACATAGCTTAATAAAGCTGATAATGATATTGATTCAATATAAAAAATTAACACTTGAATCAATTCATATTTTAAGAGCGAGAAAGCAAAAAGCTTTCAATAAGGGAAACATATGCCACAGTCACAATAGATAATTAAACATTACATAAATATTATATTTAAATTTTCTGTTACAACAGAATCAAAATTTATTAAACTACAACACTACTTTCAGAGAGCTAGATACATGCCTATATTTACTTGTGTGTGTGTGCACTCCTACATATCACATTTTAACTTGACACATCAACAATTAAACTTAAATGTTACAATTTTCTGGTCTCAGCTTATATAGATTTTCAAATCCAAAGGTGGTCCAATTAAAATAGTTTCTGTAGAACAAATAAAATTTCCATATAACGAACTGATTTCGAGAGACCTGGATATGCACTGTTTGCACCTCTGGCCCTTCGGCAATAAAGCTGCTATTGTAGAAAGCACTAATTAAGAGCTAAAAGGATTAACATTCCACAATCTAGTAGTGTTCATAACACATTTACAACTGCCTCTCCCACATACTGTACCAAGAAGTCTTGCTGGTCAACTGTTTTCTTGTGTTCATGCCAGTGGAAAAGATTAAGGCATATTACTGATGCAGATAATATGCTGTTCTCTATTAGAGAATTAGGAGGGAGAGTGATCTTCCTTTATTCTGGAAATTAATCTGTTCTTTCGGAGAAATGAGTCGTCCACACTTTCAGTAAATTCCACCTGTCTCTGTTTACATGTTAGGTACAAGTGGGCCATAGTTTAGATCAGGGCATTAAAAAAAAATAATAATTTTAAAATTTTGAGATTACAGAGGCCTCACAAGGTCCCCTCTATCATGAGCCTGATGCTAGTGCCTCATGCACCTATTTATAAGTACGGCCCTGATTAAAGTCAGTTTTACCATTTATAAAGGTGCCTCCATAGCCAGGTGGGAAGGAGCAGCAGTGCGTAGCACACGCTTCTTGATTAAACCGGGGTTCGAGCCAGTCACCACCAAATATGGAGAATGCAGAAAGGTCAGGGAATGACCACCGCATATTCCCGGAGAAATATGGCCTTAGTTGCTAATGCTCCTAAAAAAAAAAAAAAAAACAAATAACAATAACTATTTACAAATTGGAAGACTACCACCTTAGTCCACACAAGTATAACAGTGATAGTCAACGCAAGATAGTTACCTGTTTTGCAGAAACTTCTATGTGCTAAATTTAACATAAATTATTACATATTTCACATTAAACCCCATTAACTGCTTTACATAATGATAAACCCATTATTATGGAATTGCCAACAGCTGTAATATATAAATAAAATTAATTAATTAGCATATCACTGTCTATTTCTGTGCTCCTTATTATACCACTATTACATATGCCTTTATAATAGGTAGCATTAGTATTAATAGTGGCAAATTATGCAAGAAAGCAAGCATATACAGTATCAGCCAAAAAAAAAAAAAAAAAATCCCTTTCAATAGTTTGTCTAGTTCTTCCTTGAATTTATTCAAACTACTGACTTCCACAACAATGGATGAAAGCTTATTCCAATCAACCGCCTGTTGGCTAAAGGCAAACTTCTACACATCTATTCTGCAACCATCCTTCCTCAATTTCAGTTTATGCTCCCTTATGTGCATAGTGTGAGCAAGAGGAAGAACCTCCATCAGCATTGAGGTTGCTCAAGATATTCAAAGCCTTAACAGCTCAATCAGACCACCTCGCAGGTGCCTAGTCTCCAGATACCTCATTTTGTAGAACTGAATCCTTCCTTGATAAGAGCATCCCTTTGTTTTCCTCACCAATCTCATTGCCCCTCTCTGTACCCATTCTAGCAGCTCTACAACCTTCCCAAAATGAGGCCTCTAGACCTGTATGCAGTATTCAAGATGTACCAAGAAGTCGTCCTAGTCAACTGCTATCTGTGTCCACAGCCATTGGCAAAGATTAAGGCATATTCCCAATGCAGACATTGGCTCTGGTCAGCACTAAATTTCATCTGTCTGTATATTAGGTACAAGTAATCCCTAAATTTCTTTTGCGTTAGCTGCTGTGCAAGTAACTTTACAATGTCTAAGAGGAAATCCTTGAGTGTAGTGGAAAAAGTGGAAGTGCATAATAGTGTAGATCAGGGTGTTAAAAAAAAAAGAAATTACTTTATATTTGGTATCCCTGCCAGTAGTGTGTCAACCATTCTGAAAAACCATGTTTTGATTCTCAAAATGTTTGACGGAACGGGACCCAGTCAGACGCATACAAAATTATACCTTGTATGAAGATGTAGTGTTTTTTTTAAGTGGGTGAAGTTGATTCAAGACCAAAACATGCCGATATCACGGGCATTAATAAAAGAAAAGCCTGTGGAGTGTTTGACTTGGCACATTATAGCCTTAGATGCTAATGCGCCATAAAACTCTAAAACAAACAAACAAACAATGCTGTGGAGTGTGCATCTTTTTTGAGGCATAAAACATTCCAAGCCAGTTCTGGTTGGCTGGACAAATTTGAAAAGCGCTATGCCTTACTGAAGAAAATTATTTCTGGTGAAAGTGGGGTTTTAATTGATGACAATTGTACCCATTGGAAAGAAACAGCTTTTTAAAAAATTATGGAGGACTAAGGCGCTCAAAGACATTCAACACTGATGAAACAGGTCTATTTTTTAAATTTTTGCCAAACAAGACACTAACTTTTAAAAGTGATAAATGTGTAGGTGATAAAAATAGTAAGGAGAGAATTACAGTCTTGCTTGGTGCAAATATAGCTGGTAATGAAAAACAAGCTTTTGGTAATAGGCAAAAGTAAACAACTACAACAAAAAAGCTTGAATGACAAGCAAAATTTTTGAACAGTAGATTTTAAATTTCGATAGAAAGATGATGAAAGAAAACATAATCGCATTGATTGTCGACTTCACTCAGTAATTTCAAAACTTACAAGTGCGAAGCTTGTTTTCTTCCCTCTGAATACCTCTTCTAAACTGCAGCTGATAGACCAAGGCATTATCAAGAATTTCAAAATGCACTACCAAAGATACATACTGAGAATAGAAACCAACTAACCTATCGATTCTGTTATAGATTTGTGGATGTATATATGAGAGTTGGTGAAAGTGTGGAGTCAAGATGTGACAGAAAAAATGATTGAGAATTGTTTTGCAAAAGCAGGTATTGCTAAAATGCCAATTAACAGTGATGAGAGGGAGGAACTACTACAAGACATTGAACAATCTTGGGAAGAATTCCAAGTGAGAGGTTTGATAGCAGAGAAATTGTTCTTGATAAATTTTTAGGAGTTGATAATGATGTCATAGTAGCTGAATATCCAAATGACCAACATTTTGGAGAGTATTCAAAGAATTAGTGACAATATCGATGATGAGTTGGATGAAAATGAAGGCAATAACCTTTCAAACATGAAATGTTGACAGCATTTGAAACTTTGTGTTGAGGCCTTCAGTGTGAAGAAAATGTGCCAGATAATATATTTGAGTGTTTAAACAAATGCAAACATTTTTACAAACAATGTATAGTAAAATCCAGTGTACAACAAAAAATAACCAAATATTTTAAGACATAATTCTTAAAAGTGCACTAATATACAGTATTGTGCACATCATGTAAGTAGTCATATTTCTTCATATGTATATGTTAATAAATTAATTATTTTAAAATGTTAGAAAATTTATTCATTTGCACTTATTTCTGATTTATTTTCCATCTTTCACTATATTTTTGAATGTTGAATTACAGTATTTTTCATTGTTGAAAAGGTCATATTTCTTTATAACCAAATTTCCGTTTAATGAATTTTTTTAAAAGAACAATCAATTTTGTTATATAGCGGTCTGACTGTATATATTGAGTTGCATGGCTGTAGTTATTAAAAGCAGAAACCAAAATTATTGGCCCTTGTTATTATATGCTAGATATTGATTGAATTTGTCCACAGTACAATTGTTATCTTTATCATATTGACTAAATTAACATGTTAATTTTCTGTTCACAAACATGTCTACCAAAACAAAACCAAACAATTTTTAACATTTTAAATTGAAGAATTGTGAAAATTCTCTACAGTATTAATACGGTATTATAGCTTTAAAAATTTATTTTTTGGTTAATGCTGACGGTTTTATTTTAATTGGATACTTTAAATCCATTTAAATCAAAATATATGTATACTGGTCTCATGAACTTTGAATTAACAAGGTTTAAGGTTTTACTACTAATTCTATTGAAATAATTCAGAGGAGAGCTGTATTATAAATATTGTTCTTCACATAAAAATTAAAAGATTATATTTATCATTGAAAAATTTGTGTGTTAAAAAAGTCTTCAAAAACTAAATGCAACATCTATTATCTTCTGTCTTGTCAACCCATAGCCCATGTGCATCTGACTGTTTTTGGGAGTTACCATAATTTTTTTTTTCTTTAAGAATAAGAAAACAGTGCTAAACTCAGTTCCATTATTAATAATATTAAATTAATAAATACAACATAGATTAAGTTACATTTAAAATTTTTAATCCTGAAAAAGAGAGAGAGATCAGGTTTAAGAATAAGAAAAACAGTGCAAAACTCAGTTCACTTAATAATAGCATATATTATATAAATTAATAAATACAGCATAAATTTAGGTTACATTTGTATTATTGATCATGGGAGGGGGGGAGATCAGGTTTAAAATCCATAATATAATATCTTCTGTGTGATTTCCATGTAGCTGCAGAAACCAAAATGAAGTATACATAAATGACAATTTGTAGAAAAATCTGATAAAAATAAAATAAGGATTAAGAGTATTAACCTGAAGCAGATGCAGTTGTATTTGTACATCAAAAAAAATATATAAGTAAAATGAAAATTGGAATGCTGTGTTAGTGATAATCATGTGAATTTTTAGTGTTCCTTCGGTATAGATTAGTCAAAATTCCCTACATCATTAACTGTGTTAAAATATAAGTATAATTGTAAAAAAAAAAAAAAAAATCAGTGGTTATATAGATTACAGTATACTACATACTTGCTTATGTGGGTGGGGTGGAAGGTGCAAATTTTTATCGTTTAAGTTTAAAAACATTAAGCTGAAATATCAAATAAAGTAAAAAAATGCAAGATAAAAATTAATGCTAAAATAATAAAGAACAAACATTTACTTTTATTTCAAATTGCTTTTATTTGTCTTTTGTTTTTTCCAAAAAAACTATATTGAAGGGTGGGTAAAGTGCACCATTCATCCATTTGTATAATACAGTGCTCTAACAAAGACAGATTTCATTGGTGTACTGTTGCATTTATGCAGAATCTAAATTCTTCTTCAGATTGTTTTATTTCAGTGATTTCACACCAGACTACTGGTATCGCAGTAGTCTGGTGTGAAAAGACAAGAAATTTAAAGACTGAAGAAATAATGGCAAAATGTTTGCCATTATTTCAGCAGAAATATTGTAATTTGCAAAACCATGCCCTATAAAAGTGAAAAGCACAAGCTAAATTTCATTTCCATGAGAATGAACTATACAACAGACTTCCATAATACAAGAATTACATATGACTCACCTTATTAATATGATTGTAACATGCTGTAACACTTTGAACATTATTTTTTATAGGATATTTATACAGGAACATATGCCAAAACTTGCCTCTATAAAGTAGTACTAGCATTCCTAAATATATATGTATATAAAACAACATCTACGTTAGTAAAAAGAAAAATTCTATTTAATGTAATATAAAAAAAAAAAAAAAAATATAAATGGTTGAAAGAATTTACAATGAAGTATAGGATGTGCACATCTTCCAGCACAATGCAGATTAAAAAGAATGTAAAGTAATATATATTCATTTTAAGAATTCATTCCAAGTCTAAAAGATGCTAGAATAGTAGGAAATATGAAGAAAAGGAAATGAAAGAGTACGGAATGTGAAAATTATATCTGATATAAAAATTATCAATAAATTAAGCATAAATTAAGTCATTAAAATACATAAATTAATAGTCAGACTTGTGTTAATGCAAAGGGAGGGTCAAGATTTATGTAAGTGGCCAAAATATAGAAAAGTATGAAAATAATGATTTTGCAAGATCTTTAGACTATGCAATTTTTTTATAATCTGAAGAATGGGCTTGTATTAAAACAGTAGTATATGTTTATATCCCAAGTCTCCATCCCTTTAGACTTTGCAAAAACTTCATTTATATTTTTTATACTTATGATATACTTTTTTATATTTTTGATTATGAATTTATATTTAATTTATGCATTTTAATTATCTCTAATTTATTGCTAATTTTTACATTATAATAATTTTCATATTCTATGCTCTTTATTTCTTTCTTTTGTTCATACCTCTTTTTGTTTCTTTTATTTATTTTGTTTTTATTTTTGTTTCTTATTTCGTTCATACTATTTTAGTATCTTCTGATCTTGGCATTTACATGAACCCTTTTTCTAATGCATTTTTAAAATGAAGATATATCTTTCTCCTGTTTTTTTTTTTTTTTTTTTTTTGTCCATATTTAATTTTTTATTAGTAAAGAATAAGCCCCACCAAAAACAAAATTTATTTGGAAGCCCTAAACTGTATCGCAGGGAAGACCACAATATATCATCATCATCATCAGCCATTTTCAATCCACTGCAGGATGAAGGCCTCTCCAGCAACTTTCCAGTTCCTTCTGTTTTGAGCACTGGACATCCATTTACTACCCACAAACTCATGAATTTCATCTATCCATCTCCGCCTTTGTCTTCCAGGTTTTCTTCTAGCTCCTCTTGGATACCATTCTGTTATTTTCTTGGTCCATCTGTCATCATGTCTTCGAGCTATGTGTCCTGCCCAAGACCATTTTAGTTCTTTAGTTTTGATAAGAATGTCCTTTACTTGAGTTTGTTGCCTAATCCATGTGTTTCTCTTCTTATCTAACAATCTGATTCCCAATATGATTCGTTCCATTCTTCGCTGTGTAGTTCTCAGCTTCTCTTCCATTCTTTTGGTGAGTGCCCAAGTTTCACTTCCATAAGTCATGATGGGGAGTATACATTGGTCCATTATTTTACGTTTCAGACAAACTGGGATACTGCTCTTCAGTATGTGACTATATTTCCTGAATGCTATCCATCCAAAATTTATTCTTCTCTTGACTTCCAGCCATTTATCATTATTACAGCTAATAACTTGTCCCAGATAAGTATATGACTCCACCTTTTCAATTATTGCTCCTTCAATCATTATTTCCCTTTCTGTTGCATACTTGTTCATCATTACTTTTGTTTTAGCCATATTCATCTTTAGTCCAAAATTCTTACTAGCTGTGCATAACTGATTAAGATTTTCCTCTAATTCTTTGGGATCATGGCTTATGACCACAATGTCATCTGCAAATCGTAAATGGTTTAGGTACTCTCCATTCACATTGACTCCTTTCTGCGACCAGTCTAATCTTCTGAAAGCTTCCTCAAGGGCAGCAGTAAACAGCTTCGGAGATATTATGTCTCCTTGTCGAACTCCTTTCTCAATTTTAAATTTCCTACTGTCTTTGTCTAGTCTAATAAAGGAGGTAGCACTCTCGTATATTTTCTTCAAAATCATAATATATGGGGTATCAATGCCTTGTCTTTCCAGTGCCCGAAACATTGCCTTATGCTGTATGGAGTCAAATGCCTTTTCATAATCCACAAATGCCAGGCATAATGGTGTTTTATATTCATTTGCTTTCTCCATTAGCTGTGATATTACATGAAGGTGATCCATAGTTGAGAATCCTGTCCTAAAGCCAGCTTGCTCTTTCGGTTGATTCTCATCCAGCATCCTTTCTAATCTGTTAGTAATGACCCTTGTGAACAACTACATATATATAACAATACATATATACATATACATATATAACATACAAAGAACTCCAATGATTATGTGCTTTGTGACTGCAAATGCAGTTGTGAGGGAAACCGAAACCAGGATTTAAGCTCCAGCAAATATCTGAATTTGGAAACACTATATATTGTGTTCACCACAATATATAGTGTTTCCAAATTCAGATATTTGCTGGAGCTTAAATCCTGGTTTCGGTTTCCCTCACAACTGCATTTGCAGTCACAAAGCACATAATCATTGGAGTTCTTTGTATGTTATATGTATAATGGATGCATCTATTAAGTGATACCTCTCTCCCTATAAAGTAATGCATAATGGGATTTTTTTAGGATAACTGACAGCCTGAAACATAATCTCCACTTCAAGCCTTTGACAATTTGTTCCCTTCTTAACCAGTCCTTAAGAATGTCATTAACATTTTTCCCTGACCACATCAACATATATTGCCTAAGATGCATCAGCATCTTAGGCAATATATGTTGATGTGGTCAGGGAAAAACAAACAATAACATCAACATATTTCTTTTTACTAGCTGGTAAGCTGTTATATAAACTGATTTCTTAGACACTGTGGTCCTTTTTTGAGGAATTAACAAGATACAGTTATTCCATCAGTAGAGTACAGTGACCTTTATCTGTAGCCAGGACCCTGCAGTGATATGGATCTCAGATGCATAGTTGACTTTAGTGCCCCTACCTTTTGTTATAAGCCTTTAACAAATGTTTAGTGGCCAGTTGTGTGTTACAACTTGTATAAAAAGCATTCATGCATCCGTGGAGCTGTCTGCGGAAAAAATAACTAAATCCGGATAATTCCTAAGGTACTCATTTATGCAAAATTCTGATTGTTATTCAAGGTTTGCATTGATAAAGCAAATATTAGTGAAGACAGCAGTATTTCCTGAAATGTGCTTCTGTTGCCTTTGGTAGTTTTTTGAATGCTTCTTCAACCTACCCCATCCCTCCACTTGCATAACTATTTTTGTTATGGGTAGCCATTACAGAACTAAAGTAAATTTTGGTACCCAGACTTAATAAATGTTTATTGCAGGTGAGTCGAGATCGCACTACTAATTTTTGAAAAATTCCCTCTCATTATCATGGCCATGTATATGCTCTTGTACTGATTTCATCTTATAATTGCATACTGAGTACATTCTCATTCTAAGTTCTTTGGTATAAGAAACAGTGATAGCTTTGCCTAGAATAGAAAAGTATACGAATTAAGAGAAATCATGCCTTATAAAATAGTAAATATCCATTGATTGTCCCATACAGAAAGTTGAAAGATCATATGGATGTACACAGTACTGCCATATACCTGAAAGTTTGATTGCTCTGCACCTATTTTTATTAACAAGAGCAGAACAGGTTATAATGAGAGGATCAATCCCTGATTTCTCACAGCCAATAATGTAAAATATTTTTGTCCATTTTTCTTATAGAGATACAATTATATATAAACTAGAATCAAAGAATTTGACTATATCTACATACGGAATCTGTAATCATCATACCAGGTGGGTAAAGTGCCTGCCTGGCAACCCAATTGCGGTTTCGAATCCCACCTCAGGCTTGGATCAAAGTACTGCAAAAACCTTGGGAGGTGCATTATAGTCACAGAAGCCAATATGCCAACTACCACCAAAAAAAAAAAAAAAAATCATCCATTGTGATGAGTGCATTGTGTAAATGCCAAACACATTGTTGTACTGAAATTATATAGAAATTCCATAAAGATCATGATGCTGATGGGGACCACATGATTGACTGGTGTTTGTTTGTTTGCACATGCTTTGCTTTATTTACCTTGTAATTTAAAAATTACAAGGTAAATAACGCAAATTTATTGTATATAGCCTATATATGATAAATTTATCAGTATATAGCCTATACTGCTAAATAAATTAGTTCAGTTTCTCACATTGTTAAGAGAAACTCAAAAAGTTCATTGACATATTAAGAACCCAATTCATAATCAAATTAATTTTGAACCGGGTTCTTGTCAATGCCAGCATCAGTAGTCCCAATTACAATGGTAATTTGTTTTTGAGTCATTAGCATTTGCTGATGAAGTGTAGTAAAGCATTTTGTTGATGTAGGGTTGTAATATTTATGAAATTCAATTTCTATATTTATTTTAACACAAACACACTGATTCTAATGCAATTTTGATAGGGCACTGACTGATTGCATTTTGATGTCTCATTGTGAAAAAGAGATCGGGCCATAATTCAAGTTATGAATGCACAAATTACTCCAGCAATTAATGTCAGAAGAATGGGCCAGTCACTCATATGTGAAACAGACTTTTCAATTGTTTTGCGTTCTCTTATAGTGTGAAATTTTTTCAAACTCAAATGAATGAATGCTTCATGTGAAAACTGTCAGAAAAAAATCTCTGCCATTCTTTGTTCAATCCAGCTTATAGTAAAATTTTTCCTAATTGCTCAGTCATAGATGATAGAAATTCATGTCTTGTGTGTGTGTACTGCTTTCTGTGCTGTGTTGAATGCTTTCATTTTCCCTTCCTTTGATTAATCTGACAGGTCAATTATGTAATTCAGTTTCATTGACTTTCTATTGATGAAATTATCATATCTCTTTTTATTTTAGAATTTTTTTTTCCTTCAACAGTTCCTTGGATATCAAACTTAGGTTATTTTATGAGTTACATAATGATGTAGTTCCTAGAAAGGTTTGGGAACTGTATACATTATGTAACTCTCACAAAAAGAACCTATATGGTGCAATGTCTGGTAATTGTGCTAGCCAACATATCAGACTACCATATAACTTTTCAGTTGTTTCTTGTTCCCTTATAGTGTGAAGATTTTTCAGACTCAGATGAATGCTTCATCCAAAAACAGTACTGAAAAATGTCTGCCATTCTTTATTCAGTCCAGCATTTTTTTTCTAATTGCTCAATCACAAATAATTGCAGCTATTCATGCAGATATAAACAATTAATTCTGTACCATTGTACCACCTGATGTACCATCGTGTATGACAGCATTTCCCAAACTGTTCCACAGAACATTAGTGTATTCTGTGAGATATGAACAAGTGTTCTGTGAAAAATCATTATTAATAATAAAAAAAAATAACATAAAATAAATAAATTTTGTATATTTGTAGTGTACACCACTTTTGTATCATTATAATTTTTAACATTATTTTTTTTTTCAGTTATCAATATACTGGCATAGACCAATAATCAAATAGACCGCAGAATGCTTTATTTTGGCAGGCTTTTGCATAGAGATATGAAGAGAAGTATGCGTAGAGGTAATGACATATACAAAAAAGTAGCAATGTAATGATCGAATACAGTGGTCTCCAAACTTTTCTGGTCGCACATCCTTATTTTACTTAAAAGGACCAGCATGCACCCTGGAATGAAAAATGAATTATATAGATTTAATATATTTTTTTTATTTATAAATCATTTACATGGAAGGCATTATATCTAAGATCACATTTATAAAATCACATAATATTAAAAGTTCACAAATAAAAAAATACAAAAAATTAAATTGAAGTTTGGAATGCTTTATTTTGGCAGGCTTTTGCATAGAGAAGTATGCGTAGAGGTAATGACATATACAAAAAAGTAGCAATGTAATGATCGAATACAGTGGTCTCCAAACTTTTTTGGTCGCACATCCTTATTTTACTTAAAAGGACTAGCATGCATCCTGGAATGAAAAACTAATTATATAAATTTAATATATTTTTTTATTTATAAATCATTTACATGGAAGGCATTATATCTAAGGTCACATTTATAAAATCACATAATTTTAAAAGTTCACAAATAAAAAAAAATACAAAAAATTAAATTGAAGTTCAAGCACAAAATTATATGAAATAATTAATGTAACAAGTGTAGTAAATGTAATGTAATGCTATTTGTTTTATTTATAAATAATTTACATGGTATGCATTATATCTAGAATCACATATATAAAATCACATAATTTGAAAAGATCACAGTCTAATTCGATGCAAAAATACAAAACAAAAAAAATTGAAATTAAAGTACAAAGTGGTATAAATAAAATCAACAGCATTTTTTAGTGGGAACAATATGCTTGAATATTTTTCATTATTTCTGTGTATCTTGGTTTCATATTTTGGGACACAGCTACTCGAAGATCTGGTTCCAAGTTAAATTTATTTCTAAATGTGGTTTAAATAATAGTCATTACAGAAAAAGTCACCTCACATAGGTCCGTTGATCCAAATGGAAGAACTGCATCGCTCACTCTGCTTACCAAATCATCCCATGGATCATCTCGTGCAGCCCACTTTGGAAACCACTGATCTAATATGCAATTTAGCGTGGACTACACGGGTTGAAGAGAGGGGGGAAACAAATCAATATCATAACTAAACTCACTTGTATAAATTTTTTTTGATAATTATCAGTATTTTGAAATATTGTTATTAAAATAAATAACCATGGATATGTGGTTGAAAAAGGAACTTTAAAACAAGAAGCAAGTACTTCTATTATTGCAACTGTGGTCAATGAAAACAAACACAATATTGTCACACTTCAAGTTTGGCTCTCCCTAAACTTGTATTTTGTAAGTTTCTGTAAATAAATTGTGAGATGAAAGTGTTCCATGACTATAAGAAGTTTGGAAAACTCTGGTGTATGGGATGTTTAACAAACAGACTATACCCCCTTACAGCCTTCAGTAGACTGCAGATGAAAATGACTTAATGTGCTTCATGACATGCAATCATTTGTCACTTTTTTCTTATAACTGTCTCAGCCTTACCATTTAACTGCTAATAACACACAGACATATATAGGAGTCAATACCTTTAGAGGGGTTTACATATGAAAGGGCGAATCACAGCATTTCAATGTTGTCTTTTGCTATTGCTGTTTGCAGCTAATCAAAAGGCAACATTGATGATCTGCCGCAAAGTGGAACCATGTAGACAACAATCCTCATAGGATGGAAATTTGTTCATTATGTTTTTTTGTATATGTTGTTCAGTAGTTTCTTCATACCTGAATATCACGTTTAATCTGAATAAATCAGGATAACGGGCGAAACTGTTTTCCCAGGGATGTGATACATAGTAGAGGGGGTGCAAGAATATTTACTAATGCTATCAAGGCAGTAATAAGTGGATCAGAAAACTTTTAGTTTGGGGGTGGAGATACACAGACTAATGGATTAACCAGAGCTGCAGGGAGAGGTGAAGGTAATCCTTGCACTGCTTCTATTGGAATATGCAGCAGCCTGAAAAGCAAGGTGTCAAGGATTTCAGGCCCTGCAATGAGTCATCATGGAACAAGTGAATACGTGGGCTGTGTAAGGGTAACTAAGAGTAAGAGCATCATAAATAAATGATGAATTTGAAGTACTGATTAAGTCATCAAATACAGACATTGTAGGGATAGCAGAGACATGGTGTCACAGTGGTGAGCTATATTGGACTTGCAAGACCCCATTGTTAATTTTTTTTTTTTTTTTTGAAAATTTGCAAGCCCATTGTTGAAATGATTATTTATTTTACAAATGAAATCCTGAATTCAATTACTGAGTATTCAGAGCCTAAACTATGGTGGAGTGAGCAGGGTCCCATCCCCAGCATTTTAATGGCACAATCAACCAGTTATGTGTTTTAAAATTGCTTCATTTTTTATTTAATTAAAGTCAGACCTCTGTTTAACAAACTTCTTTATAGAAAATTTTTTTGAATTCCCTTTTGTAATTACATTTTAAAAGTTTCCGTAGAACAGATTATAAGAGACTTAACTTTGTACGCATTGTCCTCAACTCTAGCAGTTAAAAAGTGCGAATTAAGGGTTAAAGGGATTATCATTCCGTAATGTTAGTGTTGCCCGTAAAACTTAAGCAGCCACCTATCCCACCTACCGAGAAGTCATGCTGGTCAATATTCTTGCCATAGCCAGTTAGAAGATTAAGGCATTTTCCCGACAGGGATAACTGCCTTTGGTCAACCTGTGTTCCCGTTTACTCCGGAAAGCAGTCATCTGTTTTTCGGAGAAGTGAGTGATACACACCTTTCAGTAAATTTCTCCTGTCTAAGTTTACGTGGTCACAGTAGCTGAATATTCGATTGAGTCCGACAGTTTGGGCAGTATTCAAATAACTAGTGACAGTAGTGAGGTCAAAGGGCGGGAATGAGGGCAACTAAGATATTAAATAAATTTCAGAAGATGAAATGTTGGCAGATTTTGAACCTGCATCGGGGCCTTTACCGTGAAGAAAATATTCCAAAATATAATGGCATACAGTAATAAAAAATTACTTTATGCCATTATATTAAATTAAAATAATATATTTTAATATAATGTTATTATATATAATACATTATATTAAAATAAAATAAACTGGATGCATTATATCACCAACCTCCAAAAAACCAGCACGATTTGAGGATGATTACTAAAGAACTTGAAGTGGAAATTATGACGGTTGGTTGTGTGTTCAGGCCATGATGGGCAGCTTGTAGCTTGCTAACGGCAATTACAGTTTGGAAGAATTATCCTGTTTTGTGCAAACATTTTTGGAATCTTTAAATATTTGGGATTATTAAATTGACTTTTAAATCTGGAATTTCTTAACGATTTCGCTAATGATCAACATCCTTGCAGGAGCTCTCTTACCTTTCAGAAGCTTTACAAAGTTGTAGCATCATTGTAGTAAAAGCACATAAATTATTTGAACTATCAATGCTATTGCTAATTTGAAAAATTCTGAAGTTAAAATTGAGAGAATGCTGAAGCTAAATAGAATTTGAAGGAATCTAAATCGAAAGTAAGAACACATTTAAAAAATTACCTCTTGACAAGTTATTAAACTGCATTGTTTTATCCTTAAAGGATTGGTCATTAATGCAACAGAGTAATTTTTGAGGAATTGAAAGAAATTTTAAACGTGTGCTACCCGAAATCATGAATATGGAAGAACTTTCGTCTCCATGGGTAACTAAGAGTGTCCGGAAGGCATAAGAGCTATGACATGAAAAACGAATAAGAAATTTAAGTTTTCTAATAAAATATGAAACAAAAATTAATGTTATTAGAGATTTTGCTGAAGACAGTTTATCTTTAAAATCGAGTGAAATTCCCTTTTCAATTAAAAAAGCCAGAAATATCCTTGAAACCATTGAATTAGCAGTGCTAAGCAAGCTTTCAGCATATTGAATAATATTGTAACAATAAAAAGAACATCTTTGACAATTAAGCATGTTGTAGATATGATGACCAATCATCTAGTGGTGAAACCCATGTTTAGTCTCTAGAGCAAAGTTTCCGGCATACTCTTCCCCCATACTTCTCCTTCAATCCATGCGTGGTACTAAGTACTATAGGTTTTGATACCTTGCGTGTTTGGGGTTTTCATAAAAAAAAAAAAAAAAATGAAAAACTATTGCTTCGATTTGATCCAGATCATTACATCAAATCTTTCCTCCGTAATCATTGCTCAGCTATTGAGCAAAGCAGAAGATTGACAACAAATATTAATAAAGAAGTAAATTCTATATGGCAATTTTTGGAATAAATTTTTCTTGACTATTTGTGTAATTTAATTTTTTTCATGTAATCTGTGATTTTTGTATACCTTTTCTAGAATAGTTTGCTTTTTATGTAATATTTGTTTTTTATATTGTAGAATATTTTGTGATAGTTTTTGTTTGTGTGATATGATAGAAATATTTCATGTTATTTTTTATTCGCAATATTAAAATTTTATCACAAAAAAATGTATCCATTTATTATTTCCCTAGTTGTAAAAAAAAAGAATAAAAAAGTGGCACATGTGCCACTTTTTTATTCTTTTATGTGAAACATCTTTTTTCACATAAAACCATAAAGATGGTTTTATGTGAAACATCTTTCATGTTTCTTTTAGGTATTTTGATTTGTATATATTGATTACAAAATAAAAGAGCTTTTGTATTGTAAATATTTTATTGATCATTCACAAATCTCCATAATTTCTTGAAGACAAGATACAGTGGATTTATGATAACTAAAGTAAGAGACATATATATAGTTGTGACTGCAATGTATCTAAGTGTCTCTAGAAAACAGCATCGATTGAGGTACCCACAGCATATGCAGCTGTTGGGGGTACCTAACAATGGAATGTAATGAAAATGCGAGACAAAAAAAGAAATTGTTGACAAATACTTGTATTGTTGCAATCATACTTACTGAAGTAGTAACTGAAGGAAGTATGATTGTGATGTCATACTATTCAAAAATTCTAAAAAGTTAGAACTTGAGATATCATACCAGTCACGAAAAATGTATCACTTGCTCTAATCACACTACTAGTGAGTGCCGGCAGAGACTACTGGTGTGAGTGTAGGAAGTGCCTCTGGCAGATGACATCACTCCTATGACCGATCAGATTTACTCAGTAGGCACCCCCCAAGGATGTTTCACATCAAAAAGTCGGCAGAACTGCGAGCCCATTGTTAAAATATTCACAGCCCATCACTGGTGTCACACAGACATAAGTGATGCTGAATCGAATATGGGGAGTACAATGTATACAGGAAGGACAAAAGGGGATGGAGGGGTTATGCTCTTAGTTAAGAAGAATAAATCTAAGGCAGTGCATCCAATCAACATTAATTACCACTGCAGTATTGAGTCAGTTTGGTGTGATATAAGAATTGGTAAAAAACATAATTGAGAGTAGGAGTGTATTATAGGACTAATGACTGTGATGAGTATACTAAACAGCTATACAGTGAAATAATGTGGGCCATAAATTAGAATGTCTTATAATGGGGGAATTTGGCTTTCTAAATGTTCACTGGAGTGGATTGGTCACTCAAACGCTAGCAAGATGTTTGTAGATTTCTTGGATGATTGTTTTCTACATATTAAAGATGCAACAAAAGGAAGTAACACACTTGATCTGGTTATCAGCAACAATTCTACATGCATTAAGAATCTGCTGGTAAAAGACCTACTGGGTGCCACAGTGTACTTATATGGAATTTAAAGACATAAAAATGTTGAGGGTAAACATTAGTAGAGGCATATGATGCAACTGCAAGCTTATATAGCATCAGCTGGAAAAAAAAACTTCCCATTTCATCCATCCAATAACTCCTGTTTGTCTAGTTATGCCTTCAACTTATTTATGTTGTTCACCTCCACTACAACAGATAGAAGTTTGTTTCAACTATCAGCCACCCGCTGGCTACAGGCTGCACATCTATTCTACAATTGTCTTTCCTCGATTTGAATTTATGTCCCCTCAGGTGAGTAATCTGAGCAAGAGGAAGAATCTCATTAGCATTGAGCTTACTCAAACCATTCAAGGCCTTATACATCTCAGTTAGATCACCTCACAGGTGCCTAGTCTCCGGAAGCTGCAATTTGCAGGATTTAAGCCTTTATTGGTAACACTAACCATTTGTTCCATTCACCAATCTCGCAGCTCCACATCCTTCCTAAAATGAGGCCTCCAGATCTGTATGTAGTACTCAAGGTGTGGCCTGACCATTGCCTTATACAAGGGGACAATCACACCCTTATCCCTGCTAGCAAAATTCCTGTATATCATTGATGACACCATGAACTACTCTTTCAGACTGTCTACACTGCTCAGAAAACTTCACATCTGGCTGCACAGTTAACCCCAGGTCCTTTTCATTCTCCACTACCCTGAGTGTAGTACCACCCAGTTGATACATTACTCTGGGGTTACTGCTACCCACATGCAGTACTTACATTTGTCAATGTTAAACTTCAGTTGCCACCTCTCACCCCATCTGCTCAACTTTTCCAAATCCTGTTGCAATAGCGTACTATCATTACTGTCATTAACAACCCTGCCAACCTTCGTATCGTCTGCAAACTTAGACATTAACCCTAATATACCTTCATCAATAACATTGATAAATACTGAAAACAAAAATGGGCCCAATGCTGAATCCTGAGGGACTCCAATAATAACAATAGTCCTCAAAGAGCAGTGTCCATTGATAACCACTCTGTCTTCTCCCACTCAACCATTCTTTTATCCATTTTAGCAACTTGCCCTTAATGCCATACTGCTCCAATTTGTACAGTAGTCTTCTATGTGCCACAGTATCAAAAGCTTTCCTAATATCCAAATATGACATCAGAATTATTTTTTGCATCCAGTTCCTTTGTGACCACATCATAGTATCCAATCAAACAGGCCAAAGAAGACTTCCCCTTAACAAACATGCTGTGTCTGAACTATAACTTCAATGATGATCTTACATCGCTTCCTTAACCAGTGACTCCATTATTTTTCCTGGAACAGAAGTTAGACTCACAGGTTTGTAATTACTCATGTCAACCATTTAATTCTCCTTTGTGAATTGGAGACACATTTGCACATCTCCAGTCCATGGGGATCTCCCCTGAATCCAAGGAAGCTTTCAAAATTACGACTTGCTTACTTCCTTTTCTGCTTCCTTTAATATAACTAGATAGATCCCATCCACCCCAAGTTTCTTTCTTTTGTTCAATTTCAACAATTTCTCCTCTGCTTCGCTCTCAGTTATTACAAAATCATTAACTCCCTGCCAGAGTTTACTAAGCTTCTGGCCTCCACATGTGCAAATGTAGATTCAAAATACTCATTCAATTTGTCAGCTACCTCAGCTGGTTCATCAACAATCGAACCGTTGATGTCAAGTGGACCAATCTTATTCATCCCCTTCCTAAGTTTACATAAGTAAATTTAGGAAGAAAGAAACCTACTGTTTTTCTTTGCATTGTTTACCAAAGATTTCTCATAATCTGCCTTTCCTTGCATAATATCCTTTGTGATTACAGGCTATCATATATCTACCATAGGCATCTGTGTCTCCTGATAATTTATGTGTCCCGTGCATTTTCTTCTCTGTCACAAGTCTCATTAGGTCATCTAGCATCCATTTAGGCCTAAACCTTGAATAGTATTTCTTATATCTAGGAAATAAACTCATACACCGACCATTGAACAAAATTTACTGTAACTAAAATTTTTACAAATAGTATAAAAATATAATATAAAATCAAAAACAAATTATTTACAATAATTGCGGAATACTAAAAACTGTAATAAAAGATCGTTTACAATAAAATAAGCTAAAATATAAAAATTAAAAGCGCTAAAAACCTGGAGCTTTCGAGAGCGTCAGCTCTCTTCTTCAACAGTAATATGACTTTCTGCAACATCTCCTTAAATAGCAGGTTCACGGTACCTCCACACGTGGTATTTCTCCACGTGGTTCAATCGGCACCTGGTCAGAACCGGAAGCAGAAATGTCTCGGGTACGTGGCAAAGAAAATCGTTCATCCGAACTTAATACAATTGTTTCAAAAATAGGATGAATACGCATGCCTTTATCTCTATTCATGGTATTCTTACTGGATGAACCAATCCATAAACCCTCGAGCCATTTACGCTCCCAGTATCCGTGTGCACGATCCAAAATAACAGCGTCCTCCGGGGAGATTTGATGCTGCTTCTCCCAAAAATGTTCAGCCTCGGCAGAGTTATTGTAATCAGCGGTTCTTACGGCATTTAAATGTTCCCCCAGACGATCCCTAAGCCGTCGTTTTGTTTCCCCCACATAACAGTTCCCCCAGACGATCCCTAAACAACGGCTTAGGGATCGTCTGGGGGAACATTTAAATGCCATAAGAACCGCTGATTACAGTAAGTCTGCCGTGGCCGAACATTTTTGGGAGAAGCAGCATCAAATCTCCCCGGAGGACACTGTTATTTTGGATCGTGCACATGGATACTGGGAGCGTAAATGGCTCGAGGGTTTACGGATTGGTTCATCCAGTAAGAATACCATGAATAGAGATAGAGGCATGCGTATTCATCCTATTTTTGAAACAATTGTATTAAGTTCAGATGAACGATTTTCTTTGCCACGTACCCGAGACATTTCCGCTTCCGGTTCTGACCAGGTGCCGATTGAACCACGTGGAGAAATACCACGTGTGGAGGTACCGTGAACCTGCTATTTAAGGAGATGTTGCAGAAAGTCATATTACTGTTGAAGAAGAGAGCTGACGCTCTCGAAAGCTCCAGGTTTTTAGCGCTTTTAATTTTATATTTTAGCTTATTTTATTGTAAACGATCTTTTATTACAGTTTTTAGTATTCCGCAATTATTGTAAATAATTTGTTTTTGATTTTATATTATATTTTTATACTATTTGTAAAAATTTTAGTTACAGTAAATTTTGTTCAATGGTCGGTGTATGAGTTTATTTCCTAGATATGAGTTTTCCCGACCTCAGAGGCCTCTTTCAGGATACAGTATTTCTTAGTTGGTGTGAAAAGCCTAGTTGCTTCCAACATTAATTCTTTGAATACTTCCCATTTAGAATATGCTGTTGGTAACATCATCAGTTGGTCCCACTTTATAGAATTTTAAAAAAATCTCTGAGACCACTGTAGTCATCTTTGCAAAAGCAAAAATCCCTTCCCTTTGATGGTAGTTACATCTTTAAGTAAATCGCACATCAGTACACTGCGATCACTGCCACTTAGTGGTTCCTTTATCTGCAGATTCTTAATGCATGAAGTGTCACTGCTGATAATCAGATCAAGAGTAATTATTTCCTCTGGTTCCCTCTCGAAAATGCTGCTGCTGTAGAAAACAATCAGCCTATAAAATCACAAAAGTCTTGCTAGTGTGTGAGTGACCAACCCACAGGTTTCAGTCTATATCTAGGAAGGTGAAAGCCCCAATTATATAAGACACTGATTTACTGGACCACTCTCTTTCTCTGTACAGTTGTTCACTGTTCTCATTAGAGTCATTAGGCCTATAACACACTCCTACTCTCAACTTGGTTTTCCCAATACGTATGTCACACCAAATTGATTTAACACATGTCAACTGGATGCTCTTCCTTAGAATTTGTGTTTCTTAACTAACAGTGATGCTGTTTATTTTTTCTGCATTCCTTACATCTGTGTGACACCATGTCTCTGATATCCCAACAACATCAGCCTTTGATGTCTTTGCCGGCACCTCAAATTCATCAAATTTATTTACAATACTCCTAGCACTGGTGTACATGCAAGTATACATGCATCTATTCTTACTCTTAGTTACTCTAACACAACCCATGTATTTACTTGTTCCATGATGACTCCCAGCTGCCCTTGAAATTCCCAGTACCTTGCTTTCCAGACTGCTGCTCATTCCAATAGAAACTTTCACCTCTCTCTCTGTGGCTTCTATTAGTCTGTGAATCCCCCCACCCGAACTAGCAGTTTTCCAACCCACCTAACACTGCCTCGATAGCATCAACAAATATTCTTGCACCCTTTCTATTTAAGTGTATCCCATCCCTGTAGAAGCAATCTCTCCTGTTAACAAGCGCAGACCACTGAGAAAAATTCTACCCCAGCAAGCCTTGCACAATCTCTCAGGGCCAAATTGATTGACAAAGCTCTCATCATATATTTTCCCCTATCGTGCCTGGGCAGAATTGCAGACACTTTCAAATTTAACCCCAACTCACAATTTTTTTTTTTTTTTTTTTCAGCATTGACCTGTACTTGTTAAGTATGTCTGCAGATCTCCTACGCTTAATGTCATTAGAGCCAACGTGTACAACCAATACATCCTTTGTGCCCTTAAAAGATATCTTCTCTACAACATCATCAGCTTTTGCCCCTGCAGATATATCCTAGTCCTATTCCACCTATCCTTTTTGCAAAATATATTGCACAATAAAGGGAAAGGCTTTTCTTTCTTAGAATGATCTTTGTGGTCTCAGACAGTTTTAAATTCTATGCTGTGGAACCAACTGATTGCATTACCATGTACAGCAAAAATTCCAAATGGGAAGCATTTAGAGAAGTAATCATAGAAGCTACTAGGCTTCTCATACCAACGATGAAATGCTGTTCAAGGCTTAGACCTAAATGAATGTCAGATGAAATATTGAGACACATGGGAGAGTAGAAAAGTGCATGGAATGCATATAAATTATCAGGTGATACAGAAGTCTATTATAAATATAAATTAGTCCGTAATCAAGTCACAAAGGAGGTTAGGCAAGTTAGGGCAGATTATGAGAAGTCTCTGGTGAAGAAAAGCAAGAAGGAAGGCATTGAATCTCATTGGACCACTTGATGTCTATGAGTATCTGTTGGTTGCAGACAAATTGAATAGGTATTTACATCTACATTCACATGTGAGGAATTCATTAGGGGAAGGGATGCCAGTAGTTTATCAAACTCCAATGCGAAGCTAAATTACTTTGTGATAACTGAAAGGAAAGTGGAGGGGAAATGGTTGAAGCTGAACTTAAAAAAGGCAACTGGGATGGATGGGATCTATCCAATCATTTTAAGAGAGGCAGTAAAGGAGGTAAGCAAGCCTTAAGTCATGATTATGAGAGCATTCTTTAAAATATCAGTGAAAGTCCCTATGGACTTGAGATGTGCATGTGTATCTCCAATTCATAAACATGAGTAGTAGTAATGGGAAATGATGTAAGAAAGCAAGCTTATACAGCATTGGCCAAAACAAAAAAATAAAAAAAAGTTCACCCATCTACCCTCCAAGAATTTGTCTATTTCTTCCTTGAATTTATTCAAACCATCCATTTCCACATCAACAGATGGAAGCATGTTCCAACAATCAACCTCATGCTGGCTGAAGGAAAACTTCCACACATCTATCCTGCAACCATACTTGCTCAACTTGAATTTATGCCCCCTCATGTATGTAGTCTCTGCAAGTGAAAGAATAACATTAGCATTTAGTTTACTCCATTCATCCAAGGTTTTAAACACCTCAACCAGATCTCCCTACAGCTGCCTGGTCTCGAGATGCTGCAGTTTGCATAACTGAAGCTTTTCTAGGTAGGAGCACTTGTTTGTTCCCTTCACCAATCTATCCGCACCCTTTCCAGCAAATCTACATTCTTCCACCAGACTTGTATACAGTACTTCAAATGTGGCCTAACCATGATCTCCATATAAATGAGTAATCACCTCTTTATCCCTGCTAGCAAAGTTTCTGTATAACATTGACAAAACCTCATGAGCTGTTCTAGCAGCTTGTTCTCGGAGAACTTTATATCTAACTGAACAACTACCCCCCAGAACTTTTTCATTCTCCACTATCCTGTCACTACCCAGGGGTGGAATAGTTGAGCCAGGCAAGGGAGCTGGCTCAGGTCACCAATACAGCGTGCATGCAGAGACTGTGATTTGTTCATGTGGCATTTGGTATAGACTAGTAGGATTGAGCCGCTTGTAGTATTTAACTCCTCTTCTCTGATGTCCGTGTGAGCCAAGTTTGGCCGCGTATTTGGAGGTCGCTCATTGGAAATGGGACCCGTCCAGTTAAATCAGATTTTAGCATCCATAGGATAATGCGTAGAAGGCTGCTGGCCGCTTTTGGTGTATACTCCATCTGTAGGTCAAGATTGAGTATTCAAGAAGCAAATCCTGGTCCATTTGATGCTGGAGATGTAGGATCAATAAGTCTAAGTCAATTCAGTGCAGTTAATGCAGCATTTGTTGAGTAGTCGCTCGTGGGATCCATGTCCCGTCCATGGATATTTGGAAGAGTAGGATTTATTGTCCATTAGGGCGGATTCTGTTGTTGATTGGAAGAATGGATCTGTCAACCAGAATGCAAGTCCGGGTCGTATATTTTGCACGGAGGCTGTGCTTGCTCTTTTGTTTGGAGGTTGCCCTTGGGAGCCATGTCCCGTTGGTGAGTCAATTTGCAGAGAAAAGGAAGTGAGTATGGTTGAGGTGAGTTTCAGTTCTGCCATGATGTCCAGCGTTATCCACTGGGGTAGAATTGGGAGGTTCTCCCCCCATACTCCTCCTGTGACACGTGTTCCGTTTGGTTATAGTTGGTGATGAGTTGGGATATTTAATGGTCCTACCCCATTAATCTGGTATGGATGGAATTATAAAAGTTTCCACTTGATCATGGAGCTTTCAGATATGGGGTGCGTGGAGTACTACATTTGTCCTTGTTGTTTGTGATTTGGAGGCAGTGGAAGGGTTAGTCGTCTAGTGTATAGGCTCTGATCAAATTCAGTTAAGGCTTTGTACGTTGTCCCATCCTCCTGCAGGTGGTGCTCCTGGTCTTTAGGGTTGCAGTGCACTTGTGTGATCAGCTGGGCACGTAGATCATCATACAGTTCACACTCATGCATCTGGTGATCCCAGGTCTCGGGGGAGCCACAGGCACATGCAGGATTGTTTGCGATTCCAAGGAGATGAAGCTTATGATGGATCGCCCCGTGTCCTGTAAGGAGGTAGGTGACATGCAGTCCGGGGCAAAACCATGTCGGAAATATAGGGTACACTTGCTCCAGATTTGGAAGGAACTTTCGCGTGACTTCTCCCTTATCAGAGTCTGTCCACCGCTGTTGCCAGATTGATCAGAGGTAGATTTGAAGCTTGTTCTTCTCGGCTTTTCAATTGCTTGTCGGATCTATTGTATGGTCCAGAGATGTTGTAACCTTTCCCCGTACAAGCTGCTGCAGCATGCCTGTTCAGTTAGCCTCAAGGTCGAGGAGCAGAGCCCCTGTAATCACTTGCAGTGCGTGGGTCGACACTGTTTTGCATGCACGGGTGAGGGTCAATAAGATCGGTCTATGTATAATTTCAAGCCGTCGGCGATTTACCACAGTTGAGGCCTTGTGGTACCATGCACCAGAGGCATATGTGATTGCCGGGATGATGCTTTATAGAGGGTCGCCAGAGTACGCCTTTTCAGCCCCCAGTCTCGGCGTGTAACTCTGGCGAGCATGGCTGCATAATTTTTTATCTTATTCTGCACATACTTTAGGTGTGGAGTGAAACCGGTTCCTATCCAGGATAACTCCCAAGTATTTCAGTTCAGTAACTAGCTTGATAGTTCTGTCTTGTATTCTAATCTGTGGTGGTCTGGTTGAGGTTAGGTAACCCTTCAGTAGGATGGATTGAGTTTTGGTGGGCGAAATTGTGAGACGGTGCCTTTCCGTCCATTCTCGGAGTTTGGTTAGTGCTGTGTTTGCAAGAATTTCCATTTGGGCTCTTGAGTCTGCGGCTAGCACCAAGGAAAGGCATTCAGCATACGCCAGTGCTTGTACGTCCCCTAGGTGAAGGTGGAGAAACTCGTCCAAGACAAAGTTCCACAGGAGGGGTCCCAATACAGAGCTCCGCGGGCATCCCCAGTGTACTTGGCGCTCGACCCTGCAGTATGGGGCCTGAACCAAGACCCTTCTTCCGCTCAGGTAGCTTTTTATGCAGCTGTACAGATTTATCGGCAGATGAGCTGCCCTGATACAAAAGATAGTGGACATAGTGTTTTTTGTTATGCGGTTCCCGTGGTTTCCCACAAATCCGCGTTAAATACTCTGTTAACATAGCAAAGCCAGTCAGTGTGGGTTATGTGTGAGTAGTGTGTTGTTTGACTGGCCTCTTCGTTACTGGGAGGCGCAATCACCAGGAAGGAGCCTCCCAGCATCCGTCCACTGGCACGAGGAGCCGGACCAGGGAGTAAAAGACATCTGACGGGCCGTCCACACTCTTGCAGGAGCGCGAGTGGGGAAGGCCAAGGAAAGAGCAGAGAAGAGACAGGAAAGTGGAAGACAGACAAGATAGCGAGGATTACGGAGCGTAGGCATCCTCCCAGGCGAAACGGAGCAGGAAGAGTGCTAGGTGCAGTTGTGGGAGTCCTGAAGAAAGACTGTGGGTTGGAAGAAGAGAATAGGTAAAGTTCAAATTAAAGAGTCCAGGATCGTCACAATGGAGAATCACGGAGCGGCGTCGACAGGGCTGTCCGCCATTTGCAGTTTCATGTCTGGAAGTTTCCAGTACTGGGTATCAGTTGCTGTCTAGAGGAGGTTATCCAGGAGTAGTGTTCGGGAGTTGCAGGTGATGCCAGCAACGACGAAAGACCTCGTTGGCATAACTGGTCAGTGCACGGAAGGCATCATTAGATTCCAATAACTTGGTTTCTGGCCGAAGTGATGTAGTGTGGAGGTCTAGGAGTAGTTGGTTTCTTAGATCTAAGTATACGTTGCATGAGTGCATCACGTGATCCCAGTCTTCAGGTTCTCCGCAGGTACAGAGGGCATCCTCGACTAGGCCGAACTCTAGAAGGCGTCTCTTGAAGAACCAAGTGGAACGTTGCTTGTTGATCTAGGTTACCACAGGAAGGAAAAGTTTAGTAGTTGCACCAGTTGTGGAGTTATTCCAGCGGGTTTGCCATAAGTTTATGAATTGTAGCCACACACGTTTATGTTCCTGTTTGATGTCGGTATCAGTACGGGTTTGAATAGTGAGGAATTCAGCTTCCTTATTCTTCTTGATGGCATGAGAAAGTCCGATAAAAGTGACGTGGAGGTCCAAAGGGAGGCGGCCTGTTAGTAGCTGTAGGGCGGCAGTTGATGTCGTTCTACATGTGCGGGTCATTTGTAGTAGCATAAGTCGTTGAATTTGCTGAATTTTACGTTGAGCATGCACTAAAGTCATTCGGTGGTACCATACTGCAGCTCCATATGTAACAATTGGTATAAATACTGCTGAGTATAAAAGGCGTTGAGTTGGTCCTTTAAGACCCCAGTCCTTGCGGGTAAAGCGTGCTAACATAGTGATGTAATTTTTTATCTTTTCTTTGATAGCCTGGATATGAGGAATGAAAGTTCTCCTGTCGTCCAAAATTACTCCTTGGTACTTCACCGATCAGTAGTTTTTCAGTGGGCGGCCATTAAAACGTATGGTAGGAGGTCTGGAGAAGTCCAGTTTGCCTTTTAATAGGAGGGTTTTGCTCTTCTCAGTGGAGACTGAGAGTTTATTTTCCATGGCCCATACGGACAGAGCAGCGAGAACAACCGTAGCCTGGGTTTCTATGGTGGGGCCCTCAATGATAATAACCATGTCGTCGGCATAAGAAAGCTGAGTAGTGTGTGGGTAGTCCCTCAGGAGCCAGTCGTCGAGTATCATATTCCAGACAGCTGGCCCCAGGATGGAGCCCTGGGGACAGCCTCGGGTTAGATGTCGGGTGATGCAGTGATATTTTGTTTTGATGCTGACCTTGCGGTTAGAGAAGTAGCTTTTGAGGCAGTGGTAGAAATTCCAAGTGCAGTTAGAGACTCTGGCCCTCTGAAGAATGCCCGGCCACCACACTGTGTCAAAAGCTCCTTTGAAGTCAATGAAGATTGCCAGTACATAAGTTGCATCCGACTGTTCTGCAACTTTGAGGGTTTTGGATAGAGCATCAATTGTGGAGCACCCTTGTTTGAATCCAAATTGAAGCGAGGATGCCAAACCACTGGCTTCATATCGGGGTTGGAAGCGGGAAAGCAGCAGTCTCTCAAAAACCTTGCCGAGAATGGGAAGCAGTGCAATCGGGCGATATGCCTTGGAGGTACCTGTGGGATCCTTAGGTAAGAGCCTCAGATTAGCATGCTTCCAACGTGATGGAAAGTTACCCTCATTCTGACAGGTGTTGAAGAGCTGAAGAAGTATTATTGGAGCTATGACCCAGAGACGTTGCACAGTCTCGCCTTCAATAAAATCCAAACCAGGAGCTTTACCTTTTTTGATTTTTTTAATTGCTGCATCGACTTCTTCCTCTGTGAATGGTTCCTCCATAATATCTGGCTGGAAGCTGGAATTTTGTACTGCTACCTTCCTGTGGATGTCAGTATCAGAGTTGGTGTTGTCCTGATATATTAGTTCATCCAGAATCCGCTTGATTGTATCTTCCCAGTGTGTAGTCTCAGACGAGTCATCAGAGCGGACAGAGTGTATGACATCCGTGGATCCCAGCTTATTCCTCACGAGTTTGTGGACTAAACCCCACGGATTCCGGTTCTCCTCAGTCTCGACAAGGGAACGCCATGAGCTTTGCTTGGCATGGTAAATTTTGTTAGTATATTCACGGCGGACTGCTTTGAATCGGTCTCTATACTGTTCTGCAATGTGAGCAGGTTCAGTCCTTCTCTTGCGTTGGTATTCTTTCCGAGCGCGCTTCAGAGAATTGCGCAGGTTAGTGAGTTCCTGCGACCACCATGGAACAGATCTTGGTTTCCTGGAACATTTTTTCATGGAAGCCTCTGAAGCTTTGAGGAGCAGACTCTGCACAAAGTCTGTTTTCTGCGCACTGTTCATTGATTGGTAGAAGTTGCTAGCTGGGTCATGAAGAGCATCTTGAATTACATTGTCAAACTGGTCTCAGTTCGCTGTTTTAGTAGAGAATCTTACAATATCCTGGATAGGCACTTGACGAGGGAGGGCAGAATTGGTGACACTGTAAGTGATGAGGCGATGGTCGCTAGTAGTGGCTGTGTCATGCACCTGCCAATGGAGGAGTCTATTGCGAAGAGAAGAAGTAGTTAGTGTGATGTCCAGGTTAGATTCTCCAGTTCCCGAAGAGTAGGTGGTTGGTTGTCCTGGTCTGTTGATGATTTCAAGGCTGCGTGAGGCAATGAATTCATACAAAAGATAGGTGTAAGGTGTAAGGTGTAAGGTGTATTTAGTGTCAGACGGCACCAGGGGTTTCCCCCATCTCCGTGTTGCTTTCATTGTGGGTGTACCAGTTCACTGGGAAATGCCAGAGATTTAAAAGTGTGTGGGCTTTGTATCTGTGTGATGTCCTGTACCGTTGTTCATCTGGTCGTTTAGCCGCTGGACCCCTGCTGAGGCCCAACGTTGCCCCACCTTCGCCCCGTGGAGGCAGACCAGGAACCCAGTAGTTTTAGTTTCACTCTGGCAGGTCCTGCCACCTAATTTCCTGAGATTTCAGAGGCTAGGACCTTAAAAAAAAAAAAAAAAAAAAAAACGCGCGCGCTCTTTTATATGCACGTACGTACAGACAGAGACATATATCCATCATCGTCGGTTTGATGATCGTTAGGTGAGGGGGATAATGCTTGCATAATAAAGGCCGAAAGAATGGGCGAACGGGAATTTTGACATAATTAAGTTTTTGTGTGTGGGACATTCGCTAGCATAAAGATAGAGTGGGTGGGAGACTGAAGGCTGGGGGGGTTAAGGCAGAAATATGGGGATGATAGAGTAGGCAACCCCAAAAGTCAGTGAAGCATGCCCATGCCTCACCAGGAGAAAGTAGGGGGCGCCGGGGGGACTATCCCACCACCGGCGCAGGGGAGGGGGTGGAAAGGCACCAGGCAAGGGAGCCCAGTGAGCTGAAGAACAGATGTTCTTTGGTTATAATGGTAGTGGGTTGTGGGCTGCGGCCATTTGGTTTCTCCTCGTCCTCCTCCTCGTGAACAGTGCCTGTGCATAATCCGAGAAGGCTTGATACTCCTCCTTTGTGTCTAGGAGGTGATGTTCTTGTCCCTGTGGTAAGTAGTGGATTCTGGTGAGTAAAACACCACGTAGGTCTTCATAGAGCCTGCAGTCATACATTAGGTGCTGCCAGCTCTCCAGCCCCCCGCAAGTGCAAGTTGGATCAACCTGAATCCCAAGTAGAGACAGTTTGGCATTAATAGCTCCGTGTCCAGTTAAGAGGTACGTTGCTTGTAGACCTGGGGAGAACCAGTTGGGTGAGGTTGGGTAGTTTTGTTCAATATTGGGTAGAAATTTCTTTGTGATCTCTCCCTTTTGAGAGTTGCTCCACCTTTCCTGCCATGCCTGCTGCAGGTGAGTTTGTATCCGCTTCTTTTCCACATTTCTGTTGCTGGTTAGGTCAATAGTGAACCCCAGAAAAGTCTGTGGGGTGCCTTTGTCTAGGTAGTATAGTAGGCCGCGTTGTATGATTTCTAGGTCCAGCGGGAGAGTGCCTGCGAGCACTTGCAGGGCGTGGGTGCTCACCGTGCGGCAAGCGCGAGTGATGGTTAGGAGGATGGATCTGTGAATTTGGTCCGTGATACGTCTGTTTACTGCTGTTGTAGTTTTTTGAAACCATGCACCGGATGCGTAGGTGACGATCGGAGTGAAGATAGCTTTGTAGAACAGTTTGAGGACTCGCTTTTTTAAGCCCCATTCTTTACGCGTGACCCTGGCAACCATGGCTGCGTAGCGTCTTATTTTTTTACGGAGATATTTCAGATGGTCCTGAAATGACAGTTTTTGGTCCAATATCACGCCTAGGTATTTCAGTTGGTTGGAGAATTTGATTGTTTCCTGCCCAATTTTTATTTGCGGAGGCCGCCTAAGATCAAGGCGTCCCTTTAGTAGGATGGAGTTTGTTTTTGTGGAGGATATTTTGAGTTGATTTCGGTTTGCCCATTCTTGGAGAGTGGTCAGGGCCCGATTTGCGAGGACCTCTAACGCAGCTCTTGAGTTTGCCTGTATCGTGAGAATGAGGTCGTCCGCAAATGCCTGAGATTGTACTTCATTGAGATCGATGTTAAGAAAGGTGTCCAAGACAATATTCCACAGTAGTGGGCCAAGGACCGAACCTTGAGGGCAGCCCCGATGGACATGCCTGGAGAGTGTGCCATAGGGGGCGGTGACTTTGATGGTTCTGTTGCTTAGGTAACTTTTGATGGTGTTATAGAGGTTTTCCGGCATGTTGGCTTCGCGCAACCTCGCCAGGACGCTCGGCCACCAAAGTGAGTCGAACGCCCCAGCGAAGTCGACGGCTATCACTAGGAAGTACTTTGTATTACATCTGTTTACCTTGGTCAGGAGGTGAGTTAAGGCATCCACGGCGGAGGTTCCCCGTCTGAAGCCGAATTGGTTTGCTGAGGCCAGGCCTGCCTCATCATAGTAATGTTGGATCCGTGTGTAAAGTAGTCGTTCAAATAGCTTACTGATAACTGTCAAAAGTGCAATGGGCCGATAGGAGTCTGGAAGGTGTGGTGGCTTTGTTGGATTCTTTAGGATGAGTTTAACGTTTGCCATCTTCCAGGAATTCGGGAAGATACCTTCTCTGAGACAGAGGTTATATAGGTTTAGTAGTAAGTTCGGAGCGTACTCTACCGTTTTTTTGATAATTTCGGGTTCCAGAAGGTCCGGTCCAGGGCATCTATTTCCCTTTATTAGGTCTGCTGCATTGCTGATCTCTTCCATGGTGAAAGGGTGCTCTTTTGTTGCCGTTTGATGAGTCTCGTTGGCTTGGCAAACTCGGCTCTGTTCTGTTGTCATTGTTTGTATCTCTGGATGAAAGGCAGCGTCAAGGATATTGTTGATGGTGTGTTCCCAAGTATAGTGGGATTGTTAATGACAGTACACTACTGCAACAGGATCAAAAAAAGTTAGACAGATGTAGGGTTGCTAGACATCCTTTATTTTAGCCAAACTGTCCTTGTCCTTTATTGAAACTAGAAAGGACGCAATTTGTCCTTTATTTTCATTTTTCAATGCCTGTGCCTCGTAATGGCAGTGGTGGATTTCCACAGCCATAGGAGGCATACGCTTTGGACCCTACATGTCTAGGGTCCCCCAAACCGAAAAAAAATTACAATTTCATTTCAAAGCTTTAACGGGGGTATGTTAAAAACCCCTCAAATGCAAAATCTGCCACTGAGAAATGAATCATAAAGAGATAATCTTAACCTATTCTAGCCTCTCCAGCCCATATATGTAGTTTCACAAACACCATGCACTTAACTTCATACTTCTCGATGAAATTATATTTTTTTGACAAAGCATAAATACTTGCACCTGTGTGGCCATGATCTAATTTTCACGAAAATCCTGCAACTGGTAGATAATTAATAAAATCATAGGTTTCGGAAAAATCACTTTTTATAATATGGAGTTCAATGGCTTTGTTTAAACTGTTTTTCTTATAACTTTACAAAGAAACATTTATCTACTTCATTTATACGGTTATAGGCACCTACATATTTCATGTTATATATAAACATATTTTATGTTTTGGCCATCAAAAATATAATTTTCCCCAAAAAAGAAGAGGCTTTGTTCTTATAACAAAAATTGGGAGCAAGAAAATGAATGGCTAGCTTCAACAAATGATCCTCATGATGCGAGTTATCTCACATACAGAAATGTATTTAAAGTTAGCATTGACAAGACTCCATGACCTGCCCTGGTAGCCCATTTGCACTGCTCGGCAAACCTCATATTTGACTGCACAATTATCCCCAAGTCTTTTCCACTTCCCTGAGTGTAGTACAACACAGTTGGTACATTTCTCTTCAGTTATTGCTACCCTCCCTTATGCAGTACTTTGCATTTGTCAATGTTAAACTTCAGTTGCCACTTTTCAGCCCATTTGCCCAACTTATCTAGATCCAGTTGGAGTAGCATACTGTCTTTATTGTTATTAACAACCCTGCCAACCTTTGTATCGTCTGCAAACTCAGACATTAAACCTGATATACCTTCATCAATATCATTGATAAATATACAAAACAACAATGGGCCCAGCTCCGAACCCTGGGGAACTCCACTAATAACATTTGTCCATCTAGAGCAGTGTCCATTGATTACCACTCTCTGTCGTTTCCCACTCCATAGCAGAGTTTGTCTCCAATGCCACACTGCTCCAATTTGTACAGCAGTCTTACATGTGCAACAGTATCAAAAGCTTTTCTGAAATCCAAATATATGATATCAAAATTATTTTTGGCATTCAGTTCCTTTGTGACTACATCATAGTATTATCAAATTGGTCAGACAAGACCTCCCTTTAACAAACCCATGCTGTGTCTTAACTATTACTACAATCTTGTCTAGATGATCCTGCAATGCTTCTTTAACCAGTGACTCCATTTTTTTCCCCGGAAAACAAGTTAAACTACTTATATACAGCAGTATCTTCAGTTAGTAATTAGTCTCTGGCTGGTAAATTTTGATGGCTCTACACAATAGGAATAAATTTAAATAAATGTGAGGTATCTCCCTTGGGCTATTCTTTCAAACATATAGCTATATATACAATTAATTATTTTTTTTTAGTTACTTTTAAATTAAAAGACACAGGTCTATTTCACTTATTTTTAGGCATAGGCATCATCTGGACCTTTTTTGTCATATTTTGGAAATTTCTGAATTTGATGTTAAAATTAGATTAAGTATTACCATTTAGATTTAACAGTTTATAAGTTTAAAATTTGCCTGATCAACTGCTTTTTTTTAAAGTTGTTCTTCAACCTCGGTCAAAAAATATCAATATATTTCTGAAAAGAATATAAACCAATTTTATTTAAATAAAATGTGGAGATACAACATATTGAGAAAAAAGCAGCTGATAATAGGCAAAATTTAAATTTGGAAATTTTGAAATTTAAATGGTAATGCTTAAAAGTTTGAAAATTTCAACCAAAATCTGATAAAAATTATCTGAAAAATGTGAAATAGCCTATACCTCAAAAATTAGCAAGATACTCTAGTGCCTTTTAATTGAAATGCCTTATGTATATACAGTATTAGCACACAATGGTAATGAGTACACACACAAAACACTCCCTTTACCTTCCAGAGTGACTTCACGTTTGAATGATTATCTTTTCCATTGTTTTATATGTATGACCAAGCTCGTGCTTTAAATTAAATAGAATCACAGTTTTAAGTTAAAATCATAAATAACAGCTCAGTTTATATTTACACTATACCAGTACTTATATTATATGCATTTGATAACAGCTGTCATTAGAAGTAGAAACCAATGAGAGACTAGCATTATTACTACCTCAAGTCTCTCCAGACAATATTGCCCCTAAGAATACAGTTATTATATGTTTCTTTGCTTCACTGTTATTTTTAAAACTTTAGAAATGCATTGTAACAGATTTGGCCCCTTGGATCTTGTTATAACAAAGTTGGATGTATATCTGATTAGCCATTATAAGTAAGCCATCTGCATGTTTTGAATATACTAAACCAAATAGCATCATATGAAAAGTGTTTTAAATGGTAAAAAACAGTCTGTGATTATTCTTTCATTTGTGCAAAAGCCATATTGACATTATAATGAGATAACAATGAAATTATAGCTGGAAAATATCAGGACACCTGTTGTAAGCACAAGATGAGTTCACTTTCCCATTTTGTGCCTTAAAAACTGTCTGGACAGTTAACATTACCAAATTTATAATCATAAATTTCATAAAGCGTATATATTTTTTAAAAATATGAAAGTTTCTTAAATTAATTTTTTCATTTAATTTAAGCATAACTAATAATCACTTTTCTCATCCAGGTGGTTATTTAAAATAATAATAATAGAGTAGATCTTTGTTGAACTGGTAACTTTAGAGGTGTGAATAGAAATATTACAATTCTTCGGATACTTATTTTTTGTATATGTTAATTATATTAATACCCTTGACTGATAATCAAAAATTTTAGAATCTCTGGCTATCATAATTTTCTATTTCTACAAATACTTTGAAGCCTCTCTCTCTCCCCCTCTGTATTAAACATGTATACAAAAAAGAAAAAGAAAATTTTTATAGCTGTCCTGTGTTTTTTCTCCTCCAGTCTTATAGTACATTGAAATTTGTTGTGCTCTTAAACCTGGATTCTTTATTTGTAATTTGTGATATATCATCAAAAAAGTTTTTGGAATATATATTTTTTAAAATGTTGCTCCCAAGGTAATCTCTCCCAAACTTGATACAGTGTAGTGTGTTGATTCTGCTACTCTTAGCTTCTGGAAGCCCTGTTTTTTTCATCCACTTTAATACATCCTGTGATGTTTTAAAAATCCCAGAATTCTGGGATTCTGAGATATGCTTTGTTGAGCATATATATTTGGAGTTATGCAGAACTAAATCTGAAGAATACATAGAGTAAAGAATGCCACAAGCAACATTATTCTTGGCCTGAAATTATCACACATTTAGACTGGAATGAGCCGATCATCTCAAATGTTAAAAGCAAGTTGACCAGTTTTTTTTTTTTTTTTTTGATATTGATTATATTATGCATCAAGATTTTTTTTTACACTCGGCCAGACCATCTGCCACCATTTCTACAAAAGTCTTCAATGAGTACTGGATGGGTTGTCAAAGTGTTTGAATGCCCAACAATCATATAGAGATATTATACAGATGACCAGATCACTGATACTGCAAAATGACCAAGAATGGGAGAAATTTATCTGTTTTCTCAATCATCTCTTTGTGCCACTAAAACTAAACTTTTTGCAGTCATATGGTAAGATTTTATGACATTTCAAAGATCCAGAAAAAAAAAAAGAACTCACAACGTAGGAGCTGTGGAAACATGCCCATCACTGATCATTATAGCTACAGACTCCAATACTGAGTCTCCATTATGGCTCAGTACCTCCACTGACCCCAGAGGACAACAGGAGAACTTCATAGTTGCACTAACCTACACATCCTAAATAAATACAACCAACCCAGTACCTTCACAATAAATGGTGAGTGTAATATTGACCTGACTCTCACAACTGAAAGCATTACTAACTATATATCAAACTGGGCCATGATTGAGGATCTTACATGTAGTGACCACCGCCTGACTAAAAGAATAACTCCAAAGAAATCATCTGTTCCTTGGTGGAGTTTAAGAAAAATTTTTCACAGGGCAAGGAAACTATTAAAGACAATGCCCTTGGCCTCCCGGTGAAATACAGAGACTCAGAAATGAATACAGAACCATTTAACATCAGTATAATCGCAAAATTTTAAAGCAAAAAATCACTTCCTGGCAGTCTTTCGTGTGGACCTGTGGGGGCTGCGCTATAAACTTAGTAGAGATTAAGTGCCAACCAATGATATTATTATTAATAGCCAAATGGTGAAAGGAAGCCTGAGGCTTATGCTGCACCAGGAAAAAAAAAAAAAGTTCCCGAGTTACCCTGAGAGAGAGAAAGAGAGAGAGAGAGAAAAGTAGAAGGGAATCACCAAGAAACAGAAGAATGATGATATCCAGCTCGGGACCCTGGGTGTGCCAAGCCCATACTCACAAGATGTGAGCCCCCGGGGTTAATATTTATAACTCTATACTAACTGACGACTCTGAAACCACAACTTGTCACGATTCTGGATAAACTTTTCCCTCAAGGAGATAAGTCAACAGACTCTCCCACTCAATCCATAACAAGAACCCTCAATCTTCAGTACTCCTGTACTGTGGATACCAACATGTTTACTCAACAAGAGCTTCAAACAGCCTAACATCAATGTCTAAAAATGTTCTCAATCTTGACTTGCTAGAAATTGCTGTCATTAAGAAGTTCGGATAAACATCCTAAAATCTCTTCAACATATGTCTTCTCTGCGGTGCTTTTCCCCGCCTCTGGAAGAAAGCGCTAGTCAGACTACTAAGAAAACCCAATAAACCTCCATCACATTCCAAGATCATAAGATTCATGTCCCAAGAATCTATGATCTCTTCCAAGTTCAAGATATCTTTTTTTTACCTCACCAGTATGGATTTGTTAAGGGCAAGTCCAGTAAAGATATACTTCGTGCATTAAGAAATTACCTCCAGAGTTCCACATCCAAATATGAAACGGCCATCTTCATAGACTTTGAGGGTGCTTTTGACTCCCCCTGGTGGGAGAGCACTCTCACAAGTCTTCAGAAAATCTCATGCTCCTCTCAGTTGTACCAAGCTATCTAAGACTACTTTGATCACAGATTTATACAGGTTACTTCAAAACCATGCAGCATAACAAGCTATCAATAGAGGGTGTTCTTGGGGTCTGCTCCTCTGGAACGTCACAATGAATACAGGGATAACCAGAAATTTTGATTTTGCTATGCCACTTGTATATGTTGGTGAACTTGCCATTGTCTTCTCTGGCAACTCCAGGCAACAAATTCAAGAAAGACCCTCTCCAGTCTTAAAGGATCTCACTGAATGGGCAACTGTCAACAAACTTAATTTCTCCATCCAAAACTTGGCACATGATTTTTAAAGGACAACTAAATATTCATCATCCTCCTATCCTGAATAATATCTTTTGCTCCGCCTGGGGAAAAAGATATTTTCAAGATAGGAGGATAGGACGACTGATAACAAGGCAAATATATCATTTTTGATATATTTGTAATTACTTTTTGTCACAGTTGGCAGGCGATGTGAGCAGGTTGTGAAGGGCGTCCACAGTAGAAAGTCCAGGTTTAAATCCAAATCGGATTAAAGCTGCAAGGTTAGCATTCTCATAGTGCTGGAGGATTCTTTGATATAGGAGTCTTTCAAAGAGCTTACTTATAACAGGAAGTAAAGCCTGTAGGATTGTGGTAGGACGGGGATTGTTGGGATTCTTTATAATTAGTTTTAAGTTTGCAACTTTCCAGTCATTGGGAAACATTCCAGCTAGTAGGCAGCAGTTGAAGAGATCAAGAATCATCTCCGGGCAGAATTCAGTGGTGGACTTTTTTATTATCTCTGGCTCCAGAAGATCTCTCCCTGGGCATTTTTTGTTTTTAATGAGTGTTGTAGTGCTTCCAAGTTAAAGGGAGATTCCAGGTTCTAAATTTCGTAGTTGTTGTTATCAAGGCAGAGTTGCAATTGCTCCTCTGTGGCTGGGGCCGTGGGCTGCTGGAAGGTGACGTCTAGAATGTTGCAGACCGTCTGCTCCCATGAAGTAGTCAAAGTGCCTTGTGGGGTCCTGGTGGTGGTGACCACTGTCTCCCTGGGGAGCTTACTGTTGGTGACTTTGTACACCACCCGCAGGGGTTGTCATTACCAGTAGTGGACACTAGTGTTTCCCAGGAGCGTTTTTTGCATTCTCTTATCTTTGCTGTGTATCTGGTGCGAGCCTCTCTGTATAGGTTTTTTATGGCTTCGTCCTCATGCTCAGGCCAGGAATGCCGCGCTCGTTGGAAAGCCTTACGTTTTGAAATTGTTTCTCGCCATAGACAGGCGAAGTTCTGACACCACCAAGGGACTGCGCCAGGCATTGGATTCTTTTTCCTTATTGCTTTGTCAGCTGCATTTGTTTAACTTTATGATTTCCTGTTGGAGCTCATCTAGGTCCTTTGAGATCAGCAATACGGTGTAATTGTTGCTGCATCCACCATCAGCAGAGATTGAAAAGCTCCCAATTTGCTTTCTGGATTGCATATCTGTGTATTATCTGTTTGGTTGGCCTCTGCCGGGCAAGGTTTCTGCCCATTTGGTAGGTGATGACTTGGTGGTCCACGAATCTTAGACAATCCAATCTGTAATGTTGCCAGAGAAGGATCTGGTCCAGAGCGATATGTCAATCGTTGCCTCCCACAGGATGTTACAGAATGTTGGGAGGTTATTTGAATGGTTTAGTATTGCAAGGGAACTCTTCCAGCCGATGTCCATTTCTTGTTCCTCGTCTATCTGTTGTAGAGCTGTGCCAAGCTGGGGATCGACAGTTGACATCGGCCCCCAAGATGATCTCCTTTGGGAGTATTTGCAGGACAGATTCTAGGTATCTGATGACTGGATCAATGTCCTCCCCAGGCCTTCAGTATATGGAGATGGTATAGAAGTTTCCAATGGGCTGATGATGTGGGAACAGACTGCCCAGGCTCTACAGAGTTGGGTAATCTTGGTTGCTATTAGGTTTGGATTTCGGACTGCAATGGCAGCACATGGGGTGTCGTCTGACTGAATGATTTTATATCTTAATGGGTACCCCCCTGACCCGGCACATGTGGATATATGGTTCCTGAAGTATAACGAGATCCAAGTTTCCTTCTGCTTTTAGCCGAACCTGGTCAGACACAACTCGTGCCCACTGTGCATTGACTTGGAAGATTTTGATCACAGTTGCATTGAATCCTTTAGGGTGTGGAGCCATAATCGGTTATTGTTTGCTAGTAACTCCTGGTGTTTTGATAAACTGGGCACTTGTTTACTCAAATTGAGTGGGAACTGTCCATCTTTAGGCTTTTGCAGTTCAGACGGGTTGCTGAGCTTTGTTTGGGCAGGTGTTATAATTGTGCCCTTTATCTAAGCAGTGGCCACAGGTTGGGATGTGTGCCCAAATCTGCAACATTTAAAGCACTTGGGTACAGACATGTGCTCACAAAAGCGGTGGCTGCCCCAGTTGATGTAAATTCTTGACTGCATATTAAGAAACTGCCATGTGCTTGGTGCCAGTTCAACAACCCAGTTGTAGGAGTTTCCAGTTTTGGACTTAGTTGAAACTTTTGGTGTTATGAGGTTCTGATTATTTTGGTTGGGTAGGTAGTTTGGGAGGTTGCGTTGATATATCTCCTGAGTGAGTTGTTCTGCAGTGATATCCCTGTCCAGATCGAAGATTATTATGGAGGGTCCTCTGGTTTTAGGGGACTCAGCTGCTAGGACAAGTGTGGGGATCATTGGATTTTCTTTGATTCTCTCAGCCGCCTCATTGGACTCCGTCTCAATAACCACACCGATATTCCTTGTCTTACATATTGTCTTAATTCTGGTTGTTTTAAATTCTTCTCGCAAGTTGGTCATAACTTGGGTTTTAACCCCTTCACTAGATTGGTGAACAGTTGTGTCAAGCGGGCAAAGTACTACTACGTGTGGTTGGTTTCTTAGTTGGTGGTTTCTTCTTTGGGATTTATCTGGTTGTTCCAATGGCCTGTTTATCGGTGCTCTGCACATTTGCATAGGTAGGGGCGTGCTGTGGCATTTTGTTGCCCCTACCTTCAAGGAATGCTTCAAGCTTGGCAGCATTCTTTTCGGATCCTAGATGAGTATTTAGTAGGATTGTTTCTAATTTGCTCCAAAGGATCACAATGTCTCCACGGTGTTGATGTTACAGGATTCCTTCATTAAATCCTCGATCCCACCCTGCCTTCAAGCATGGGATCTAATGTATGTGTTGACTGTTTGTTTGGTTGCATCAGTTACATCAGGGACTGCTACTTGGGAGCCTGAGTTGTCTTGTGGCTTTTTTGTTTCGCTATGTGATCTTACAACTATTGTTGCATTTGTCATTTTGGAGGCAAGGCTAATGCTAAAGGCTGAGTCTGGTATCTTCCAGCTTGTCATTTTTTCTGTTATAGGTGGGTCGCTCTGCCTATTCGGGCATCCAGTACATCCATGAAATAAATTTTAGGCAGTCGTATCCATTTTTCGTATGTGTGGAGTAATGCGGATACTCGGTGTCAAGCAGTGAGCATGGGCCTCCGTGTTATGGGCATGGGGTGTCAGTAGTGCTGCTGGGTTGTCTGGTTTGACTGATTGAGTCGCTTTCCCTTCCTCTTCTGCTTTTGCTTCTTGATATTTTTCTGTAAAGCTCAGTTGTACTTTCTTCTCTTGGAGGGCCGTCTTTAGCTTCTCCTTCTCTATCGTTGTTTCTAGTAGGAGCCTTTGAGAAATATGGAGCCTTTCCATGTGGTTCCATATTTCTGTTATGTCTGATATCAGTTTCTCTGTGATTTGTGAACCTTGTTTCATAATGTCTAGGAAATTTCCCCTAAGAGCAATGACGAGGTCTGTTGTGGGGGTTATCAAGAGAAGTTTCATCAGCCGTCTGAACTTCTCCTGGATCCTCCGCATCTTTTAGTGTGGTGTCTTTCTGTTCTTTTGTCCTTGCCGGGAACTCTTTACATAAAATATCCACTAGTTGGATGGAAGGCTCCTGTGATATCTCAAGTTTAGCTCTTAGTTCCTCAGGCGTTATGGGGAGTTCTTCTGGTGGGATTGCACCCAGAGGCTCGCACTCCTTTGGTGCAGGGTTATTGATAGTTTCCCTGCATTTCCTTCATTATTAGATTCTTTTTTCCATTGAGATAAGTACATTTCTTTCGTTAGCAGTGGGGTTGTCACACTTTTTTGACATTTTTGTCGGAGGACGCCACATCTATTTGTGTACAAGTAGTGTGTTTGGAAAACTCAATTTGGCTTCCTGTAATTGAGGAATGCTCCCTCTTTCCAGTAATATCCTACTGCCACTTTTCCGATCTCACCATCAGGAGAACGGCAAGATAGAAAATTGCACACAAATTGTGATTGCACTACACTGTGTACACAATATCGGTCACGTGGCATGGAGGAATGGCTTGAAAATTAAACAAAAGTAAACAATAATATGATAGGGCATCAGTCTTAAAACATTTATGGACTTCAGTATAAGTACTTAAGTCAATATTTATTATTTAAGTATTTCAGAGGAAAGCCACTTCCCCAGTAATCGCGGCGATAGAAACAATGGCGGAGCCTTTGTTTACAAGAACGGTAGTCACTTGTAATCGCGACGTGCACAAGAACCGGTAACAAATTATAAGCATTGCAATAGATCAAAGAACACACTGTGGCAGATAATATAAGCATTATAGTATATCATTGTAATACGTATAATCACCAACAAGCAATTTATTAATTAACACAACTGTAAACAGTAGCCTATATCATCGCCCTAGAAACGTATGTGCACATCATTGATTTCTTTAAATCTACCATACAGAATATTTCAAAAATTCACATGACTAGTTCTTCCAGATTAAATCAATGGCGGGTGTTAGAATATTTTATACCCATAAATACAAACTAATTTAACACGAGCAAATACACAAACAACCACAGAGAGAGAAAGAAAGAGAGAGAGAGAGAGAGAGAGAGAGAGAACAGTGGCCCGTATGGCTACCACAAGAGAAGGGCAAGATCATCCAGCCCCAACAACTGGAAGTGCTTCCTGCGCAATGGCCCTAGTGACCACTCAAGAAAGGAGATAACGCTAAACCATGAAGTGAAGCATTGAAATGAATACGTACATCATGCAAGCATACTACGAGATAACGATATGACAACTTACAGGGCGTGACTACATACCAAGTGGCTGGAAGGATTCAGGTCAGCGGACAGCACCAAAGAAGGACCACGAAGAACCTGATAACTCCTGCAATCTTGGAAAAAATCAAGCAGGACGTGAGCGATCGACTAAAAAGGATAAAGAATACGAAACCAGAGGAGGAAGAACATACCACCACCGAACCAGAGGAGGAACAGCAAGAAGAAATACTTATTTTTCAAGAAGAAACACAGCAGCTGAAGTGGAAATGGACGAGGTCATGATATCCAGAATAGAGGACGAGTGGAAGAAGGCCCTAACAGAATTCGAAGGAACCACACAAAGACTCATGTGATACCGAAGCAGTGGCTGAATAGAACCTTGTGGAGAGCCACAGGTCACGTGAATCGCACATAATACCGCATTACCACGACAGCAATGGGCAACAATGGAGACCATCCTCACAGCCGTGTATTGTGCTGCGGTAGCAGCCAAGAGGAATAATGGAAGTGAAGCAAGAGACCAGCAGCAAAAGAACCAAAAACAGAGGGAACCACCAGCTTGGGGAATGAATACTTCAGCTGAAGATAGAAGAATTAAGAGTCAAGATAGGTGAATTGACCCTGTACCAACAGGACAATAAGAGTAAGAAATTAATTGGAAAATTAAAGAGCACCCTCAAGAGAGACAGCGTCCAGAGCAAACGAGAGAAAAAAAATTACACAATAGGATGTACTTGGACACATTGAAGCAGAACTTTCTTGCACTCAGCAATAAATGCCAATTACAAAGAGAGTTCCCAGAGGAAAATAAACAACAGAATCTTCGATGAGGACGAAAGAGGCTTCTACAGTCTCGGAGAAGACGACAAAGAAGGGAACGGACCACCCGAACAGAAGACGACTGAGTAGTTCTGGGGGAACATATGGAGAAGGGAAGTAAGACATAAGAAATAGAACGCAAGAAAACCAAGGTAGTGCAAGAAATAAGTTCGGGAGATCTGGGAAGATGTAAAATAGACGATCAAAAATTCTCACAACTGGCGAACTTAAGGTAGAGATAACGTCCACAACTACTGGTACAAGAAGCTCACTTGCGCCCAAGCACCGGGCAGAGCCTTTCACCCGAATAATAACGCACCCAGAGACAATCCCGAAGTTTTTTACTCAAGGAATCACCTATCTGAAGCCTAAAGACGAAGATACAAGGAACCCTGCGAAATATAGGCCAATCACCTGCCTCCCAAAATGTACAGGATCCTTATCAACTGCATAACCAGGAAGATATCAGACCACTTGTTGAGCCAGAGAGCAGAAAGGATGCAAGGAACCATTAACCATAGATGCTGCAGTTATGGAGAGAGCCTACAAGAAGCGCGCAAAATGTACACAGCCTACATCGTTTACCGGAAGTCCTTCGACTCTGAGCCCCATATCTGGCTAATAGAGGCGCTAAACATCTACAAAGTCAATCCGAAAGTTCCTAGGAGAAAAGATGGCAAAATGGAGTACCACCATTAAGGTCAAAAACATCACAACCAGGCAAAACCACCATCAGGAGAGGAATCTTTCAGGGAGATGCCCTGAGCCCATTGTGGTTCTGTCTAGCACTTAACCCGCTATCTACCATGCTCAACGGCAGCAAGTATGGATATAACCTCAAAGAAGGAAGGAAGAACCCATACACCGTCACCCACCCGATGTACATAGATGACATCAAGTTCTACGCGGCAACCGAGAAGCAACTCCAACAACTACTCCAGATCACCGAAGAATTCAGCAATGATATTATGATGGAATTTCGTCTAGACAAATGCAAGGCCCACGGATTGCAACAAGCGAAATTAGTCAACAGAAACTACTAGCTGCTGACTGGTAAAGAGATCGAAATTATGACAGTACCAGAGACCTAAAAATATGTAGATATAATGCAGACTCAGCAGTTAGAACACAAGGAAATCAAGAATTGCCTGACCGATAAACACTAGCATTAGCATTAGTAGAGGCATTTGATGCAAGAAAGCAAGCTTATGCAGCATCAGCCAAAAAAAAAAAAAAAAAAAAAAATCATGAGAGACTTAGAGCTTCCTGAAAGCAAAACTGAATGGAGAGAACACAGTTAAAACCATAAACACCTCTGGAGCTCCAGTACTAACATTACCCCTTTTGGGGTAATGGCGTGGATTAACACTGATGAGCTTGGCTTTGTCATAATATTGTGATTGTCTTTCATTCGAAAGACAAGGACAATTATGATCAAGAACAAAAACTACCATCCGAAGTCATCAGTGGAGACACTAACTCACAAAGAGGGAAGAAGTGGCGTGAAAAACCTGATAGAGCAACAGAAAAAAGTGATAGTTAACCTGAAGGATTCCTTCAAGAACAACACAGCACCACTCCACCAGGCAATAAGGAAGATAGATAAGTGGCGTACCCCATTCAACCACGCGATGAGCCCCCTCCCGTCCAGACGGGAAAAGAAATGAAGCTAGAAATATGGGTAAAGGAGACGATCCATTACAGACACTACAATGACCTCCATCAAGATCACATCGATAACATTGCTTCCAATGCATAGCTCACAACTGGGACGCTTTTTACCGAGACTGAAGGATTCATGATGGCCATCCAAGGCCAGGTAATCAACACCATAAACTATAGAAAATACATCGCAAAGCAGCCCGGAATGTCAGATGACACATGTCGTTGAGGCCAAATGGCCTCATAAACGAACCAACACATCACACGGGGTTTCAAGGTGATCACACAGACCGAGTTCGCTCGTAGACCCGACTACGTAGCCAGGATAATACATCAGAAACTAGCCAGGAAACACCAGTTGATCAAATAAAGTGTACCATACAACAATTACGAACCCCGGGCAGTACTAGAGACCCCAAACCACAAGCTGTACTGGTTCTGCGCCATAATAACGGATAAGAGCATCCCGCACAACAGACGGGATATAACCCTTGTGGACAAGATGTAAAAGGCTACCTACATGGTTGACACAGCGGAGTCCAATACTAGCAATATACAGAAAACACATGAGAAAAATATTTGGAAGTACACGAACCTGGGACATGAGGTCAAGGAAATGTGGCATATGCAAGAAGTAACGACCATCCCGATCATCGTGTCGACCACGTGCATGGTGCCAAAGACCATACTTAGCAGCGAAGCAACAATAGGTCTCCCAGAAAACACATACAAGGAACTCCAGAAAGTCGGAATCCTGAACACCTGCAGGATAGTCAGAGAGTTCCTGAACCAACAGTAACACCAGACATTACAACCACCCTGTGTACTCGGTAGCAGTATGCATCACGGAGAGTGGAATCCTCCATCAGGGAGAAATAATATGAGCAACAACGATAATAATAATAATAATAATAGCTCCTGCCATCTTGAAAAAAAACAAGCAGGATGTCAGCGATCAACTGTAAACACAAAGAATGGGGTCAATATGGAACGGGAGGAAGAACATCATACCATGGAACAAGAGGAGGAACAGCAGGAAGAAATACAACCCAGTTAGCTGTAGTGGAAAGAGACAAAGTCATGATATCCAGAATAGAACACGAGTGGAAGAAGGCCCTAACAGAATTCGAAGGAAGGGACTCCACAAGAACTCACTTGATACCTAAGCAGAGGCCAAGGAAAATCCTGTGGAGAGTAACAGACCACCTCAATCGGTAAATAATGTATGTCACATGATCTTGACAACAATAGTGTAACTCTGGAGGCTATCCACACAGCCGTATACTGTGCTGCCATAGCAGCTACTAGGATTAATGTGGAAGAAACGAAAAACCAGCAGCAGAAGAACCGAAAACAGAAAGAACCGCAAACCTGGGAAAGAAGGCTTCAGCAGAAGATAGAAGAATTAAGAGGCAAGATAGGTCAGTTGCCCCAGTAACAACAGGGTAATAGAAGTAAGAAATTGATTGGAAAGGTGAAGAGCATCCTCAAGAGAGACAGCATCCACAGCAAACATGAGACCAGAAGTCAGAGAATAGGGGAATACTTGGACACACTGGAGCAGAACCTCCTCGCACTCAGCAAGAGACTATGCAGATACAATGGGTGTTCCCAGAGAAAAATAAACAACCGAATATTCTATGAGGACCAAAGAACCTTCTACTGGAAACTGGGTGAAGATCAGAAAGCAGGAAACGGACCACCTGAGAAGAAGACGATCGAGGAGTTCTGGGAAAATATCTGGAGCAGTGAAGTAAGACATAACAGCAGATCACCCTGGATAGAAGTAGAACGGACGAAACCAAGGACATACAAGAGATGAGAGAGTGGGAGATTCGAGAAGAAGAAGTAAAACAGTCGATCAGAATCACCCACAACTGGCAAACTCCGGGAATTGATAACATCCACACTACTACTGGTACAAGAAGCTCACCTGCACACACAAGCACCTAGCAGAGCAGTCCACTCGAATGATAAGGCAATGAGTGTTTGTGTGCTCCTGCTTTTGTTGAATATATCTACGGATCTAGGCCACCCCCCCACTGAAGAAATGTCACCTCGCTTTTACTAAATATTGGTGAGTTTAGTGATATAAGTTTGATAAAGGTTGGTAAAGGGGTTGTTTAGAAATAAGCAGTTAAAATTTACAGACTTGTAAATTTTTTTAATGACATCTCTCCATAGACTTTCAATGGTAAATCGGAAAGCACATGGCATACCTAAGACTAACGTAGCTGACTACCTGTAGTGTAACATAGAGTCACATAGGAAAAGCATTGGCATCCATTGTGCTTAATAGAAGAAGCCAATAAGGAGTCCTTATTGATGTTTTTGGAGGGAAAACTTTCTTGGTAGTGGCCATTTTTTCTGCATCTACATAGAATAATTTAGAATAATATAATTGAAATGGAAAATATAAGACACTCAAAGTGCTAAGTGTTTGAGTGGACAGTATGCCGATCGGGCTAGCCAGGTGGGTAAAGTGCCTGCCTGGCAACCCGAAGGTCGGGGGTTCGAATCCCGCCTGGGGATTGGATCACAGTAAAATGCAAAACTTTGGGAAGTGCATTATGGCCATAGAAGCTGATGGACCAACTAACAAGAAAAGAAAATTACCCCAGGGGCTCACATCTGGTGAGTATGGGCTTGGCACACCCAGGGTCCTAAGCTGGATATCATCATTCTTCTCTTTCTTGGTGATTCCCTTCTACTTCTGATTCTCTCACTCAGGGTAATTCAGATTTTTTTTTTTTTTTTTTTTTGGCAGGTGCTGGTGCAATATAAGCCTCAGGCTTCCTTACACCTTATCGCTAATAATAATAATAATAATAATAATAATAAAAGGAAAAGTGGACAGTATTCTCATACCACTACATATAAATTAGATATGGAGTATTTTGGGCTATTTTTGGTGTGCTTTTGAACTCAAATATCTCTTCACCTATTGGTTGAATTGGGACCAAACTTTGTATAGAAATCCCCCTCCAAATTAACCAATTTACATAATTATTTAGGTGCCACCTGGTGGCTAGAACGGAAGTTACAAAACTCATTATTTTGCAATTTCAAAAAATGCATACAATTATTCTTCCAGCTGGTTTCCAGTATATAAAAACTTTATATATTGTTATTTTTTGAAAGGTTATTGGTAAGTAATTTGAATACAAGGATCCAGACCAAAAAAAAATAACTTGAAAGAAGATGAATTCAAACTAGAGTGATACAAAATATTGTAATTTCAGGAAAGACTGCAATATTACTGTAAATTATACATTTTGTGTGTACTGTTTCATTCATCAACACAACACTATGGATTCTAGTGTATCATCTGTGCATGATTCTGATGGGGACTTGCTTTCGTCGGTTGCAGATAAGCCTACTAAATCAGCTGGGAAAAAACATCCCATAGTACTAAAATTAACAAGAAGTGATCAGGACACTTCGGCAGATGATAAATCTATTTCATCTGCTTCTGATCCCACTAGTTCTGTCCTGGATAAAAATCCAAATCAAAACAAAGATCCAAGCAAAGACACAGTTGCCATCGCTTTGGCTAATGCACAAGAATTCGTTCAAAATACATTATTCACCGAAGGCTTGGACCTAGTGAAGTCTTTAGATACCTCGGTTATACTTTCAACAATGACCAAGATTAAACAAGCACTCGGAGAGTTTTTATCTGCAGTTAGCAACAAAGTCACTAAGGCAGCCTCAAACTATATACATCGTTTGTGGTCAGACCTGGAGTCACATACGAATGCATTATTGATCGACAATGAACAATTGAAAGTAAAAACATCAAAATTACAAATATGCACTGAGGTTTTTCACCATCTAATCAAGGATCAACCCAAATAGCGTACCTTTGCTAAAGCAGTTAGAGGATCAACTGCTGCTGCAGCAAGCATTTAACGTACTGAAAATATTGTACATAAACCTAGAGAAGGAGATGAACAATTACAACATCAAATTTCTCAACTTCCTTTGGACGAAGGTGTTATTCCCCCATCAAAAAATTACATTAACGACCTAAAAACATCATGATATTGAGACCTAATGCCGATTCTGAAATTTCATCCAGTCAGGATGTTAGAATTAAAGTGACAGAGGGGTTCAAAAAAGAACATCAAGATATCAAAATCAAAAATATGAGGTTGCTAAGAAACAAAGGTCTCTTAATTTAAACTACTAACCCTATGGATGCAAAATAAAATTAGCAAAATGACGCAGCTGACAAATACAGGTTTGTCTAGGGACAAACCACGGTTACTAGACCCCACGGTTTTAATTTACGGTGCGCCGAAGGAATATACAAAGGAGGATATTTTAGAAGATTTCTTTATAAAGAACCTAAAAGATTATGGGGTTGAACAAGAGGAAGTTAAAAAAGGTACAACGTTCAGATTTAATTCAAGCTCTGGAAATAATATAACAAACTGGGTAATAGGATTCACCCCCCCCCCCCAAATTTTTAAACGCTTAATACAGAATGATCATATCTTTCTTGGCTTCACTTCACATAAATTCCGTCGTTTCACAGTGGTTACTAAATGTTTCCGCTGTCTGGCCTATGGCCATTCAGCTTTAAATTGCACACATAAGACCGTGTCTTGTGGCCACTGTGGAGGCGGTGGACGTGTTTGCTGAATGCATGCACAGGGAAGAACCCCCTCGGTGTGTCAATTGTAAAAGACGCAACAGAGATTTTCAGTCCGAGACAATAACTGTCCGGAGTATAAACGAGCTGTTGAACTAGTAAACCAGAAAACTCATAATGAATAATACGGCCACTACAATTTTTTTTAACGTTCTGGGTATGAATTTTGAGGGTATAAAAATACTGCAAAGAAATTGCCAGCGTTCACGAGTGGTCATGAATGAAGTAAGAGTGGCGATGTTTAAAAATAATTATGATCTTATATGTTTTCAAGAACCTTATTGTTCAGTCATAACCCTGTGACTCAAGAACAAATTTACGGACAAGTTTAAGAATTTTCTACAGAGACTCCTCCTAAAACTGCAATAACAATATGCAATCCTGAATTAGTAGTGACAACGATATCGGGAGAGTGTACAGACACTGTAACCTATCTTCTGATCTCGTCTCCAATTATTATTTTTTATGCAGTTTCTCTGTATTGCCCTCCGTCAGCAGATATTCAAACGTTCTTACATCAGCTGGATCGTATATGCACAAAATGTTCTACAGGGAATTTAATTATACGTGTTGACTTAAATGCCGAATCATTCTTTTTGGCACAATAGAATTTCAGACAACAGAGGTTCTGCTGTGGAAGATTTAATATTGTCTTACAATTTAGCAGCTCAAAATTTGCCAGACACACCTTACACATTCTCGTCCTTAAAATGGAACACCAAACATTGATGCAACTTTCACCTCTGTTAAACTGGACGGACAGATAACTAATTGGAATGTTCTACCATCACTTATTAACAGTGATCATAACGTTATAGTTCAATATCAAACCCACAGTTAGAAATGCTGATCTACAGCTGGTGGACTTGAGAAGATTAAATGGGGAAAAATTAAATGGGACAAGCTTAAGAATTTTCTAAATTTGTTCTTTCTTTCGTCCTGAGTTGGCTTCTACTTTAAATTCCTTATCTGCCATACAATATATTCAAACTATGTTCAGTCACACTTATTCCTTGCTATGAGCTACTCTGCTAAACGTAAACAATCCAGATGCCCATCTGTCCCCTGGTGGCCTTCGGAACTTACTGGATTAAGAACCCAAACCATGAATGCTAGGAAAACTTTCCAACGAAACAGGCACCTGGCAGACACTGATGTCCAGAGACTGAAACAACAATACAGTGATCTAAGGAAAAGGCTACATAAAGCTGTCGCAGATGCAAAAATTGAATGTTGGAAAACTTTATTCGTAACACGAATAAAACCGAAATGTGGGATCTAGTATACAAGATTTCCAGAAACTAGTTAATCTCCGGAGACATATAACACTGTTATAGTGGGCGGACAAGAAACCACCGACTGGTACTCTTCTGTTGAAAATATTGTAAATAAGCTTTTTCCTCAAGACAATCCAGAGGACGATTCTCCCGAACAAGCAGAAATTAAGAGAGACAATCAACAATATATTGGAACATGTAACGTCAATCCTTTTACTCTCGTTGAACTAGGAATAGCTATTTCCAAACTAAACAGTAAAAAATGTCCAGGGATGGATCTGATAGAAAGCCAGATAATAGTCAAATTTTATGACCTATTTCCCAATATCCTCCTCACTCTCATGAACAAGTGTTATATTGAGGGAATCATTCCAAGACTGTAGAAGATTGCCCTACTTAAAGTTTTACTTAAGCCTGGGAAGTCAACATCTAATCCCAGGGCTTACAGACCAATCTCCCTATTGACAAACTTGGGGAAACTTTTTGAAAGGCTGCTCTCTCCAAGGATACAAAACACGTTACAGGATACCCATCTATGTTCAATTAATCAGTTCGGGTTTAAAAAAGTTGTTTCTTCAACAGAAGATGTCACCCTCAAGAACTATGTAGAAAACACCCAAGCCAAGTACGTGTTGGCAGTTTTTATTGACTTTGAGGGGGAGCTTTTTACACGGTATAGTGGGAGAGTGCCCTTGTGTCACTGCACTTGTGAAGATGTGACAACTATACTTATAGAATCATCAGGTCCTACCTCCAGGACAGATCCAATAGAATTTGTGCAAAACGCCTATTGTATTCAGCTACCGTTTCCTCTGGATGCCCTTAGGGGTCGATACTGTGGCCTCTCCTCTGGAACGCAGTCTTAGATCAGTGGATGACAAAATACCACGAGGAGGCTATGAAAATCGCCTACGCCGACGACTTAGTAATTGCTGTTGAGAGCCGTTCGAGGATGATACTCGAGGAACAAATGCAAATTATATTATATGATCTATTTGTATGGACCAAACTTAGCATATTAAAAATATCACCAACAAAGACCAAATTTATTACCTTTAAAGCTCATTTTAACTATAATCGACCTCCTAAGATCTTGATAGACAACTCTCAAATCCCATATGTATCCAAAAACAAATATTTAGGCATCCTAATCGATGACAAATTAAGCTTTCTGCCACATGTATGTAAACTTAGAGAGAAAATAAGGAATTTTATTGCCTCAATAATAAGAACATCAAGGAAAGAACGGGGACTTAGTAAAAGGATATCGTTTTTATATTATAAAACAATATTTCTGCCAATATTCTCATATGCGGCAACCATTTGGTATCACAGAGTCATAATGGTTAAAATGAAAATGAAACATTTCTCTTCAAAGATCCATGTTATTATCTGTTTTAAATTCCCCTAGAAACGTATCAAACAACGCATTACAAATCTTAGCAGGAACCATTCCCCTGGATCTGTATATCGTATTCAAGGGGATGACAAGGCGGCTTAGGAAAGGTTTCAGTTTCGTTACTAATGGGAATAACATCTGATCCAGTGAACGAGGTCAAACAAGAGAAGAAAAGATTGTGGGAACATCTGACATCTGTGTGACAGAATCGGTGGAATGCCAGGGAACACGGAATAGTTACGAGTCAATTTATGACCAAAGTGGACTTTACTGCCACCAAGGAAATAAATCCCTGGTTTGCTCCTTCGATGAATACAACGTACTTATTACGGGACATGGCTCCCTCAGAGCCAAGTTACATGAACGTGAACTTGAGCCAGACCCTTACTACACTTGTGGAGGTGTGTAAATTTGGTCTCATGTTTTATTTGATTGCCCACAATATCTTCAGGCACGTTTAGAGTTGTTTAGCAGTGACCATATAGATATGAACTACCGCATACATACACTTGAAAACTACATGAACTTAATGAAACGTTTTTCACAACGAGAACTGTTGAATTGGATCTGACAGAAGATAACGTAAGTCCCTTGGTTGAAAGCTGTAGGAATTTTAATGCTTTACACACATTGTCAGTGACTGCTTTTAAACGAAGACTAGAAATAAGATCCCTTCACCCTCGAGGAAATTAGATGTAGGATGTACAGATGAATTATTAAAGAAACATATACTAAGATTATTTGTTTATGTTCTCAGCTGGTTGGAAGTCGCAAATCAGATGCTTCAACAGAACTCTAATTGGAGGATATACAGGGACCCTCATGTGTTAGCAGGATTCTCAAAAGAATGTTGATTGGTTCTGGGGCGTGATACCTAAAATTAAAAACTAAGGAACTAGATGGAAACATAGTTTGTAAGCATCACTTAAGATCATACAAGGTATGTCACTTAAGATCATACCTTGTATGATCTTAAGTGACATCTAGAACTGTGACCATATAGATATGAACTACCGCATACATACACTTGAAAACTACATGAACTTAATGAAACGTGTTTTTCACAACGAGAACTTTTATAAGTGAAAATACTCCATTTTCTTACCTGTGGACTGTCATTGGAATTCCAAATCATACACAAGCTAGGATTCTCGGGAAAAAGAGAATAATTATAAGTCTTCAGAAACTAGAAGAGAACCACCTGAAGAAGAGTTTTGAGACTCATGCTGGCACAGAACGGAGATGACTACTGGGACTGACTTCTTTCTTCAATGAAATCAAACTGGACAGTTCAACTTGTGACTTCATTTGAAAATAAGAAAATGTACTGAGAATAATTGAAAAGACTAAGACTAGGAAATCATGTGTATATGTTAATATAATTGTTACAATTATTTTGCTAGAACATCCTCCTAGCGTTGGTGTGGTTGATCCTGGTGACTCTGGACCAAAATTACATATCTCCTAAGAACAGGCGTGTTTGATCGAGATACTCAGACCATAAATGTATGGAACTACTAGGTTTGTTTTTTTTTTTTTTTGCTGGCTCTCAGGTAAGTGCAACCTGGGAGGAGGATTGCAGGCACTCGATCAGTATTGCACTACATCTGCGGGTGCGAGATTTTCGGTTGTAATTAAACAGGCCCATTTCTAGGGATGGGCAGCAGGCAAGCAGCTGCCCATACGTTGGCTGCACCCTGGTGGCATAATAGCCTGACACAAGCAAAACAACACACTTTAATATTGCACACATACCCTGACACTTTTCAGGCCCATTATGCAGAGTTTCTACACCATAACAGAGTACAAAAGTGGAGATGGGCTAAACCTAAGAGCGAACCCGATATAACAACACAAACACACACACTCTACCTTGATTACCATTATATAGAATGGATATATATATAGAGGGTGTTTCAGTTAAACGTTTCAGGACTTCTAAGAGGGGTAGGGTACATCCTGACAACTCGAAATCATATAGCAATGTGGGGTCGGAAATGCTTTCCTGAAGCGGTGTTGTACACAGAAGCACCATAAAGAAAAGAGACCGTAAGTGAGAAATCGTTTTAATAATACATGAAAAGAAGCAAAAGGTACATGGATTAAAGTAAGTGTTCGAAGTTTCTTCCACGGGCTACAATGCACGCCTCACATCTCCGACGCATGGACATCCGAACATTCTGGAATACTCCAGGTGAATTTCGAATTTCTTCGGCAGCTACTGCGATTCTTGCAACCAGCTCCTCAGCATTGTCAACAGGGGTGTCATAAACTAGCGATTTCATATGACCCCAGAAATAAAAATCAAGACATGATAGGTCGGGTGACCGAGCAGGCCAACGCACGGGACCACCACGTCCGATCCACTGTTGACCATATGTGACATCCAGGTAGTTACGAACATCTCCGCTATAATGGGCAGGGGCTCCATCGTGTTGGAACCACATTGTCTGTTGCGTCGATGCAGAAATCTCTCAAAAGTTGTGGCAATACTTGCTGCAGAAAGATCAAGTAGACAGGTCCGGTTAGACGACACGGTAACAGGTAAGGTCCGATGAGGTGATCTCCCATAATACCGGCCCATACATTGACCAAAAATCGAATCTGTGCTGCACGACGTCGTATTGCATGCGGGTTCTCGACCGCCCATATATGGTCGTTATGCGTGTTGAAAATTCCTTCCCTTGTGAAGGATGCCTCATCGGAAAACAACACTTCAGCAGGAAAAAGGGGATTTGTAGCACATTTTCCAAGGTACCACTGTGCGAAAGCAATACGAGGTGCATAATCCTCTGGTTGCTGTGTCTGGACACGCTGCACGTGAAACGGATGCATGTCTTGTTCTCGGAGAATCCTCCAGACGCTGCAATGGGAAACCCCGACTGCGTTTGCTAGACTTCGTGTACTCGTTCTTTGATTCCCCTGTACATGCTGCAGCACATTCTGTTCGACGGCTGGAGTCCGTGCTGTTCTTACCCTGTCCCTGTCAGCTCTTTCAAATGAACCTCTCTCAGCTAACCTCTGGTGCAGTCTTGCAAAGAAATTATGACTGGGAATACGCCTCGTCGGATATCGTTCCGCGTACAAACGCTGTGCGGCTGGCCCACTACAATTTGCAGCCCCGTACGCCAAATGCATATCGGCTAACTCTGCGTTCGTGTAATCATCCATCCTACTAACTTGGCGTTCTTGTTCAAGAAATTCGAAATTCGCCTGGAGTATTCCAGAATGTTCGGATGTCCATGCGTCGGAGATGTGAGGCGTGCATTGTAGCCCGTGGAAGAAAATTCGAACACTTACTTTAATCCATGTACCTTTTGCTTCTTTTCCTGTATTATTAAAACGATTTCTCACTTACGGTCTCTTTTCTTTATGGTGCTTCTGTGTACAACACCGCTTCAGGAAAGCATTTCCGACTCCACATTGCTATATGATTTCGAGTTGTCAGGATGTACCCTACCCCTCTTAGAAGTTCTGAAACGTTTAACTGAAACACCCTGTATATGATAATGTCTATAACATTGGACATAATCTTCTATATAAATTGTTTATATCATGAGAATGTACATAAAATTGTGTGTATAAATAAATGGGACAAAAATGGAATGGAATGACAAGGCACCCGGAGACAATTTCGAAATTTCTCACTGAAGGAATCACATATTTGAAGCCTAAAGACGAAGATACAAGAAACTCGGCGAAATACTGGCCAATCACATGCCTCCCAAAGATGTAGAAGATCCTGACCAGCTGCATAACTAAGAAGATATCGACTACTTAGAGAGTCAGAACATAATGGACGAACAGCAGAAAGGATGCAAGCGGAGGAGCAAAGGATGCAAGGAGCAATTAACCATAGATGCCGCAGTTATGGAGCAAGCCTTCAAGAAGCACCGCAACCTATACACGGCCTACATCGATTACCGCAAGTCCATCGACTCCGTACCTCATAGCTGGCTAATAGAGACCCTGAAAACTACAAGTCAATCAGATAGAGACAAACTCCGTAGGAACAACAATGGCGAAATGGAGTACTACCATTTAGGTCAAGAACATCACAACCAGGCCAATCGCCATTAGAAGAGGAATCTTTCAGGGAAATGCTCTGGGCTCACTATGGCTCTGTCTAGCACTCAACCCGCTATCCACCATGTTAAATGGCAGCAAGTATGGATATAACCTCAAAGAAGGAAGAAAGAACCTGTACACCCTCACACACCTGATGTACATTGATGACATCAAGCTATACGCGGAAACCGAGAAGCAACTCCCGCAACTACTCCGGATCACCGAAGAATTCAGCAAGGACATCAGGTTGAAATTTGTTCTACAAAAGTGCAAGACCCAGACACTGCACCAGTGAAAATTAGTTGGCCGAAATTACCAGCGAGTGACTGGTAAAGAGATCGCAGATAAGACAGAACGAGAGACCTACAAATACCTAGGAATGATGCAGACTCAGCAGTTAGAGCACAAGGAAATCAAGAAGTGCCTGACCAAAAAATATCATTAAGAGACTTAGAAGCCTGCTGAAAGCAAAATTGAACTGAGGGAACATAGTTAAAGCCATAAACACCTGTGCAACTCCAGTAATAACATACACATTTGGGGTCATAGATTGGACTAACACGGAGCTAGAAGATATCATGCGAAAACAACGACAATGATGACCAAGAGTCGCCAACACCACCAGAAGTCAGCAGTGTAGAGAATAACAATTCCTCTTAAAGAGGGAGGAAGGGACCTGATAGCATTAGCATTAGCATTAGCATTAGTAGAGGCATATGATGCAAGAAAGCAAGCTTATTCAGCATCAGCCAAAAAAACAAAAGAACACACCACTCCCATTTCACCCCTCCGTTCGCTCGAAATACCCGTCCAGTTGAGCCTTAAATTTGTTTAGGCTATCAACTTTAACAACAAGTCATGGAAGTCGGTTCCACCAACCAACCACCCGCTGGCCAAAGGCAAATTTCCGCACATCTATCCGACATCCGTCCTTCCTCAATTTGAATTTATGCCCTCTGAGCTGATTATTCTGAGCAAGATGAAGAATCCCATTGGCATTGAGCATGCTCAAACCATTCAAAGCCTTATACACCATTATCAGATCACCTCGCCGGTGCCTAGTCTCCAGACTCTGTAATTTGCAAAACTTAAGCCTTTCTTCCTAAGAGCAACCCTTTGTTCCATTCACTAATCTTGTTGCCCTTCTCTGTACCCGTTCCAGCAGCTCTACATCCTTCTTGAAATGAGGCCTCCAGACCTGTATACAGTACTCAAGATGTGGCCTAACCATTGCCTTATACAAGGGAATAATCACCTCCTTATCCCTGCTAGAAAAATTCCTGTATATCATTGACAAGACACCATGAGCTACTCTTGCAGCTTGTCTGCACTGCTCAGAGAACTTCATATCTGCCTGCACAATTACCCCCAGGTCCTTTTCATTCTCCACCACTGTCAGTGTAGTACCGCAGAGTTGATACGTTGCTCTGGGGTTACTGTTTCCCATATGTAGTACTTTACATTTGTCAATGTTAAACTTCATTTGCCACCTCTCAGCCCATCTGTTCAACCTTTTCAGATCCTGTTGCAGCAGCATAGCGTCAGTAGTGTCCTTAACAACCCTGCCAACCTTTGTATCATCTGGAAACTTGGACATTAAACTTGATATCCCATCATCAATATCATTCATAAACACCGAAAACAACAACGGACCCAACACTGAACCCTGAGGAACTCCACTAATAACATTAGTCCACGTTGAGCAGTGTCCATTGATTACCACTCTCTGTCTTCTGCCACTCAACCATCCCCTTATCCTTATCCAATTTGCCTCCAATGCCACACTGCTCCAATTTGTGCAGCAGTCTTCCATGTGCAACAGTATCAAAAGCCTTTCTAAGATCCAAATATATAATATCAAAGTTATTCCCTGCATCCAGTTCTTTTGTGACTACATCATCGTATCCAATCAAATTGGTCAGGCAAGACCTGCCCTTAACAAAAGCATGCTGCGTCTGAGCTATAACTGAATTCTTGTCCAGATGATCCTGCAGTGCTTCTTTAACCAGTGCCTCCACTAATTTACCTGGAACAGAAGTTAAACTAACAGGTCTATAATTACTTGTGTCAGCCTTTGATCCTCCTTTGTGAATTGGGGTTACATTTGCACATCTCCAGTCTATGGGTACCTCCCCTGAGTCCAAAGAAGCTCTCATAATTATGGCTAGGGGTTTGCTTACCTCCTTTGCTGCCTCCTTTAATATAACTGGATAGATCCCATCCACCCCAGGTGCCTTTTTTATGTTTATCCTCAACAATCTCTCCTCCACTTTCCTCTCAGTTATTACAAAATCATCCAGCTCACTGCCAATGTTTACTTTACCTACATCATTCTCCTTCCTGAATAACTCCTCATGCGTGAATGTAGATGCAAAATACTCGTTTAGATTGTTAGCCACCTGAGCAGGATCCTCAACTGTTGAACCATCAATATCCAGTGGACCAATCTGATTCATCCCTTTCCTTCTTGAGTTTAAATAGGTAAAGAACTCTTTTCTGTTTTTCTTTGCATCCTTTGCCAAGGATTTTTCGTAGTCTGCCTTTGCCTGCCTAATCTCCTTTGTGACTTGGTTACAGACCAACGTATATCTATCATAGGCTTCCATGTCACCCATTAATTTGTATGTATACTATGCATTTTCCTTCTCTGCCACATGTCTCATTAGTTCATCTGACAACCATTTAGGCCTAAACCTTGATCAATATTTCTTAGTTGGTATGTAAAGCCTGGTAGCCTCCAAGATTAGTTCCTTGAATGCTTCCCATTTTGAGTTTGCTGTTGGTAACATCATCAGTTGGTCCCACTGTATAGAATTTAAATACTGTCTCAGACCATCATAGTCGCCTTTACGAAAACAAAAACCCTTCCCTTCCCTTTACCTCTGATGGTAGTTACCTCCTGAGAGAACAACAGAAAACAGCGATAGTTAACCTGAAGGACTACTTCGAGAAGAACACAGCACCACTCCAACAGCCATAAGGAAGATAGATAAGTGGTATACCCCCACTCAACCTAAGCGACGAACCCTCCCGCCCAGACCGTACAAGAAACGAAGATAGAATGATGGGCAAAGAAGACACTCCTTGGCAGACACTACAATGACCTCCACTAAGATCACATCGATAACATTGCTTCCAATGCATGGGTCACAAATGGGACGCTCTTCCCCGAGACAGAATGATTCATGCTGGCCATCCAAGACCAGATAATTAACACCAGAAACTATAGAAAATACATCGGAAAGGAACCCCGAATGTCAGATGACACATGACGACGATGCCACCTGGCCTCAGAAACGACCCAACATATCACCACGGGGTTCAAGATGATTACCCAGACTGAGTATACTCACAAACACGACCAGATAGCCTGTATAGTACATAGAAGCTAGAGTGGAAACCAGTAGACCAAAGAAAGTGTATCATACTTTAAGTACGAACCTCAGGCAGTACTAGAGACCTAAACCCACAAACTGTACTCGGAATCCACCATAATAGCGGATAAGAGCATCCTGCACAACAGGCCGGACATAACCCTTGTCGACAAGATGGAAAAGGCTACAAACCTGATTGACATAGCGGTGCCAAACACTAGCAATGTCCAGAAAACCCATGAGGAAAAAATTAGGAAGTACACGAACCTGAGACATGAGATCAAACAGATGAGGATCTAAAAGGCTTCTACAGGAGTGTGGCATATGCAAGAATTGTTAACCATCCCAATCATCGTTTCAACAACCGGTATCGTACCAAAGACTCTATATAGCAGCCTACCAGCAATAGGTCTCCCAGAGAACACCTACAAAGAACTCCAGAAAGTCGCAATCCTAAAAACTGTAGGACAGTCAGAGATTTCCTCGACCAGATATTACCTCCACCCTGTGTACTTGGTAGCAGTAACCATTACGGAGTGGAATCCCCCAATCAGGGAGAAATAATAATATAAGAGCAACATCAATAATAATAATAATAATAATAATAAGAGAGCTCCCATAGGAAAATAAAGAATCAAATTTTAGATGAGGATCAAAAAGCCTTCAACAGGAATTTCGGAGAAGACGGAAAAGAAGAGAACGGACCACCTGGAAAGAAGACGATTGAGGAATTGTGGGGAAACACACATGGAGCAGGGAAGTAAGACATAAAAGCCAAGCAACCTGGATAGAACTAGAAAGCATGAAAAACAAGGATGTGCAAGAAATGAGAGAATGGGAGATTCGGGAAGAAGTTAAACAGACGATCAAGTATTCCCACAACTGGCGAACTCCAGGTATAGATAACGTCCACAACTACTCGTACAAGAAGCTCACTTGCACATACAAACACCTGGTAGAACAGTTTACCCGAATGATTAGGCAACCAGAGACAATTCCGAAGTTTCTCACTCAAAGAATCACATATCTGAAGCCTAAAGGCGAAGATACAAGAAACCCAGCGAAATATAGGCCAATCACCTGCCTCCCAAGAACGTACAAGATCCTGACCAGCTGCATAACCAGTAAGATATCAGAACACTTGGAGAACCAGAACATAATGGACGAAAAGCATAAAGGATGCTAGCGGCTGAGCAAAGGATGCAGGAAGCAATTAACCATAGATACCACAGTTATAGAGCAAGCATACAAGAAGAGCCGCAACATGTACGCAGCTTACATCGAATACCGCAAGGCCTTCGACTCTGTACCTCATAACTGGCTAATAGAGGCTTTTGGTTTTCTTCAGGTTTTCTTCAGATTATGGTTTTCTCCAGGCCTGTATGCCACGTATTTGCTTACTGGCCATGGTTCAATGAAGGCAAAACTAACAACCTTTGGCCTAGAAGAGGACCCAACATGCGCCTGTGGAGGAATTGAGGACTGGGATCACCTCATGCACGAGTGCCCCCTCTACGATGACCTCCGCTGCCAGCTTATCACAAAGCTGACTTATATACCAAAAGGCAAAGAAAACCACTTACTGGATACTAAGGAAGAGTATCAAGCTCTCACCAACTATGCACAGCAGCTTTTCTTGAGGAGAAGACAACTAATTGCAGCAACATGATAACCCTCTACTAAATGAACCCAGGGACCCTGATGGAACTGGAACCAGGCAGCTAAACTTGACCAGCATTACCGTCATTGGTGTGTACTACTATACATTCTCCAAAATATCACCCACCAAAGATAACTACCAAATAACTACCTTTGAATAGAGACAACACACAAATTAAGAGAGTCTAAGAAAGACAAAAGGTTCTTATACTTCTGGACTTGTCTCTCATGGATGTGACCAATAAGACAATCTCGTAGATAAAGACTGACGCCACCGGCATGCCATTAGATGTCAACTTCTTTTCTTGGCCAACTAGCATTCCGAACCATGTACCCTGACTTGGTTCACTTTAATACCCCCCTTCCCTGGTAGGGAGAGGGAGGGGACGGGTTTCTGTCTCCTCCCCCTCCCTGCTACCCCCTTTTTTTCTCCTGGTGGGGCCAGTCCCCACTGACCTTTCTGGGGTTGCCTTCCCTATCATCCCCATATTTCTATCTGTCCCCCCCTTCCTCAGTCTTCACCCCTACTCTAACTGAATATGCATTTTATTCTATTTTTATTTTATTATAATTATTATTATTTTTATTTATTTATTATTTTTTTTTATTTATTTATTTTATTTTTTTTTATTATTTTTATTTATTTATTTTTTTTATTTTTTATTTTATTATTTTTTATTTTTTTATTATTTTTTTTTATTTATTTATTATTATTTTTTTTATTTATTTATTATTTTATTTTATTTTATTTTTTTTTTTAATTTTATTTATTATTATTTTTTTTTTTAATTTTTTTTTTTTTTTATTTATTTTTTATTTATTTATTTTTTTTTTATTTTATTTATTATTATTTTTTTTTTAATTTATTTTTTTTATTTATTTATTTTTTATTTATTTATTTATTTATTTTTTTTTTTTAGGCCCTTGCCACTGAAATCTTAGGAAATTAGGTAGCAGGGCCTGCCAGAGTAATTACTTCTAATGTGATCCCTCTATGCCTGACCTGCCTCCTCGGGGTTAAGTGTGGGCAATGGGGGGTCCCACTAGGGGCCCAACGGCTAAAAGGTCAGAGGAACAACACAACATGACACTACACAACATAAACATGTACCTTACACTTTTTAAAATCCCTGGCCTTCACAGTGTTCTGTGTTTCACAAACAGAGTACACAACACGGAGATGGGGGAAACCCCTTGGGCCGTTAGACAATGAACACTTGACACTTTACACTTTACCCCATTGTGGTTCTGTCTAGCACTTAACCCGCTATCTACCATGCTCAACGGCAGCAAGTATGGATATAACCCCAAAGAAAGAATAAAAAACCTGTACACGCTCACCCACCTGATGTACATGGTTGACATCAAGCTTTACGCATGAACTGAGAAACACCTTCAGCAACTACTCCAGATCACCGAAGAATTCAGCAATGATATTAGGATGGAAATTGGTCTAGACGTATGCAAGACCGATGGATTTCGCCAGGGAAAGTTAGTCAACCGAAACTACCAGCTGCAGACTGCTAAAGAGATCGAAGCCATGGTAGAGGCAGAGGCCTACAAATACTTGGGGATGATGCAGGCTCAGGAGTTACAGCACAAGGTAATTAGGGCCTGCCTGACCTGCCTGATTCCGATAAGCTTCCTTTCTTGCATCGTATGCCTCTACCAATGCTAATGCTAATTCACTAGCTCCATCCTTCGTAAGTATCAGCTCAGCTTGAAGAGGACTTTCAGTGGGGTAAGTGTTAATTTCCTTATTTCTGGATTTTGTGAGACATTATCGTCCGTTTAGTGATGCTTTTCTTAGGGGTCAGTCTGTGTAGTCGCCATAGCGAAAGTATTAGAGATGCTTTCGGATTTTGTCGGTGTGCGACGGGGATATCGATGCTTCTTGTGACTGTATAGGGATAGCTCCGACATATCTCACGACGAGGAATTTAATCATTTGCTTGTTTTCCGAAATCGTCTAGCGCGTTTTGTCTTATAGCTGTGGATGAAGGCATTGTGCTCACCATATTGAAAGAGCCTTTGTGTATTTTGACCCCAACGCGTGGTCAACTCTCGATTATTGTAGCTCCTATCGGTTACGAACATCTATTATACTTCCACACCCCTAGTTTTCTACATCTCTATATTTGAATATGGTGTTATATTTATGTGAGTGAATTCCCATATCTACATAATGGGAGATGCGCATTCCGTCATGCTTTCTTCCCTATGGTTAAACATGGGTTTCCAAGTTTTTCCTGTCTTCCTCCAACTTGATTATAGCTGGAAAATAAGTGCATTGGCGTATAGAGAGTCTCTAGTAACCTATATAAAGACAGTCCACAAACTTGGGCTACAGCGAGTTTTGTAACCTAAATTTTCCTCCTCTTTCCCCTTTCTTACGAAGAAAGGCTTAAGTTTTGCAAATTACAGTGTCTGGAGACTAGGCACCAGCGAGGTGATCTGATAGAGGTGTATAAAGCTTTGAATGGTTTGAGCATGCTCAATGCTGATGGGATTCTTCCTCTTGCTCAGAATAATCACCTGAGAGGGCATAAATTCAAATTGAGGAAAGACAGATGTAGGATAGATATGCGGAAATTTGCCTTAGCCAGCAGGTAGTTGGTTGGTGGAACAGACTTCCATCCCTTGTCGTGGGAGTTGATAGCCTAAATAAATTTAAGGCTCAGCTGGAAAGGTATTTCGAACGAACAGAGGGGTGAGATGGAAGTGGTTTTTTTCTCACAACCACGCTGAGAAAGTTCCAAACTGCAAATGTGGTCCAAGGGCTATCACATCATGTGATTAGAATCTAGTCGTGTTGTTACTGGCTCATAAACTCGTGACGTGTCAGGAACAGGTATACGCATGTCGTACAAAGGTTATATAACCTTACATAGCTAACGCCGGTGTCGCTCCCAAGCCTTTGTTCAAATTTAGAGTGACAAAAGCAAAAGATAACTCAGCTTCAAAGGTGTTGGTTGGGAACGGGTAGACACATGTCGTGCAAAGGTTATATTTCATCATATAACTAAAGGTGATACCTCTCCCAAATCTTTGTTCAAATTTAGAGTGACAAAGGCAAAAGATAACTCATCTTCAAAGGTGTTGGTCGGGAACGGATAGACAGATGTCGTACAAAGGTTATATATCATCATATAACTAAAGGTGATACCACTCCCAAGCCTTTGTTCAAATTTAGAGTGACAAAAGCAAAAGATAACTCAGCTTCAAAGGTTACCTTCAAAGATTTCACACCCCCCCTTAATGATGAGTAAGGATTTCGATCTCATACCATAGTAATTTCCTATTGGTTGTGACATTCACATACTCTTGAATCTAAACACTGATTGATTGTCGTCAAATGTCATTTCAATCCACGAGTTTGCTTTAAAAAGGGGTCAATACGACCACAATTCTCACTTGCTTTTTCATATTACAACGGACCAAAATGAATAGTCAAGAAGTTTTCTTCGATGTGGATGATGATTCGGAGTTCCTAGAGGAGGTTATTAAGATAGAAAAAGATTATGAAGAAGCTCGGATGATAGAGGTGGAGTTAGAATTCTGCCAAAGTTTAGTGTATTCCAGTGTGAGTATTTCTTTTTTTCATTACTGAAAATTTTTTTATTTGATTTTAAAAAAAATGTTTATAGAATTATTGTTTGGTAATTGTGTTTCTTTACGTTACTCTTTCAGAATACTGAGTTCTTTGATAATGATGAGGGCATTGAGCATCGGCCCGGATGCTCGCATGACGCTAAGTTAGAAGGTACGGGAGTAGGCGAATTGGAGGTTGAGAGCCCGTCTATAATGGATGGATTTTTTAACGATGACGAGGATGTAAGTATGTCTATAGATATATATATATATTTTTTTTTTTTTTTTTTTCGCGAAAACAAATCCCCTAAATGTTATGCGACGCTTTTTTAAATTTTAGATGGAAGAAAGAGAAGCAACCGTACAAGATAATTTTGGGTGCTACTACCAAGTACAGGATGGGGTTGCGCGCTATTCGAAGAAATATCGGACCTTATTTAAAACTTATGAGGTCCGGTTTAGAAACATAGCAAATCTAGCAGACGGGGATCTGTTTTTTTTCGAACTTTCAACGGATGCTAGAAGAGATAATAGCAAATTTAAGCCATCAAGGCGATTATTCCCATGTTAGGATGTGTTTAGACGCACCCAGCCTAAAAAACCCTATAAATCTACCCTTCATGCCCCTGACAGATCTAACGTTTGACCGCGTGATGGCTGCTTTCATAGCAGTCGACCAATCAAATAGTGATTTATGATAACGGACGACTTGAGTCTGGACGTAATTCTTATTAATATCACCAATAAGGGGGGGGGGGGTGGCAAACATTCTGAGAACATAAAAAAAAGGGCAATGTTGAATTTGAATGACTTTAAAAAAAAAAAAAAGCTGTCATTCAAATCAACAATACTGATAGTTTATGTCTTGCCAGAGCCTTAGCTGTCGGTATTTCTGCCCATCAGGACGATGCTAAAACATACAGACAGGTGCGAGGGGATAAATGTAATATGCAAACTATCAGGGCTACAAATTTACACGAATCGCAGGGGTTGCTTTAGAAAGTTGTGGCTTGAATGAAGTTGAACTGTTTCAGCGTGCGATCCCCGATTACCAACTTGTGGTAATTTCCTCAGAGTGTGGTTTTGAAGTTGCATATCGGGGCCCCGCTGCTGATAAACAGATATTTCTTCTCAACCACGAGGGACATTATGATCTTGTGAGATCTCTGAAAGCTCTGTTTGGCAGTGATTACTATTGTCCCCTCTGCCTTAAAGTTTTACCTACTCACGAGAGATTAACCACTCACAATTGCTCTTTCAAGTGCAAAAGATGCAGAGCTGTCGCCGTTCATAATGAAGACAACCTTCTCTTGTGTAATTTTTGTAATCGCTTTTTCCAAGGCGAATCATGCATTAACTCTCACAGGGCAAACAAAACTTGCTCTGAAGTGCATCGCTGTACCATTTGTTTGTGCACTTTTCTTACCAATACAGCACACAAATGCATCGATCCCGACTTCTGTAGCCACTGTAAGACTGTGCACAAAACACAACATTGTTTTGTTCAAAAACCTGAGGACCCAAAACACGATGTTTCTGTTGTTTACTTTGACACAGAAACAGTCTTGCTGGACGGCGAACACGTGGCTGTGCTCTGCGTTGCTTCTTTTGGCGACCAGGAACGCGTTTACTGGGGCCGAAATTGCATGGTGGAGTTTTTGGATGAGCTGTTAGGAGTCCGAGAGACCTTGAAACGAGGCAGTGATGGCTGAAAACTTCGACACACAGAGCCAAAATATAAGAATGTGCGAGTAGTCGCCCACAACCTTCGTGGTTTTGATGGCTACTTTGTGCTTTCTTATATTTTCGCAAAACACATAGTTCCTCACATGATCTATGCTGGGTCGAAGATTTTGGGCATCTTTCTGTCATCATTAAACATAGTCTTCTTGGACTCTTATTCATTTCTAGCAGTTCCGCTCCGAAAGCTGCCATCGATGTTCAAGCTGCCAGAGGTGCGTAAGGGCTTCTTCCCTCACGAATTCCACAAGATAGATACATTAGATTATGTGGGAGCTTTGCCCGACCAAAAATATTTTAAACCGGAATTCATGAGCAAAGAAACCCATACAGAATTCGTGTTATGGTACCAAGAGAAGTCACGAAATACCTACAACCTGAAATGTGATCTTTTGGCCTATGCCTTAGATGACGTGAGGGTTTTGCGAGATTCTTGCAATAAGTTCCGTTCTCTCTCTTCATAGCAGTCTCGCAAGTTGATCCTTTCTGTCAGGACATTACTATCGCCGGTGCATGTAGCAGGATCTTCCCCAGAAACTATTTAGAACCAAACACATGGCTATCCTCCCACCTGGCGGCTACATAGGGAGCAACACACAGAGTAGGAAGGCGTTGGCTTGGCTTTCGTGGCAGAAACAACAGAACAACATTAAATTCAACACGCTCGATCACGGTGTGGGGAAGCTAGAGTAGGTCCTTTTTTATTAGATGGGATTTGTGATAGCACAGCTTACGAGATTTACGGATGTTACTATCATGGGTGCAAGAAGTGTTTTCGGTCTAGTACTATACAGACAGAGAAACAAACCTATGGGCGCCCTATACGCTCAAACCATGGACCGTGAGGCCTTCATTAGGTCTCAAGGATATGATGTGGTTTCTGCATGGGAATGCCAGTTTGACACCCAACAGAAAAACGACCCTGCCATGAAAGAGTTTGTTGCAGCATTCATAACGCATGAATCGATTACACCACGTAGTGCTCTCAGAGGCGGTAGAGTTGACTGTTTTAAACTTTACCACCAGGTGGCGGATAACGAGGAGATTCACTATGTGGATTTTTGTTTGTTGTATCCATGGGTTTGCAAATACGGCATATTTCCCCGCTGTCACCCTGAAGTCATTCTTAGCGACTTTGACTATAGTCACAATGCATACTTTGGTATCATCCATGCAAGGGTGACAGCACCCGAAAAGGAGTTCTTACCCGTCCTCTAAATAAGCTCCAATGGCAAGCTAGTGTTCCCACTACGCGGTGCTTGTGCCGATCAGATGTCACCCACTTGTAATCACGAGGATCGGAGCTTTTCAGGGATCTGGTGCACGCCTGAGTTTTACCTGGCCGTTGAGAGCGGTTATAAAATTGATAACATCTACGAAGTTTGGCATTTCAAAGAGAGCCATAAGTCTTTATTTGGTGGCTACATAGACACCTTCTTGAAAATCAAACAGGAAGCGTCGGGCTGGCCCGAGGGGGTTGAACCCGACGTGTACATCTCCAAATTTAAAAGTAGGGAAGGTATCTCTATGGATAGGCACGAAATAAAGGTGAACCCTGCTAAACAAGCGCTCGCAAAATTGTGCTTGAATTCTTTATGGGGGCGGCTCGCAATGAGAACTAACAGGGTGAGTACAGCCGTATGTAACACTTATGAAAGCGTTGTAGAGCTTTTCATGGATGATACAAAAATCATGCACGATGCCACGATAGTGTCGGAGGAAATAATGCAAGTTGCATTCGCTCCGATCGAGGGAACGGAGGAACCCTACAGTCGGGGGAATGCAGTCATTGGCTCTTTCGTCACTTCCTATGGCCGAATGGAGCTCTACAAAGCTATGGCCCCTCTACGCCAATCCCTTTTATATTGCGATACCGATAGCATACTGTACGCCCAAAAACCGGGCGACGAATGTCCACCCATCGGTCACTCGCTGGGACAGCTCACAGACGAATTGTCTGGAGATCATATTGTCGAGTTTGCCTCGACTGGGCCCAAATCTTACTCCTTCCGCACCCGAGGGGGTAAAACGGTGACCAAATGCAAGGGTGTGACCCTTAATGCCAAAAACGTGAAGATAGTCAACTTGGACGTTATGATAGCTGCAGCAAAAGGCCAACATGCTGATGTTTCTGTCGAAGTACCGTTTCTGTCCAGAGAGACAAACATACTTCTCATCTCCTTGAGTCCTCAGTAACAAAAAGGTTTGGATTTACTTTCGCTAAACGTGTGGTAGGAGACAACACACGCACTTACCCTTATGGATATTTCTAAGACACATAGTGAAAGCTAACTACCTAGACATCAAACTATCAACATTAGAAGAAAATCCCAGTGAAATCCCCATGTTTTTGACACTAAGCAGTTTTCAGTGGCTACCTCTGGTGGCGTCTCCTTTTTTCCAGGATGTTGGTGAGGTCGATTGGGCACATACTTCCCCATCCTATTCCCTCCGACGTCACATTCGTGATGGCACTCGGATGGGAATCGCGGGGCGCAGGGGCGGGTGCTGGGGGGGTCGCGGCACCCCTCCCACCCGTCACGAAGTGTCAGGCGCGCTTAGATGGGGGAATGCACACAACCCTTTTTCGTGTTGTCACGAATGGTTTCATGGAAAAGACAATTTCCAAAAAAATAACACCTTTTTCATAACGAAATTCTCACAGTTTTTTTTAAAAAAGGGGACAATGTTTCGTTTTTCTAGAGACGTCACCTTCTGTCTTTACCGTTACTAGTCCTGCGTCTTGCATCAGCGCGCAAACACACATAAATACATGGTCCAGACTCATGCACGATCATTTACACAATGTTCAAACACCCCTTCACAGCGATAGTCTCGGGAGCAACACAGAGTGGAAAGACAACGTTTGTGTTGTCACTATTAAAAAATAGTGAAAATTTAATTTCACCACCACCTCAAAGAATCGTCTATTGCTATTCAGAACTTCAAGATAAGTTTCGGTGTTACCCACAAATCGAGTTCGTGGAGGGTTTAAACATCCCCGAATTCGATCCAACAGTAAACAATTTACTCGTTTTAGATGATCTCATTAACCAGGCAAAAGATAGTATTGTAGTGTCTGAAATATTTATAAAGGGATCACACCATAGAAATCTGAGTGTTATTATATTAACGCAAAACCTGTTCTCCCAAAGTACTCAGTTCCATACTATTAGCTTGAATTCGCACTACTTGATTGTTTTTAAAAACCTCCGCGACTCGAGGACAAATCTCATATCTAGCAAGTCAAGTGTTCCCCGGAAGGTCACGTGTTTTAGTTAATATATATAAAGATGCAACACGCGATCCGCATTCATATTTGCTGGGAAAAAACGAAAGTCAATATTTCGACAGCTTTATCGAAATATGTCAGGATACTGACGATAGACTGAGGCTGCGCTCACAGGTGTTGCCAAGCGAGGGATCTACTGTCATTTATGTACCCAGATGGCTGGGCATCTAAAATGCAATGCTAACTTCATAAAGTATCTGTCGGAAGTTCGGCCGAAACAGCCAACCACTCTATTAAAGAGCTCAGACCCCACCCAAATAAATTCGCTCTGTGAAATCTGTAAAAACAAAATCAAAGGCAGCATTCCTTTGCTAGACAGAGTGAAAACCAAGTTACTGCGCAAAAAACGCCTGCTCAGAACACTAGCAGATAAAAAAGTAGCATTTAAAACCAGGCGGAAATTAATACTTCAGCAAGGAAGCACATTGTTTCCGTTATTAGAAAGCATCGTAGCTTCATTCATTACAAGTTTGATCAGAAGATGAGCGAATCTTTCCGCAAATTCTTGCTTGTAGCTGCACCGCCAGAACAAAAACAGATGCTCTCTTTAGACGAGCAAATGTCTGCAATCTTAAGAACTAAAATATTTTTTCCTCCCGACTTGACAACTAAGCCTAAACCTCAGCTTAGCACACGCTCAAAACCTAAACGGCAAAACAAGCGACCGAGGCAGCAGCATGCAAAAAACGAGGAAACAGGTACTGCCCTGAACTGACTGTACTCAGCAGAAGGGTGCTACAGATGAAGAAACACTTTCAAAGAGGCGAGGCAGAACATATTCAAGGTCCATGCACAGATAGATTCATACCGATTTCTCAGGAATCAGTATGCCGCCATCATTAGGGTTAAGAAAATAGAATCCTAGTGGCACTTGATGGGTACTACTAGCGATGACTCTTGCGGAGTTGTCTACAGAATAGTGACCGACCAGCTGCCAAGACGAGATGTTATAGAAACAACTGTCAAATCAGATAGAACCCTCCAACCCTGTTTTGGGCAGAATCTGCGAACAACATCTTAGATAGTATTATCCAGACTGAGACTGGGGACTGTTCCCCAGCCCAGATTGACATCATGTATGGAAATACTGATTACCAAGAACAATAAATGGGCAGGTTTTGACGTCTTTGAGGTTGAAATAATCAAAAAATAAGCAGAAATAGCAGAAATGGGAGGTCCTCCCATTTCACCCCTCCATCCGTTCGAAATGGCTGTCCAGCTCAACCTTAAATTTATTTAGGCTATCGACTTCCACAACAAAAGATTGAAGTCTGTTCCACCAATAAATCACACTCTAGCTAGAGGCAAATTTGTGCACATCTGCAGAGGTCTTTGCTACAGAATTAATAGTAATAGTAATAGAGGCATGTGATGCAAGAAAGGAAGCATAAGTAGCATCAGCCCAAAAAAATAAATAAATAAAATAAATAATTAAAAAAACTCACACAACAATTCCCTGTCTGCGTGGGTAGCACAGTGGTATCGTCACTGTCCTCCCCACACCCGGGTTCGAATCCTGATGACGCGAGAAACTTTAATGCTTTTTTCATTCCGTGGCTGAGTTAGCCAGTCTCAGGTGTAGATAGCAGGGTTTTCTCCACAGAATCTATGGTGTTTCGTCCAGCAAAACAGACAAATTATTATTATTATTATTAACCATATGGTACAAGGAAGCCTGAGGCTTATGCTGCACCAGCCAAAAAAAAAATTTCTGAATTACCTTGAGAGAGAGAGAGAGAGAAAGGGGGGGGGGATCACCAAGAAAGGGAAAAATGATGATATCCAGCTCAGGGCCCTGGGTGTGCCAAGCCCATACTTACCGGATGTGAGCCCCTGGGGTAAATCGATCATAGAACACACGCAATTAACAGACATACGACACATGGCAAGGCAGATGAATTTAATTATTCGGGTGGCCTAAAAAAAAAATAATAATAATGCAACGATTCACTCTAAGTTTCTCCAGTTCCTCCTTGAATTTATTTAAGTTATCAACTTTCACAACAAAATATGGAAGTCTATCCACCAATCAGCGACCCGCTGGCTAAAGGCAAATTTCCGCACACCTATTCTACCTGTGTCTATCCTCAATTTGAATCTCTGCCCCCTCAGGTTCTGAGCAAGAGGAAGAATCTCATTAGCATTTCGTTTTCTCAACCCTTTCAAGGCCTTATACACCTCAATCAGATCCCCTCGCATGTGCCTACTCTCCAGGCGCTGCAATTTGCACAATTTAAGGCTTTCTTGGAAAGATCACTACTTCGGGCCCCCCTCATCAATCTTGTTGCCCTTTTTGTACTCATTCTAGCAACTCTACATCCTTCCTAAAATGAGGCCTCCAGACCTGTACACAGTACTCTAGGTGTGGCCTAACCATTGCCTTATACAAAGGAACAATCACCTCTGTGTCTCTGCTAGCAAAATTTCTATATATCATTGACAAGACTCCATGGCCTGCCCTGGGTCCCAGCCTGTCTGCACTGCTCCTCGAACTTCATATTTGACTGCACAATTACCTCAAGGTCTTTTTCACTTTTCTCTTCCCTGAGTGTAGTACCACACACACTTGATACGTTTTTCTTCAGTTATTGCTACTCATATGCCGTACTTTGCATTTGTCAATGTTAAACTTCAGTTGCCACTTTTCAGTGCATTTGCCCAACTTACCTAGATTCATTTGGAGTAGCATGCTGTCTTTACTGTCCTTAACAGCCCTGCCAACCTTTGTATCATCTGGAAATTTGGACCGTAAACCTGATATACCTTCATCAATATCATTGATGAAGGTATATCAGGTTTATCGTAAACCTTCATCAATATCATTGATAAATATACTAAACAACAATGGGCCCAATACCGAACCTTGGGGAAATCCACTAATAACATTTTTCCACGAAGAGCAGTGTCCATTGATTACTACTCTCTGTCATCTGCCACTCAACCATTCCTTTATCCATTGTAGCAACTTAGCCATAATTTATCATTAGCATTAGTAGAGGCATATGATGCAAGAAAGCAAGCTTATTCAGCATCAGCCAAAAAAAAAAAAAAACACACACCACTCCTATTTCACCCCTCCGTTCGTTCGAAATACCTGTCCAGTTGAGCTTTAAATTTGTTTAGGCTATCAACTTCAACAACAAGTGATGGAAGTCGGTTCCACCAACCAACCACCCGCTGGCCAAAGGCAAATTTCCGCACATCTATCCGACATCCGTCCTTCCACAATTTGAATTTATGCCCTCTGAGGTGATTATTCTGAGCAAGATGAAGAATCCCATTGGCATTGAGCATGCTCAAACCATTCAAAGCCTTATACACCTCTATCAGATCACCTCGCCGGTGCCTAGTCTCCAGACTCTGTAATTTGCAAAATTTAAGCCTTTCTTCGTAAGAGCAACCCTTTGTTCCATTCACTAATCTTGTTGCCCTTCTCTGTACCCGTTCCAGCAGCTGTACATCCTTCTCGAAATGAGGCCTCCAGACCTGTATACAGTACTCAAGATGTGGCCTAACCATTGCTTTATACAAGGGAATAATCACCTCCTTATCCCTGCTAGAAAAATTCCTGTATATCATTGACAAGACACCATGAGCTACTCTTGCAGCTCGTCTGCACTGCTCAGAGAACTTCATATCTGCCTGCACAATTACCCCCAGGTCCTTTTCATTCTCCACCACTGTCAGTGTAGTACCGCAGAGTTGATACGTTGCTCTGGGGTTACTGTTTCCCATATGTAGTACTTTACATTTGTCAATGTTAAACTTCATTTGCCACCTCTCAGCCCATCTGTTCAACCTTTCCAGATCCTGTTGCAGCAGCATAGCGTCAGTAGTGTCCTTAACAACCCTGCCAACCTTTGTATCATCTGCAAACGTCGACATTAAACTTGATATCCCATCATGAATGTCATTCATAAACACCGAAAACAACAACGGACCCAACACTGAACTCTGAGGAACTCCACTAATAACATTAGTCCACGTTGAGCAGTGTCCATTGATTACCACTCTCTGTCTTCTGCCACTCAACCATCCCCTTATCCATAGCAGCAATTTGCCTCCAATGCCACACTGCTCCAATTTGTGCAGCAGTCTTCCATGTGCAACAGTATCAAAAGCCTTTGTAAGATCCAAATATATAATATCAAAGTTATTCCCTGCATCCAATTCTTTTGTGACTACATCATAGTATCCAATCAAATTGGTCAGGCAAGACCTGCCCTTAACAAAACCATGCTGCGTCTGAGCTATAACTGAATTGTTGTCTAGATGATCCTGCAGTGCTTCTTTAACCAGTGCCTCCATTAATTTACCTGGAACAGAAGTTAAACTAACAGTTCTATAACTACTTGTGTCAGCCTTTGATCCTCCTTTGTGAATTGGGGTTACATTTGCACATCTCCAGTCTGTGGGTACCTCCCCTGAGTCCAAAGAAGCTCTCATAATTATGGCTAGGGGTTTGTTACTTCCTTTGCTGCCTCCTTTAATATAACTGGATAGATCCCATCCACCCCAGGTGCCTTTTTTATGTTTATCCTCAACAATTTCTCCTCCACTTTCCTCTCAGTTATTTCAAAATCATCCAGCTCACTGCCAATGTGAGCTGGATGATTTTGTCATAATGTCATACCTCTCCAATTTGCACAGCAATCTTCCCTGTGCAACAGTATCAAGAGTATGTTTTTCAGATAGATGTAATGTTTCCTTTTTGAAAATTGCTGCTACTCCATTTTTCCTTCCAAGCATAACACTTGCTCCATCTGACGTGAACATTACCGTCTTTAATTTCAAGGTTATATTCGTTATAAAAAATAAAAAAAAATTACGACGAATTTTTTACATACTGCCATGGTTTGTAAGATTCAAAATACCTCCAAATACTGGTTTGTAATATGTTTCATTTTTCTCTCGAAATTTAAAATACAAAATTAATACTTTTTTTGTATTCGTCTACAATTGATGGGTGAAAAGTAGATTGTCTTATTTCGTTCAGAATGTTTTTTATGAGAACAGAATTTATACATTCAACAAATTCAAATGAATAATTTTTGCTTCTCCAATTTTTAAGGTATATCTATAAATTTTTCCATGTGTTCATGAATGTCTTGTACAGAGTTCATTGATGCATTAATTTTTATGGCTAATATCACATCATTAATTAAAACCTCAACAGTATCAAAATTTAATTTCAATTGTTCACTTCTTTCCTTTTTTATGTTAGTAATTCTTCAGTTTCGTCAAAATACTTAAAATTCCACCTTTTTTCAGGTACGTAACTTGGTAAGTGTGTCTATATGTGTCTTCTGACTTAGATGCCGTTTTAAATAATCTAGTTTCCATTCTTCCCATTTTCTTCTTGTACTAAATTCCCCATCCAACTTTTGCTTCTGCACAAAACGTACACAAGACGACACCATTTTCTTCATTGTATTGAAAAATATCTCCTAGTTTTAGGCTTTGCTTTTTGTTTGATGTTGGAATTTCAGCATCAATTTGTTTCAAAAGCCAATCCTTTTTAAATGTTTTGCAAGTTTTTTTTATTTATATTATTTACGTCTTCAGTTTTTCTTTTGGACGTTTTTTATCTGAAAAATTTAAAATTAAACAATTTTATTAATTCTCTGTATTTTGTAAACGAAGTTATAAAATAGTAGGAAAATCACAAATTTTTAAGGCATCATTAAAATAGTTTATAAAAATTTTTAAAAAGTTTAATTTTTCATATTTTACCTTGTTTAATTCAAATATTAAGCTCACATATTTTTACGTATTAATTAGTAAAAATTAATACTTAAAAAACTCGACTTCGAATATTTTCACGATCACAATACATTCCTTATACGCTCTACACCCACAACATACTGTGTATGTGTGTGGTTGAGTGGACGGTAAAAATGCTGACCTTCCCTATTATATGGTATTTATATTATATTTATAACAATAAACTCATCTTAAAAACATACAATATCAACTACAACCGCTACAGACCTTAATATATTCGTGATGCAATTATTTTTTTCATATAAATAAAAACAACATTTGTAACTTTTCACTATACACTATGCATTTATAAATAAAAGATGTGGGAACATGTCATGCAATCGTGAATTTTATGGCATGAGCTATTCTCCTTCCTATATCCATTCTTCCACTAATACTCCTCGCCCCGTCTAGTATGTCGGCTATGTGCACGGGAAGTAAAAGCGCCTGTGCAACTTCATAGAACTCAGTGCGCCGCATAGAGGGACCCGTGCTCCCTACTACACTGCGGCCTCCTCGTGGAGGTGAACAGTAAATCAGAGGTTTTTGTTTGAGAACACAAGCCCCTAGGCTAAGAGGCCGGATGAACAACGCAACCAACATAACCCCCACTACCACTTCACGAACGCTCATTAACCTGTATAAATCTGACTTTTACAGAGTTTTATATTCATCATAATACTTGACGCGGAGTTGGGGGAACTCTGCAGCCGCATTACAAATAACACTATATAGTATTTTCCCCACATTCTATTGCAACTTTTTTGAAAACTTTAACTCACATTCAAATTTAGATATGGTGGATTCCATAAACAAGATGACCAACCCTGTTGTAGTTTTGCTAAAGGCTTTAGCAAAAGTAAGGAGAACATTCCTTGGTAAACTACGGCCCCACGAGGACCGTCTGTACTCACAGTGCTAAGAAAATGGGAAGAGAGTTGCACGAATGACGTTTATGGCCTCCCACCCTAGGGAAGTTCATGATCTGGAAAATGAAAATCAGGATATTATCTTAGCAGATAGTGAGTCAACTAAAAAAAAGGAAGACTGTATTGAGGCCCCTCCGAGCCTCCGCTGTTCTGTAGTTAAGCAGAGAACGAAGCTTAACAACACTATGAATATTAATGTAGAGGAAGAATGTCAGTGTCATAGTGCAGGGAGGTCCACTGGAGATGTTCTACTTCACATTGCCCAAATAACTGAAGAATCATTAAGTAAATATGTTATCGCAATTTTTATCGATTTCAATGTGCTTTTCTCTTAGTCTGCTGGCCTATTGTTATCAGACGTGTCAGACAAGTCTAAAGCAGAAATCTTCAGATGCCTATAGATCTACTTCTCTCATAGGAAGTTTACTGTCAGTAAATTTTTTTCAGTATTACCAAAAATTATTGAAAGGTTTACTGAAACGTTTACTTCAGTAAAAAATTTCACAGTATTACCAGAAATTCAACTAGATGCTGCCCTCAGGGATACATCTTGCCCAGCTGTTTGGAACATGGAAGTTGCAGGCTTACGTTCTCCTCTCTGCTCTTTCAGAATGGATTATTATCCACAAGTTGGCACCCTCAACCAGTAAGACAAAACGTTTCTCGTTAAAGGCACATTTCACACAAAATCAGCCTCTGCTTTTATAGCTAAAGGGTAATTCCCTAAAATGTCCAGCCTCCCTGAAATAGCTTGAATTATTTTTCGAGAATTATTCTTATTGTCCTGCCTGCCTCATTTCGAACACGTAGAATAAAAAGTCATGCATACACCCTTATGTTGGCTAAAGTCACAAGAACTGACTATGCCCTCAAGGGGAGTTTTCCATTTAATGTAGAGCTGTCGCTCTTTCTATTGTTCGCTACAAGGTTCAGGCGTACGAATAAAATCACTATTGTCTAGAAACTGAATGGGATTCAGCATCTCTTCCTGCTTCGACTTACCAGCGCATGTCGCATAATCTCAACTGGAACACCGCAGGTAATATTGGGGTGCGGCCCACTTCATTTATACCTCGTCCTTCAAGGACTTTCTCATTATCAGGGAAAACAAACAAACAGCATTTCTAGAAACTGCTACAAGAATAGACCAGACATCAAGGTGGAGAGGAAGCGAGTCTGAGAGGAAATACCCAAGCTTTAGTAATCCAGATGGACCAAGAAATCGAAAGGAATAATTTCCAAGAAATTCTTTCTAGACTTCAGACACATTTAAAAAGTTCCTCTGAGCAGGTTCACCACCCAACTACAAGCCTTATCACCAACCTTGGATTCATTAATGTCAAACTCAAGGAACTAGGCTTTACTAATGAGGACAAATGCCCATGCGGGAACACAAAGAACTATATTCATCTCATATCCAATTGTTGAATGTATTTAGACCTACATCAACAGCTGCTGATATCCAGCATTCTCTCATCAACCAGACCTGCTCATCGCTTGGTAAGCAGTAAAGAAATCTTCACTGTTCATTATGAATTATGTTTCTAGATCAGTTCAGTGATGCATGATCATGATTTGAGGAGGAGTTCGAGCTATAGCTCGAACTCCTCCTCAAACTGGAATGGTCTCTCATAGCTGAAACCGAGGAAACACTTCTGCATCAGTAACATCACGATTGCGTAGAACCCGCTTCTTGATTAGACCGGGGTTCTAGCCCCTGAACACCAAATACGGAGAATGCGGAAAGGTCAGGGAATGGCCATCGCATATCCCCGGAGGAATATGGCGTTAGTTGCTAGTGCTCCTAAAAACCAAATAACAACAACGATTATGCCCTCTTGTTAACGCTGTACGTACAGCATGGGATTCAAGTAAGACTGGTTTCATTATTCTGCTAATCTCTCCTTTGAGGGTAGAATCGTGCTGGATAAGGTTATTTCGGCAGCTTTCCTTATTGCTGCTGCTGTTCTCTCGTGTTTCCTCCACTAATATTTTCTTCGTTCATGCTCTGCTTGATGACTTCATTGCCTAAATATACCCTGTCTATCTCAGTTACCCCAACTCTTGTACTTACCCCACTACATTTCCTGGGTCACCCCTCTCCTTACTCTGCAGGAGGTGGGGGCCCTGACAAGCGTCTCTCTGTACTCTTCTGGCCTTATTCCTCGTATCGTGGACGGATGATGGATGGATGAATCAACAACGGTAAAGGAGCCTTCATGTAACTAAGTGTCCAAAACACAACCCAACGCTTTACTCACAATCCGGCGGTGTTGTGGGAAGCCTCTGGCACCATCTAACACACACACACACACACACACACACACACACACACACACACACACACACACACACACACACACACACACACACACACACACACACACACACACACACACACACGACTAGGTGGTAGGTGACTCTCATCAACCGTTTCAATACTACCACTTTGCTTCTTGGAGGCTTGAAGTGGTGAACCTTTCCCCATCTCTTCCATCATGCAGTATAACTGATGACTTTTGTGGTTATAATGAACATCATGGCGAGAGGGAGACGAGTAGTGCGTAAGTGAGTAGCTTTGCCGAGGCCACATTATGTCAAGGATCTGGGTATATTCTTACCATGTGTAAACCATATCCAAAAATTTCATTACTTCATACAGCATGTCCCCCAGTTTTTCTAACTACTGAATACACCATGAATTATCAAACTAATAGAGTAAGCTTATCTGCGAAAAGATCTAAACCTCCCAAACACTTCCTAGTTTATTTCACAAACATAAGTAGTCTCAATTCTAATCTCAACGATGTCCATTTCTACTTGCAGGCTGCCAGACTCATGTACTTTTTCTGACAGAATCTCAGTTATTGGTTGATTCAACTACAGCTCATCTCAGCTGTCCAAATTATTCGCTGTTCGCTTCTTTCGCTTCAAAGATGGTACTTGTGCATTGTGCCCGTTCCGATATTCCTGTCAGAGACTTGGTAATTTGGAATCTCCTATTTTCGATCTTCTGTGGTTTAAAATCTCTTTACCTCATTCTGTCAAATTCATCTGTTGTCTCTACCGTTCTGCCAACTCCACTAATCACTTGGAGCTCTTTGACTTCCTCTCTTTGCAACTTGACTTTCTCCATTCAAACTTTCCTAACAGTAAGATAATTTTCCTTGGTGATTTTAATGTTCACAATTCCAGCTGGCTTCCGTTTTCTAGTTACACCTACTCAGCTGGTCGAGATGCCGAGGATTTTGCAATTACTAATAATCTTGCACAGATTATTCATTTACCTACAAGAATACCAGACAATCCTAACCATACAGCCAACACGCTTGATTTTTTTTCACAAACAACCGTTCTAAGTACATAGTCGATGTGAATGGTCCTTTAGGCCCTTCAGATCACAACATGGTGATTATCCCTTTTCGAATGGAGCCTTTATCTCATGGCTATTCCCAACCTCGTATTGTTTAGAATTACAAGAAAGCAAAATGGGATGACATGCGAGATTTCTTTTCTTCTTTTTCCTTGGTTGAACTACTGTTGCAAAACTTCTGATGTCAATGTTTGCTCAGATAGTGTCATTGAAATTATTCTTGTAGGAATGGAATCCTTTATTCCACACTCCACTTTAAAATCTCGTCCTTTATCTAAACCTTGGTTTTCCAATAAATGTGCTAAGCCTGTTTAAGAAAAGAACGTTGCTTTTCTTATTGCTCAGTTTCATTTTGCTCAGTTTTTCATTTTCCAATTGCTCAGTTTCATTTTCTACCTACACCAAAGCTCGCAACAATTGTAAAGCAGTTATTAATCAGTCCAAACTAGAGTTTGAACAGGCTAAGAGTAGAAAACTTGCTTCTTGCCCTAATGGTAGCCGAGCATTCTGGTCTCTTGCCAAAGCTATTGGCCGCAACTCTTGCCCATCTCTGCTCCCACCTCTGTCCAATCCAGATGGTTCTGTTGTCACAGCCAAGGATAAAGCTGACCTGCTAGCATCCCATTTTTCTTCCAGCTCATGTATTAATGATCTTGGTAAAACACCACCCACCATTCCCAACACACTCCATTCAATGCCTCCTGTGGTCTTCCGTCAAAAGGATATCAGAAGGATTTTGATGAATCTCGAAGCTAAGAAAGCTCCAGGTACTGATGGTTTTTCTCCACTTGTTCTCAAAACCTGTGCTCCTGAACTTACTCCTATCTTTGCCGCCTTTTTTCACTTTCTTATTCTAAAGGCGTTTTTCCTTCTGCTTGGAAATTTGCTCATATCCAGCCAGTTCCTAAAAAGGGTGAAAAATCCCTCCCATTGCAATTATCGTCCCATTGCAATTACTTCTACTCTTTCTAAAGTAATGGAGAAATCAATTAACCGCCAACTCTTAAACTACCTAGAAACCTTCCGTCTGATCAACGATCACCAGTATGGATTCCGTCAGTGTCGATCCACTGGTGATATTCTCGCTTATGTTACACATTTATGGACTACTTCAATGGAAAGGTTCGGTGAAACACAAGTAGTTGCTCTTGACATCTCAAAGGCTTTTGATCGTGATTGGCATAAAGGTCTTCTAAACAAGCTTCCATCTTATGGTTTGCCAACCGTTTTTAGTAATTGGTTATCCAGTTTTCTCTCTGATCGCTCACTGAGGGTGATGGTAGATGGTAGATGGCTCTCTGTCTTCTAACTTCTCCACTAATGTCGGTGTCCCCCAAGGTTCAGTTCTTTCCCCAACTCTTTTCCTCTTGTATATCAATGACCTTCTTCCATTGACTGGAAATCCTACCCATAGTTTTGCCGATGATTGCACATTGCATTCAACTTTCCATTTTGAGAAACCTTCTCCGGCTCAATCAGCTTCAACTTCTCGAAAATCTGCTACCAATTCCTTAAATGCCGATCTTCAGGTAATTCTCCAGTGGGACAAAGACAACTTAGTTGATTTCAACCCTTCTAAAACTCAGTCTTGTCTTATATCTCGCAAAAAGGATTCTTCTGCTCCTATGCTTATCTTTAGTGACACTCCAATTTCTAGGCAAAAGGATATATCTCTTTTGGGGATTACCCTGACTTCTAATCTCTCTTGGCACAAGCACATTACAAATATTGCTTCCTCTGCATCTAAAAAACTTGGTTTTGTCTTTCGCTCTCGGCGTTACTTTTCTTCCAAACAGCTGCTCACTCTGTATAAATCGCAAATCCGCCCTGCCATGGAATATTGTTCCCACATCTGGGGTGGTGCCCCCAAAACCTCTCTCAGGCTTCTTGATTCCATTCAGAAGAGGGCAGTTAGGTTAATTAATGATTCATCTCTAACAGAGTCTCTCCACTCGCTGTCTCATAGACGCACTGTTTCTGCTGCATGCCTCGTCTACAGATACTTCCATGGGCACTGTTCTTCTGAATTGGCTTCTATAATTCCCGCTGTCTCTTTCAAAACACTCCGAACACGTGCCGCCACCAGCCAACATCCGTTTACTGTCCAACTTCAAACCCACAGAACCAACTTTTCAGCTTCCTCATTTATTCTTTGAACTGCCGTTTTCTGGAGAACCTTCCTTCATACGTATTTCCTGATAATTACAATCTACAGAAGTTCAAGTCCAGTGTCAACAAATATCTTCTTTCGTGTTCTCAACCTCCAACCCAAGCACGGTACTAAGTACTATAGGTTCTAATACCTCTCGTGTCTGGGGTCCACATAAAAAAAAAAAAAAAAAAAAAAAAGAATGGCAGAAGGATTTTGAAAAACTTTGGGGCTAAGAAAATTCCAGGTTGGTCCTGATGGTATTTCTCCACTTGTTCTTAAAACCTGTTCTCCTGAACTTACTCCAGTTCTTTGCCACCTTTTTTTCACTTTTTTTTATTCCAAAGGTGTTTTTGCTTTTGCTTGGAAATTTGCTTATATCCATCCAGTTTCTAAAAAGGGTGAAAAATCCCTCCCATCCAATTATCGTCCTATTGCAATTACTTTTCCTCTTTCTAAAGTAATGGAGAAATTAATTAAGCTCCAACTCTTAAACTATCTAGAAACATTCCGTCTGATCAACGATCGCCAGTTGAATTCCATCAGTGTCGATCCACTGGTGATATTCTGGCTTACCTTACCCATGGACAAATTCAATGGAAAATTTCGGTGAAACACTAGTAGTTATGGACAAATTCAATGGAAAATTTCGTTGAAACACAAGCAGTTGCTCTTGACATCTCAGAAGCTTTCAATCGTATTTGGCATAAAGGTCTTCTAAACTAGCTTCCATCTTATGGTTTATCAACAGTTTTTTGTAATTGGTTATCCAGTTTTCTTCCTGATCACTCTCTCTGGGCGATGGCCGATGGCTCTCTGTCTTCTAACTTCTCCATTAATGCAGGTGTCCCCCAAGGTTCAGTTCTTTCCTCGACTGTTTTCCTCTTGTATATTAATGACCTTCTTCCATTGACTGGAAATCCTATCCATAATTTTGCCGATGACAGCACATTTCATTCCACTTTCCATATTTAAGAAACCTTACCCTTTTTAATCAGCTTGAACTTCTCGAATATCCGCTACCAATTCTTTAAATGGTGAACTCCAGGGAATGCTACAGTGGCGCAAAAACAACTTAGTTGATTTCAATCCTTCTAAAACTCAGTTTTGTCTAATTTCTTTCAAAAAGGTTTCTTCTGCTCCTATGCTTATCTTTGGTGACACTGCGATTTCTAGCCAAAATGATATATCTCTTTTGAGGATTACCCCGACTTCTAATTTCTTTTGGCACAAACACATTACAAATATTGCTTCCTCTGCGTCGAAAAAACTAGGTGTTCTCTTTCGCTCCTGGCGTTACTTTTCTTCCAATCAGCTGTTTACTCTGTACAAATCGCAAATCCGCCCTACCATGGAATATTGTTCCCACATCTGGTGGTGGTGCCCCCAAAACCTCTCTCTGGCTTCTAGATTCCATTCAGAAGAGAGAAGTTAGGTTAATTAATGACTCATCTCTAACAGAGTCTCTCCACTTGCTGTGTCATAGACGTAGGAAATAGTACGTCTATGAAATAGGACGTCTATGACACAGATACTTCCATGGGCACTGTTCTTTTTTGTAGAAAAACGAAATACTTCCTTTTTTCTACGGATACTTCCATTGGCACTGTTCTTCTGAATTGACTTGTATAATTCCCGCTCTCTCTTTGAAAACAGTCCGAACACGTGCCGCCATCAGCCAATATCCATTTACTGTCCAATATCAAACTCACCGGACCAACTTTTCATCTTCCTCATTTATTCAATCAACTCCTGTTTTCTGGAACAACCTTCCTTCCTACGTATTTCCTGAAAATTACAGTCTACAGAAGTTCATCAACAAATATCTTCTTTCGTCTTCTCAACTTCCAACCCAAGCACGGTTAGTACTATAAGTTCTATAGGTTCTAATACCTGTCGTGTTTGGGGTTTTCATAAAACACACACACACACACACACACACACAGTCCGTAATACAGCCCGTACAGGTCTTGGTATCGACTCCAGACGGTCTTACAGAGTTTGCACATCATGCATTGTATCCAATTAAGTCATGTACTTTCTCGGATGGTCTTTTTGCAGTAGGTCTCAAGCATGTTCATTTGGATTGAGATGAGGTGTGTTAGCCTATCCTGGGATGACGAATTCATTTTCATGTTCTTGAAACCAATTGGCAACTTCCTGAACCTTGTGGTATGTCATAGCGTTTTGCTGATATACACCATTGAGCCAAAACATTATGACCAGCGAGTCGTTATGCAAATCGAAGCAACTGCAGGTGAACTACGGCGCGAGTGCGGGTCGGGGCACGGTATAAAAAACACTGATATGAGTTCTGTTAATCAATGTTACTCTTGTTCTTCCGATGGGAAGGGCAGCGGACTTAGGCGAGTTTGACAAAAGCCAAATTCTAATGGCCAGACAACTGGGCAGAGCATATCCGAAACGGCATGGCTTTTGGGCAATTAACTAGAAAACCCATGGACCTTAGGGGTATAAGCACAATGGCAGTTTTCATCATTCTCGGGTTGCTGTGGTTCAAATCGTAGGTGTAGTAATTTTTTAGTCTCCTGTTAAGGTCCCGCACATATACTGTACCGTTGTTTTCCTGTGCGCCATGTAACTTCGCTACGCCTTAGTTCAAGAGTTTTTTGTAATGTTTAATCATGACCTCTATGTATGTATACAGCTTCTGGAACCGCGAAATCAGCTAATTTAAGATTAGCGTAATTTTAGATTTTTTTATATAATTTAATTAGTGGTGTATGTTCAATTGTGGGATCTACGCTAGTTAATTTATTGTACAGCGGAGTTTGTGAACAACCATGGCCGAAGAAGCTGGTGATGTTGTTTTAGAAGAAACAGTAGAATTAGAAAATACCCAGGTGGAATTGATCTTGGTACGTTTTTGTCGATTTAGTTTATTTTATTTGAATTTTATTCATAAATTTGTTTATATAGAGTTATTCATTAAAACACAATGCAGTTTGCAATCGCGCATACATTAAACACTAAACTAAATTGTTACGGATTGTGTCTAAGTGTCATATATGAATTGCTACATTAGGGTTACCAGATCTAGAATTAAAAAGTTAGGACATTTAAAAAATTATATTTATTACTAAAAAATTACAAATACATGTTTATCGTTACCTCCAGTAATTTTCATTAAGTTTGGATTACAAAGTAAGTAATTATAAAATGTATTACAATCCATTTTCAAATTATAACTAACCAACAAAATACTGCTCACAGTATTTGTTTCCATTTTATTTCTAATGTTCCATTAATTGCTGATTAATGAAAATACACGCCGTACTGTATGTTCCCATTGTGGGTAAAAATAGAAAATGTATATTGAGCAATTTTTAAAAGCTCAGAACCCTTGCATCGATTAAAATATTCAGTCCACTTTCTATTGGCTAATAAGTTTTCCCGATTATCATCCTTCTTTTTCGCAGAAAATAATTCCGCAAAATTCATAAATTTGTGAAATAATTTACTATCTATTTTCAATTAGTAATAGCAGTGGCACGTGATGCAAGAAAGCAAGTGTATGAGCTTATGCAGCATCAGCAAAAAAAAAAAAAACAATCACACCATTCCCTCCAAATGCCTGTCCAGTTCCTCCTTAAATTTATTTAACCTATCAACTTCCACGACAGATGGAAGTTTGTTGCAGCAATTAACCACCCGCTGGCTAAAGGCAAATTTCCGCACATTTTTCTACATCTGTCTTTTCTTAATTTGAATTTATGCCCCCTTAGGTTCGTAATCTGAACAAGTGGAAGGATCCCATCAGAATTCAGCGTGCTCAACCCATTCAAAGCCTTATACACCTCAATCAGATCACAGCGCAGGTGCCTAGTCTCCAGCCACTGCAATTTGCAGAACTTAAGCCTCTCTTGGTAAGAGGATCCCGTCATTCCCCTCACCAATCTTGTAGCCCTTCTCTGTACACACTCAAGCAAATCTACATCCTGCCCTGGCAGCTTGTCTGCATTGCTCAGAAAACTTCATATCTGACTGCACAATTACTCCCAGGTCTTTTTCATTTTCTACCACCTTAAGTGTAAGGTGGTAGAAAAAAGAAACGTACCACGCAGTTGGTACGTTTCTCTGGGGTTACTTCTACCCACATGCAGTACTTTGCATTTGTCAAGGTTAAACTTCAGTTGCCACTTCTTAGCCCATCTACCCAAATTATCTAGATCCTGTTGCAGTAGCACACTGCCATTACTGTCATTAACAACCCTGCCAACCTTTGTATCATCTGCAAACTTCGACACTAAGCCTGATATACCTTCATCAATATCATTGATAAATATACAAAACAACAGTGTACCTAACACCGAACCCTGTGGGACTCCACTAATTAGCATTAGCATTAGTAGAGGTATGTGATGCAAGAAAGCAAGCTTATTCAGCATCAGCCAAAAAAAAAAAAAAAAACAACCACTACTCCCATTTCACCCCTCCGTTCGTTCGAAATACCTGTCCAGCTGAGCCTTAAATTTGTTTAGGCTATCAACTTCAACAACAAGCGATGGGAGTCTATTCCACAAACCAACTACCCGCTGGTTAAAGGCAAATTTCCGCACATCTATCCGACATTCGTCCTTCCTCAATTTGAATTTATGCCCTCTCAGGTGATTATTTTGAGCAAGAGGAAGAATCCCATCGGCATTGAGCATGCTCAAGCCATTCAAAGCCTTATACACCTCTATCAGATCACCTCACCGATGCCTAGTCTCCAGGCTCTGTAATTTGCAAAACTTAAGCCTTTCTTCGTAAGAGCAACCCTTTGTTCCATTCACTAATCTTGTTGCCCTTCTCTGTACTCGTTCCAGCAGCTCTACATCCTTCTTGAAATGAGGCCTCCAGACCTGTATACAGTACTCAAGGTGTGGCCTTACCAATGCCTTATACAAGGGAATAATCACATCCCTGTCCCTGCTAGAAAAATTCCTGTATATCATTGACAAGACACCATGAGCTACTCTTGCAGCTCGTCTGCACTGCTCAGAGAACTTCATATCTGCGTGCACAATTACCCCCAGGTCCTTTTCATTCTCTACCACTGTCAGCGTAGTACCACAGAGTTGATACGTTGATCTGGGGTTACTGTTTCCCATATTTAGTACTTTACATTTGTCAATGGTAAACTTCATTTGCCACCTCTCAGCCCATCTGCTCAACCTTTCCAGATCCTGTTGCAGCAGCATAGTATCAGTAGTGTCCTTAACAACCCTGCCAACCTTGGTATCGTCTGCAAACTTGGACATTAAGCCTGATACACCATCATCAATATCATTTATAAATACAGAAAACAACAATGGACCCAACACTGAACCCTGAGGAACTCCACTAATAACATTAGTCCATGTTGAGCAGTGTCCATTGATTACCACTCTCTGTCTTCTGCCACTCAACCATCCCTTTATCCATAGCAGCAATTTGCCTCCAATGCCACACTTCTCCAATTTGTGCAGCAGTCTTCCATGCGCAACAGTATCAAAAGCCTTTCTAAGATCCAAATATATAATATCAAAGTTATTCCCTGCATCCAGTTCTTTTGTGACTACATCATAGTATCCAATCAAATTGGTCAGACAAGACCTGCCCTTAACAAAACCATGCTGTGTCTGAGCTATAACTGAATTCTTGTCCAGATGATCCTGCAGTGCTTCTTTAACCAGTGCCTCCATTAATTTTCCTGGAAACGAAGTTAAACTAACAGGTCTATAATTACTTGTGTCAGCCTTTGATCCTCCTTTGTGAATTGGGGTTACATTTGCACATCTCCAGTCCATGGGTACCTCCCCTGAGTCCAAAGAAGCTCTCATAATTATGCCTAGGGGTTTGCTTACTTCCTTTGCTGCCTCCTTTAATATAACTGGATAGATCCCATCCACCCCGGGTGCCTTTTTTATGTTTATCCTCAACAATTTCTCCTCCACTTTCCTCTCAGTTATTAGAAAATAATCTAGCTCACTGCCAATGTTTACTTCACCTACGACATCCCCCTTCCTGAATAACTCCTCATGTGTGAATGTAGATGCAAAATACTCGTTTAGATTGTTAGCCACCTGAGCTGGATCCTCAACTGTTGAACCATCAACATCCAGTGGACCAATCTGATTCATCCCTTTCCTTCTTGAGTTTAAATAGGTAAAGAACTCTTTTCAGTTTTTCTTTGCATCCTTTGCCAAGGATTTCTCATAATCTGCCTTTGCCTGCCTAAACTCCTTTGTGACTTGGTTACAGACCAACTTATATCTATCATAGGCTTCCATGTCACCCATTAATTTGTATGTATCCCATGCATTTTTCTTCTCTGCCATATGTCTCATTAGTTCATCTGACAACCATTTAGGCCTGAACCTTGAACAATATTTCTTGGTTGGTATGTAAAGCCTGGTAGCTTCCAAGATTAGTTCCTTGAATGCTTCCCATTTTGAATTTGCTGTTGGTAACATCATCAGTTGGTCCCACTGTATTGAATTTAAATACTGTCTCAGACCATCATAGTCACCTTTACGAAAGCAAAAACCCTTCCCTTTACCTCTGATGGTAGTTACCTCCTCGACTAATAACATTAGTCCACGAAGAGCAGCACCTATTGATTACCACCCTCTGTCTTCTCCCACTCAACCATCCTTTTATCCATTGTAGCAACTTGCCCTTAATACCATTCGGCTCCAATGTGTATAATAGTCTTCCATGCGCAACAGTGTCAAAAGCTTTCCTGAAATCCAAATTTATGATATCAAAATTATTTTTTGCATCCAGTTCCTTTGTAACCACATCATAATATCCTATCAAATTTGTCAGAGAAGACTTTCCCATAACAAACCCATGCTGTGTCTGAATTATTGCTGCAGTCTTGTCTAGATGATCCTGCAATGCATCTTTAATCAGTGACTCCATTATTTTACCAGGAACAAAAGTTAAACTAACTGGTCTGGAATTACTCGTGTCACTCTTCGATCCCCCCCCCCTTTGTGAATTTGGGATACATTTGCACATCTCCAGTCCGCGGGGACCTCCACTGAGTCCAAAGATGCTCTCATAATTATGGCTAAGGGTTTGCTTAGTTGCTTTGCCGCCGCCTTTAAGATAACTGGATAGATCCCATCCACCCCAGGTGCTTTTCTTATGTTTAACTTCAACAATTTCTCCTCCACTTTGCTCTCAGTTATTACAAAATCATTAAGCACCCTGCTACAATTTGATAACCTTCTGCCATTTTCAAACCTTAATAACTCCTCATGTGTGAATGTAGATGCAAAATACTCATTCAGTTTGTTTGCTATCTGAGGAGGATCATCAACAGTGGAACCATCGATATCAAGTGGGCCAATCAGATTCATCCCCTTCCTTTTAGAGTTTATATAAGTAAAGAAGTCCTTGCTGTTTTTCTTAGCATCTTTTGCCAAAGATTTCTCGTAATCTGCCTTCGCCTGCCTAACCTCTTTTGTGACCTGATTACAGACTAGCTTATATCTGCCATAGGCTTCTGAGTCACTTGATAATTTATATGCATCCCATGCATTTTTCTTCTCTGTCACAAGTCTCATTAGTTCATTTGATAACCATTGAGGCCTAAACCTTGAACAATATTTCTTAATAGGTATGAACTTTTAGTAGCATCCACGATTAATTCCTTGAATGCTTCCCACTTAGAATTTATTGTTGGTAACATCGTCAGTTGATCCCACTGTACAGAATTTAAAAACTGTCTGAGACCACTGTACTCACCTTTACGGAATCAAAAACCCTTTCCTTTACCCCTGATGGTAATTATATCTTTAAGTAAATTCCATATCAGTACATTGTGATCACTGCTACCTAGTGGTTCTTTATCTGCAAATTCTTAATACACGAATGATCACTGCTGATAACCAGATCAAGAGTATTACCCTCTCTGGTTGCCTCTTGAACATGCTAATGCAGAAAACAATCATCCAATAAATCCAAAAAAAGTCTTACTAGTGTGTGAGTGACCAACCCACAAGTTCCAGTCAATATCTGGGAAGTTAAAATCCCCCATTATAAGACATTCTGATTTACTAGCCCACTCTATTTCTCTGTTCATTGTACTCATTCGAGTCATTAGGCCTATAACACACTCCTCCTCTTATTTTTGCTTTCGCAGTGCTTATGTCACACCAAACTGACTCAACGGTGCACTCTTCATCTATATCAACTGGATGCACTTCTTTTGATTTTATGTTTTTCTTAATTAACAGCATAACACCTCCTCCCTTCCTATCCTGTCTATCCTTTCTGTACACATTGTACTCTCCAAATTCCAGTTCTACATGACACCACGTCTCTGCTATCCCAACAATATCTACCTTTGATGTCTTGACCAGCACTTCAAATTCATCAAATTTATTTACTATTCTTCTAGCATTGGTATACACGCACCTATTCATATTCTTAGTTACCCTAACACATCCCATATACCCACCTGTTTCATGATGACTGCCATCAGTCCCTGAAACCCCCAGCACCCTTTGCTCCAGGTCGTTACTTATTCTAATAGAAGTTGTGCAAGAATCACCTTCACCTCTGCCTGCAGCTACTTTTAATCTTTTAATCTGTGAATCCCTCCCCACCCCAAGCTAGCAGTTTTCCGACCCACCTAACACTGCCTCGATAACATCAGCAAATATTCTTGCACCCTTTCGATTTAAGTGTATCCCATCCCTGTAGAAGCAGTCTCTCCTGTTAACAAGCATAGACCACTCTGAAAAAAATTCTATCCCTTGAACCTTGCACAATCTTTCCAGGGCCGAATTGATTGACAAGGCTCTCATCATGTATTCCCTCCTATCGTGTCTGGGCAGAATTGCAGACACATTCAAATTTAACCCTGACTCGTGACTTTTTCAACATTGACCTGTACTTGTTAAGTAAATCTGCAGACCTCCTACTCTTAATGTCATTGGTGGCAACGTGAAAAACAGTATCACCTTTTGTGCCCTTAAAAGATGATATATGCTTTACAACGGTCTCAACTTTTGCCCCTGGCAGACATACCCTGGTCCTGTTCCATCTATCCTTTTTACACAATATATTCCCCGTCTCCCTGACAATAGTCACCAACAATAACTAGTTCCTTTGGGACTAGCGCATTCTGCCTTGGAGATTGCCACTGTGTTGCCTGATGCCCAGGTGTGAGCTCTGGCGTGAGTTGGGCAGCTGAGAGCTTGACGGGCCCCTCATATTAATTTCTTCGAGGGCATCTACCCTACACCTCAAGCTCTCATAGATGCCCAGTAGAACGCTGAGTTGATGCCTAATTTCTAGACACTCTCTGCACCTGGCACACACAAAGACATCCTCCTTGGCTAGATCCTGTTCCATTCCAGAGAGTTCGGCAAACATTTCACAAGTTGCACATTTTTTTAGGCTGTGATGCGTTGGAGAATCGCCCCCCCTCAGTTCTCCCCCAAGTCACAGCACTCCTGCCACTTTGTGCCCAGTCTGAGGCATGCTATTTTAAATTAATAAGATCAATAAATTTAATTAATTAATTGTCAGTACTACGCTATCTAATAGAATCCTAAATACAGTGATCCGTATTAACTATATAATCATATGTTAGAGCTGCCACAATTAAATATTTGAATTCCCTACTACTCTATACAAAAAGAATGGCTGCAAGATTCGAAAGAAATAACGGTTTTACGTATATTAAGTAGTAATCTACAAAAACTCTTTATCTAAATTAAAAATAAAAATAACCAGAAAACAGTAACTATAAGACTACATATACAGTAAACCCCCGCTATTCGCGGTATCTGTATTCGCGGTTTCGCGTATTCGCGATCGCCGATTTAATATAAAATGAAACCTAAAAAATGTGAATTTTAAAGCGCCGTGAATATTTTCTGCCATAAAAAAACATGGGCGTGGCTAAAATTATCTTTCCCGGTCAAAACAGCGCTCAGTGGGTGGGGGGAGAGGGGTGACAAAATCGCGAGCGTGAAAGTTTCTCGCTAATCCTTGTTCAATATGTGTTATGCGCTTGTTATGGAAGGTTTCGTCGTTTGCTTTTAATTTATATGCTTATAAATTGAATAAATTTATCAATTTATAAATTGATATGCTTACAAAAGTGATAAATCTACCGTTTTGCGGTGAAAAACAGACTTTTTCCGAGTGTGTTAACGGAAGAAGTAACTTTGTTGTGGACAAGTTCTTTCTAACCCCTACAAAAATATCACTACGAATAACAAGAGAAATGTGAAAATATCAAAGAAGGTGATGACATTAGCGAATAAAATTGAGTTATTAGATAATATTTCTAATTCCTCAGTGGCAAAACATTATAAAATCAATGAGTCAACGGTACGATCAATCAAGAAATCGGAAGAAAAAATCCGCCGTAGTGTCCGTGAAAACGCGCTAATTATTTAAAAAATTTGCAATGTAAATCGTGATGTTAAATTAGAAAAAATGGAAAAGGCTTTAAATCTGTGAATAGAAGACCGAACTCAAAATAAAATTCCGTTAAATTCACTCATCATTCGTGAAAACGCAAAACTCCTTATCAACGCTTTAGCGAAACTGGTGATAGCACTGGCGGTATAGGTTTTTTAGCTAGCAAAGACGCTGGTTTGAAAGATTTGTTTGAAATTTCTAATAAATATTACATTTAATATTAAATTGTTTCTTATTTTCATTTCGATGCCATATGCTTGCATTTCACTATGTACTGTCTATGTACATAGTCATATTATGAAGGTACATATAATACATACATAGACAAAATTTTAGACTAGTTTTTCTTATATATTTCATACTTTGGAACGGAACCCCTTTATTACTATGGGAGCCATAACTCAGTATTCGCGTTTTCGGTATTCGCGGCATTTCTCATGAACGTAACCCCCGCGAATAGCGAGGGTTACCTGTAAAGTACAATATAAAATAACAATTAGTTAAATAAAAAGGCTTATCGCTTTTTCGGAGCCTGTAATTCACAGCTGTAATTTTTAAAGAGAGTCAGTGCCCTGATGATACAGTCCACTCGTGTAATTTTGGTATAATATAGTCCACTTAATGCAACCAGTGCATTATTTTTATTTATTCTTTTGGTAATACTTTAAAACAGGGTCCCCCTCCAAAATGGCTGCAAGGAGAAGAGGGGGGGAAGCAGTGATTGATGGGTTGTGATTAGTAGCATTGCTACCCTTTTTTGGACCCGGAGGCAAAGAACATGTTCGGGCCCCTACTTAATTAATGAAAATTGCAAAAAGAGGAGACAGCCCACATGGTAGCTACACCACAGGTTGTGACCCTGCTCACTCACTGCATTCCCCTTCACCTCCTTGAATGTGTGGCAGATGTCACGCGACATAACAATATGCCAGAGCTGAAAATTAAGAAAAAAGGAACAGCAAAACAGCAATTTTTTTAAAAATAAAGTAACAAAAATGCTCGTTATTCAGGGATTACAATATGTCATGTGACATCACAATATGTTGGAGCTGAAATGAAGAAAAAGAAACATCAAAATGGCAATTTTTTTAAAAACAAGTTACAAAAATTCACATGTGCAACTGTGATTCTTCTCACCTGTACATAATTAGATGATTGCACGTGCGTTAACAATGAAATCGCTCTTTGTAAATGCACAAAAAGGCTAAAGAAATGTTTTTTTTTTTTTTTAAATCTTGGGGCTGCTGCCCCCAAACCCCTACTTTTGTAACCACTTTACTAGATGATTGCACATGCATTAACAATGAAATTGCCCTTCACAAAATGTAGACAATTTGTGCACTGACATTTTGTCAGTGCACAAAATGTGTACAAAAATGTTTATTTTTTAAAATTTTTGGTTGTGGGCTGCTGTCCTCGCTTTTGTGACTGAACATTACTAGATGACTCCACATGCGTTAATAATGAATTTTTGCTCTTTTTTAACCATATTCCCGTCCGCTGGGGTACGTACCAGCCCCAACTGGGTTCAGTAAGTTAATTCTATAATTTTTACTCTAATTACAGAGCTGAAACTTGCTATAGTTGGAGCCAGAACTGTTTTCTTGAATTTTCCCACTTAAATTTTCAAAACCTTCTATTGAATTTCACGCAAATGACAAAAATGTGACATCAAGTATGCAATTTTTTAGGCCTTTTCAATTAATTTTTTTACCCCCGCCCTAACCAGCCTAGAGCTTATGAAACCCGACACTTGATTCGTTTCTTGGTGTAAAGCGCGCGAATTTCTTTTTACGGAGAGGAGCAGTTCTGATAAACAACTCCGCGTGAATACGAGCGAAGCGTGGGAGGTATATATCACGTCACCAGTTGAGACGGTAAGGGAGAAGTGTAAATAAACAAAAGACGAACAGGAGCTACTGTTTTTGACATAAGAGGCAATAAAGCCATACAGTACCAATAACAGTTTATGGAAGGTGAACAGATCGTATTTCCTTTCTTCAACGTGTATTGCTCCTACGAACCGAAGATCAAGGAAATTCATCTGTTGGAAACGGGAAAAACTGGTGTAAAACTGATAACACTGCAATGCGCATTTGATAAAAAAAAAAAAAAAAAAAATTTGCTTTATTGTAATTGTTTTTAGTAAACAATATCAGAACAGCAGTTTCCTGGGTTTGATCTTCTAACCAAATTTCGAGAAAATATTTCTATTTATAGCTGCGTTATAAACTTCTAAACTTCGAAACTGGTGCATCAAAAGAAAGAAAAAAAAAAATCATCCGCTATGAATTTCTTTCTTTCTTGAAATGTGTATTGTTCACATAACTGCAATATTTGTAACTCAAAAAGTATCGTTAGAAGATATTTGCTTGTTACGCTTTGATGTCATTGCAAAGGGAGAAATTCTGTTTTAGTTCAGAAGCCGAATAAATTCACTATCCACGGTCATAAAGTTGTTCTGAGCTGCAATAAACAGATAAACTCCGCTGACAAATAGACTTACTCCCCAACACTTTTACTGTTTTACTGTGGTTTTTGGCAGATGAGTCAGTGCGGTTTCTTGTATTCTCTCTCTCCCTCCCTCCCTCCCTCTCTCTATATTTCGGGATCTCTGACCATCACGGAATATAAACAGAAAATTTGTTTGTCGGAATGCTGCCCATCAATTATCAACTCTTTTACCGACCTTCTAATGTATGTTGTGTTCAAATAATCCACTTTGCGAAATTCAAAAGTGCTACATCAATTAGGAGCAAAAACGGTTTGCCCCAACATAATGAATTACTTTATAGGTATAATAATGATTTTACTGACTGGAAGAAAGTGTCTACAATAAAAGGCGAAAACACGCGGTCACTCAAAGGATAAGCAATACAGCGATGTTTGAAATTTATAATGCAGTTCACTAGCTAATATTTCCAGAGGAATTATTCTGGATTTTTTATCAAATGAGCGCCAGACCAAAATCGGACTAATTAGTAATTCCGCATCCTAGGATGAACTGACTAATTAGAATTCCAGCATCTGTGATGAAATGTCGTGCACGATATTGTTCGCTACAACAATAACGTAAAGCAACAAAGCAAAACATTGTAACAGAGCAATAATGTGAAATATTGTTAGAAAGTAAAAATGCTAAATACTGTTCCCTAAAACAATAGTACAGCAAAGTGTTTTTCTTCTTTTTCGTTTCTACTGTGGCTTTCAGTTGAATTTTCTTGATTTTGTGTCAGTACACAGAATATGTATTGTAATTTCTTCGATATGTATTGAAGAAATTTACAATATGTAAATTATAACAATATGTATTGAAATACATATTGAAGAAAGGAAATACGATAGTAAAATACACATTGGAAATAAAAAAATATTCCTGAGTTCAAACAATTTGGGAAAATTGTTTGAACACAAGGAATATTTTTTTTGTAATTGTATTTTGTAAAATCAAATGTGATTGTATTCAAACAATTTGGGAAAATTGTTTGAATACAATTACATTTGGGAAAATTACAACAAAAAGACTGATTTTACCCGAAGACATCAGATCAGTCCAAAGTAACTGTGTAGTCATTTGTATTCAAGTGATGTTTGAAATGTATAATCCAGCTTCCAATATATTTATGGCTAGTATATCCAATTGACGAAAAGGGTTCTGTATTGTGATGTTGTATTTGGGCATTCTGGCTACCTGGAAGCAGCGATCACCTGGACGACTGCCTCCAGGTACTTGTCCCTAGCAGGAGGGCAAGATCTCCCCTACTAACTGCACGCCCTCCTCCCTGGGGAACTACTAGTAGTAGTAGTGGCATGTGATGCAAGAAAGCAAGTGTATCAGCTTATGCAGCATCAGCCAAAAAAAAAAAGTTTCCCAGGGAGGAAAGAAAAACTTGTATAAGATGAAGAGAGGGAAGGAGAAAAGAGGAGAAGCACTATCCCGGGCCAGGGAAGCCCAATCCAGGATGGATTGCTAGAACAACACAAGAAAAAAAAAATAATAATAATAATATAATAAAATAAAATAAATAATAATAAATAAAATAAATGAAAGTTAGCACTCTGGACCTTTGACAATCTCTTGGCCTTCTCCCCACCAAAAGGGTATTTTTTATTTCTCTCTCTCCAGGGTCGGACTAGAAAGGGTGGACTCCCTCCCCTAAGGAATTTTTTTTCCCTCAAGTGAAAGAAGGGAATTGGAAATTTCATGAAAATGAACCCTGTTTTTCTTCATTCGGTGAACGGCTACTCTGTCAGCGCAAGAGAAGTGAAATTACATTTGCAGCTCAGAATGGAATTCAAACATTGAAACACATGACATTTTATGGTGAATTTTTCGGGCGTTGTGTGATAATGAAAATTCAATTTTTCTCTGGAAATTTTTTGATGATATCAAATGCATATCAAGGAAATATTGATGTATTCAATAACAATTACTTACAATTTCCCAATCCCTCACTACGAGTAATGGATTGTTCTCACAATCTGTTACTAGCTGCGCATTTTTTTTTTTTTTTTTCGTTTGTACACCAGGTGAGATGCATGTGAAGTTCCTTCGATATTAGTTTTCGAAGTTTATAACGCAGCTATGAATAGAAATATTTTCTTGAAATTTCGTAAGAAGATCAAATATACATCCATGAAACTGCTGTTCCGATTTAGTCCTCTAGAAACAATTACAATAAAGCGAACTTTTTTTTTATGAAATGCGCATTGTAGTGATCAGTTTTTTTTCTTTCCGTTTCCAGTATAGCTTCCAGTAGATGAATTTCCTTGATTTTTTTTAGTAGATAATACATATTGAAGAAAGGAAATGCAATATTTTAGTTTTTCAAAACCAATTCGTTGCAATTCTTTCGTACAACAATTACGAAAAGCAATAAAGCTACTGTTGTGAGAGAGCCATGCAAATTAGTGTTTGCAAGTAATGATGCTCAACTGTTTGTTTTCCACGAAAGTTGTTTACAGTTTCATTTTCTCCTTGGATCACCTTGGTAACGCTAATGACGTAAGCTTGACCAGTCAATTATCTCTCTGCGTGCGTTGATTCGTTTTAGCCAGAGGCGCCGAGCTGACGCGCGAATTTTTGAACTAATGCTGTAACGCGTTTTATTTTCAAAGCTTGGATCTTGTTTTGCCGACATCAAAATTTAGTAAATTGAAATGTGATCGTACATTTTTGCTGTTTTAGAGTGAATTAATAGTTTTTGCTGAGCGATAAAGGTAGGAAATCAAAGAATATAGTTCTGTTTATGTATATTGAGAGTTTCGATTTTGTAAATTGAGTAGAAATTATGAAAATTATTAGTTTTCTTCGGGGGGAGCAACTTTTGAGTTAGGGTTAAAAATTAGACAAAAACAGGGCGGACTTAGACCGGGTTAATGCACAAAATGTCTAAAGAAATGGTTATTTTAAAAAAAACCTCCTGCTTTTGGGACCAAACATTACTAGACAATTCGACGAGTATTACCAATGAGAATTACTCGCGCATGTGTGTATAAAAATGCTTTTTCTCTTTTTTTGATGCAATAACAACTGAACAATAACTTGGAAAACAATGAAATTAACAAAAAACTACATGAATACAAAGAAAACTCACCTCATCAGTCCTGGCCTAGCACAGTAAAACCGAACACTTCAATGCACAAAATAAATGTCTAAAGAAATGGTTTTTTTTTTAAATCTTGGGGGCTGCTACCCCTAAACCCCTGCTTTTGTGACTGAACATTACTAGACATTTCCATATGCATTACCAATGAGAATTGCTTATGCACATGTGTACAAAAATGCTTTTTTTCTAATTTTTTTGAAGTACAATAAAAACTGAAAGAATAACTGCACTGAACATTGAAAAACAATGAAATCATCAAAAAACTACATGAATGCAAAGAAAACTCACCTCATCAGTCTTGTGCTTAGCACAATAAAAACTAAACACTAGCACACAGCGAAGAAACTAAGCAAATGATAATTTCGCATTTGGAATTTGTAGGATCCCTAATTCTCTTCTAGTATAAAATGTTGAGGAACATTGCAAGTCAGCTCTCACACTTCAAGTGTAACTTAGTTCTCAAACATAACTCATTATCAAAACTGCAGGAGAATTTATACCAAACTTATAAAAAGATGAAACTAAGCAAATGATAATTTCACATTTACCACTACAATCATGTGAAATCCACGTGTCACAGGAGACGGGAATGCAGTGAGTGGGCAGTCACAGCCCGTCAGGCATTCTTAGTTATAGTTTGGAGGGGGGGACCTCTGTTCTAAAGTTTGGCCTGATGATTGACCCCTCCGCATATACATTCTTGCAGTCAGTCATGCACATGTGTGTGCACACATGCCATTGGCATTTGCACTGGGTGGCAACAAACAATGGTTGAGATGTCATTGTTTGTATATGCAGAATATTCTTTATCTTTCTTGGAGCCCTCTCTCTGCCAAATCATTCTTATACCATAGCATGTTTATTCTTCCCTGAGTAACCTTATCAACTTTTTACATTCCATCTTGTATATCTGAGGCAGCAGTCTAATATGTTTGCCACTCACCAAGTGGCGAATAGGGCTATTGTTGTGGCAAATGTATGAATAAGAAATAATTATAATTTTATATTTTAAAACTCAATCTCACACACGAATAAGAACTATTTAATAATTTTACAATTTTTTAAAAAATATAACCTTGAGACAGTTATTATAACAACTACTTGTTATGAAACTGCCTCACAGACATAATTAGAGAATGATAAATTGAATGTGTAAAACTCATAAGATCCCTATATTTTAATTTCTTCGGCTTGACATTGCTATAAATGAAAATAGGTTTTATAAACATTGTTGAGTGTCGAGGGCTAGCCGGGTGGGTAAAGTGCCTGCCTGGAAACCCAAAGGTTGTGGGTTCGAATCCCACCTAGGGTTTGGATCAAAGTACTGCAAAAATCTTGGGAGATGCATTATGGCCACAGAAGCCGATGCGCCAACAACTACCAAAAAAAAAAAAGAAAAAAAGTGTTGACTAGTGAGTGATGAGGTGCGATGTGTCATTTCATCACTCACTAGTCGACACTCAAAGCTTATCATCAGCTGACTGCGGCAGTCAACTGATGAAATCTGCTGACTGCAGCTGACTGCTGCTATCAACTGATGAAATCTGTTTTGTATGTCTTTTTTTTTTTTTTTTTTTATGTGAACCCCAAACACGAGAGGTATTAGAACCTATAGTACTTAGTACCGTGCTTGGTTTGGAGGTTGAGAACACGAAAGAAGATATTTGTTAACATTGGACTTGAACTTCTGTAGATTGTAATTTTCAGGAAATACGTATGAAGGAAGGTTGTTCCAGAAAACGGCAGTTGAATGAATAAATGAGGAAGATGAAAAGTTGGTTCTGTGAGTTTGAAGTTGGACAGTAAATGGATGTTGGCTGGTGGCGGCATGTGTTCAGCCTGTTTTGCGGGAATTATAGAAGCGGGAATTATAGAAGCCAATTCAGAAGAACAGTGCCCATGGAAGTATCTGTAGAAGAGGCATGCAGCAGAAACAGTACGTCTATTAGAAAACTAGTGGAGAGACTCTGTTAGAGATGAATCATTAATTAACCTAACTGCCTGCTTCTGAATGGAATCAAGAAGCCTGAGAGAGATCTTGGGGGCACCACCCCAGATGTGGGAACAGTAGGCATGGCAGGGCAGATTTGCGATTTATACAGAGTGAGCAGCTGTTTGGAAGAAAAGTAACACCGAGAGCGAAAGAGAAAACCAAGTTTTTTAGATGCAGAGGAAGCAATATTTGTAATGTGCTTGTGCCAAGAGAGATTAGAAGTCAGGGTAATCCCCAAAAGAGATATATAATTTTGCGTAGAAATCGGAGTGTCACTAAAGATAAGCATAGGAGCAGAAGAATCCTTTTTGCGAGTTATGACAAGACTGAGTTTTAGAAGGGTTGAAATCAACAAAGTTGTCTTTGCCCCACTGGAGAATTACCTGAAGATCTGCATTTAAGGAATTGGTAGCAGATTTTCGAGAAGTTGAAGCTGATTGAGCAGGAAAGGTTTCTCAAAATGGAAAGTGGAATGCAATGTGCTATCATCGGCAAAACTATGGATAGGATTTCCAGTCAATGGAAGAAGGTCATTAATATACAAGAGGAAAAGAGTGGGGGAAAGAACTGAACCTTGGGGGACACCGGCATTAGTGGAGAAGTTAGAAGACAGAGAGCCATCTACCATCACCCTCAGTGAGCGGTCAGAGAGAAAACTGGATAACCAATTACTAAAAACAGTTGGCAAACCATAAGATGGAAGCTTGTTTAGAAGACCTTTATGCCAAACATAATCAAAAGCCTTCGAGATGTCAAGAGCAACTACTTGTTTCACCGAACTTTTCCATTGAATTAGTCCATAAATGGGTAACATAAGCCAGAATATCACCAGTGGATCGACACTGACGGAATCCATATTGGTGATCGTTGATCAGACGGAAGGTTTCTAGGTAGTTTAAGAGTTGGCGGTTAATTGATTTCTCTATTACTTTAGAAAGTGTAGAAGTAATTGCAATGGGACGATAATTAGATGGGAGGGATTTGTCACCCTTTTTAGGAACTGGCTGGATATGAGCAAATTTCCAAGCAGAAGGAAAAACACCTTTGGAATAAGAAAGTGAAAAAAAGGCGGTAAAGAATAGGAGTAAGTTCAGGAGCACAGGTTTTGAGAACAAGTGGAGAAATACCATCAGGATTTGGAGCTTTCTTAGCATCAAGATTCATCAAAATCCTTCTGATATCCTTTTGATGGAAGACCACAGGAGGCATTGAATGGAGCGTGTTGGGAATGGTGGGAGGTGTTTTACCAAGATCATTAATACATGAGCTGGAAGAAAAATGGGATGCTAGCAGGTCAGCTTTATCCTTGGCTGAAGTGACAACAGAACCATCTGGTTTGGACAGAGGTGGGAGCAGAGATGGGCAAAAGTTGCTGCCAATAGCTTTGGCAAGAGACCAGAATGCTCGGCTGCATTAGGGCAAGAAGCAAGTTTTCTACTCTTAGCCTGTTCAAACTCTAGTTTGGACTGATTAATAACTGCTTTACAATTGTTGCGAGCTTTGGTGTAGGCAGAAAATGAAACTGAAGAATTAGAAACAAGCCAATTACGATATGCAACATTCTTCACTTGAACAGCCTTAGCATATTTATTGGAAAACCAAGGTTTAGATAAAGGACGAGATTTTAAAGTGGAGTGTGGGATAAAGGATTCCATTCCTGCAAGAATAATTTCACTGACACGATCTGAGCAAACGTTGACATCAGAAGTTTTGAAACAGTAATCTGACCAAGGAAAAGAAGAAAAGAAGTCTCGCAGGTCATCCCATTTTGCATTCTTGTAATGCCAAACAACACGAGGTTGGGAATAGCCATGAGATAAAGGTTCCATTAGAGAAGAGACATTCACCAAGTTGTGATTTGAAGTGCCTAAAGGACCTCTTACTTTGACCGTGTACTTAGAAGGGTTGTTTGTGAGAAAAAGATCAAGCGTATCTGTATGATTAGGATTGTCCGGTATTCTTGTAGGTAAATGAACAATCTGTGCTAGGTCATTAGTAATTGCAAAAGCCTCAGCATCTCGACCTGCTGGGTCGGTGTGACTAGAAAACGGAAGCCAGCTGGAGTTGTGAATATTAAAATCACCAAGGAAAATTACCTCACTGTTAGGAAAGTTGGACTGGAGAAAGTCGTTGCAAAAAGAGGAAGTCAAAGAGCTCCAAGTGATTAGTGGAGTTGGGAGAACGGTAGAGACAACAGATGAATTTGACACAATGAGGTAGAGAGATTTTAAGCCAGAGAAGATCAAAGAGAGGAGATTCCAAATTGCCAAGTCTCTGACAGGGAATATCAGAACAGACATATACACAAGTACCACCTTTGAGGCGAAAGCAATCATACAGTGAATAATTTGGGCATCTGAGATTAGCAGTAGTTGAATCAACCGATAACTGAGATTCTGTCAGAAAAAGTACATGAGGTTTGGCAGACTGCAAGTGGAAATGGACATCGTTGAGATTAGAATTGAGACCACGTATATTTGTGAAATGAATTAGGAAGTGCTTGGGAGGTTTAGATCTTTTCGCAGATAAGCTTGCTCTATTAGTTTGATAATTCATGGTGTATTCAATGTGTGAATACACTTACTTGTGTGAATACACTATGTGAATACACTAACTTGTGTTATCACATGAATTTAAATGCCAAAATGTAGGTATGTATTTATTCTTTTACCCATTATCTCTTCAGTTTATATATAACCTTTTAATTGTAATTAGCAATGTTACTTATACATTACACTTTATATAAATTTTAGTAATTTTTAATTTCAAACAACTGTCAATTTAGGAGTTAAAAATAATTTTTTAAAATTTATTTGTTACAGAAATGGATAATTATGTAATTAAGAAACAGCAACAAGCTACTACTGCAGCCAAACCGACTACCACAATTTCATGGTGAATGGCAGTTGAAATTTTCTGTCATAGAAGTAAATGAAAAGTCCTTATGTATAGTTTGTAAAAAAGCTTTTAATGAGAACAAGTTGGGCAGTTTTAAAAAACATTTTCAAAACATGTACAGTGAATTTGATAGGAAGTCTCCTTTGGCAGTCAATATAGAGTCAAGTGAATATTTTCGCTTCCTTCCAGTGCATTTTACACCAAGAAAATCTGTGCGCCCAAAGAATGAAACAGACACCTTGTTAAGTGCAGTGGAGACTGAAATAATCAGTTATGTTGCTGGTTATGATATGAACCATCATTGGTTTGGAATTCATTGAAAGCAATGGAGCTCTGATTTTAATGATATTTTCTTTGCAGCTGTGCATTGGTTGAGTTTTGGAAAGGTTCAAAACTCAAAGGTGCCTTGTTAACTCCAATCCAAGATTTCCTTGCTGAAAAAAGAAATGCTAGCTGAATATTCTGTGATGACAGATGAAGAGTGGCAATGTGCTTGGATTTTCTAATGGACATCATGTTACATATGAACAAACTGAATTTGAAACTTCAGGGAAAGTAGAAACTAATTTTGTGATTTGGCTAGTTATGTATAAGAGTTTATAAGAAAATTGAATCTTTCTGTATAACATTGAAAAATCAAGATTTCACACACTTTCCAAATATGAATCAGTATGAAGGAAATCCTATTTTAATCCGTTTTCAGAAAAAGATATATTTCAAGAGTGCTCTTCTGATTTTGAAAGATTCAGACCTACTTTTCAATTTATGCACTTTCACTTTGATTTGACATCATAATTCTCAGTTGTCTCAAGAGGTTGTAAGTTTGTTTGCTTTGGATAGGCGCAGTTTTGAAACAAGTACTTTTGTTTCAATGGCTCTTTTTCGATAATCTGGACTTGCCCTTCAAAAGGAGATGTGTTTGCGGTTTTAAACTTAGCTATTGCAAGGGTATTCTTTATGTTCAGAATCACATTGGTCTGTGAATCCACTTTTTCTGTGGCAAATTTTATAAAATCTAAGCATAGAGCAAGCCTTCTGGATGAAAATCTGTAGGTGGAGTTAAGACATGGTCACTGTGAAATATGTACCTAATTTCAGAGCTGTGGTACAAGAAAAAGAATTAGAAGTGTTTTTATTAGTTTAATATGCATCGTTTAATTTGCATCGTTTAAAGTGAAAAGTGGTATCATTTTTCAAATAGCGTTAACTGAATATCGCGTTAATCGAACTCGTGTTATGCGAGGCCTAGCTGTATATATTTTTTAAATCCTTTTTTATAATGTGTATAAGAAACATAGAAAATTTTTATAATGTGTATAAGAAACATATAATCATATTTTTGTAATATATATATCTTTAATATTAATAATAAATAATTTGAAGTGTCATTTGTAATACAGGCGGGCCTCGATTAACGCGATTAATTCGTCTCGCTAGCGCATCGCGCAAAACGGAAACGTGTTAATCGAATATCATAACCAATAGAAAAAATTATAATTAGTCCTTGACCTTCTGGAATGTCCATAAAGAATTTTAAATAACTTTTTAACTGTATATAATGTAAAAGATAATGAAAATAATTATGGAATTAAATGTTTATTGCATAAAACATCGGTTCTTAAACTGTGCGCCGCAGAATATTTTAAATTTTCGAGGGAAACACAGCGATACGGACACCGCGCAAACTACTAGCTCGAGGTAGTTCACAGTTTCAGCATTTCTTATTAAGTTGTTTGGACCTAACTACTGAACGCAACTGTTAGGTATTTCTTTTGGTCTGGGTACGCCTTGAAAAAATTACTGACATTAAAGGCGCCGTGAACCGAGAAACTTTGGGAACCTCTGACATAAAATACACAATGAAGAAATTACTGTTGCGGAAATATTTGAACAGTGTTAACTTTCTCTTTTCTTCAATCAATTTCCGATAGCCGACAACAATCTTCTCTAGGCCCTGGCGAAATAAATATCGCAGAGAACATCAAACCTTTTGTTTGAGGTTCTATGCGATATGAAAGATTACATCTAATTCTTTTACCGTTATCTGTTTCGCGGTAACATTTTCATCTGGCTCGTTTAAAAATTTGAATTTTTTAAATGCAAGTCTGCATTGACTTTATTAGCAGGAGACAAACACGTCTTCTTCCGATGGTTGATGGAACACACCGAGGCAGGCAGCAGGCAAACGTTTGTTTATTGACCGTACGACTCGCGGTAAGCTTAACGCGCGATACAAATCTTTATCAACTATCGCATAAAAAAAAAAAGATTGCGTTAACTGGAAATTTGCATCGTTTAAAGTGAAAAGTGGTATCATTTTTCAAATAGCGTTAACTGAATATCGCGTTAATCGAACTCGTGTTATGCGAGGCCTAGCTGTATATATTTTTTAAATCCTTTTTTATAATGTGTATAAGAAACATAGAAAAACCATAAATGGCTAGCATGGAAATTTATGTTTGACACTGTAGATCTGTTGTCATCTCAGCTTTCATTTCTGGTACTAATTTCAACAATTCTTTGATCATCCATTTTGGTTTAAATCTTCCGACACTGAAAAAAGTACTTGAGAGGGTCACAAGGGAACAAATAATAATGTTATTTATGTAGTTGAGGAAGGGTTAGGGAACCACATCATTTCTAGACTGTCTAGAAATGATGAGAGAACATTACAAAAGAGCCTTATAACCTTAGAGGTGACTGTGTCAAATAAAAGTTGATTCATTTCTAGATTGCTTCATTCTTTCTGTTAAAGCCAAAAACTTTTAAATATTTTCAATATTTAAAAAAATGTTTCAATTAAGATTTACCTCTGTTTATAGTAATGACTAGATAAAATTTTTAATAGTTTTTCTTGGATTACAGGAACCTCCTGCAGAGGCACCAGTTTCCAAAACTAAAGATGATAAGGATTTTAATACTAAACTGGTAAGTTTTTGAAATTTATTAGATTTTTTATAATAAAAACATTCTACTGTTTAAGGCAAAAAAAAAAAATTAAAAAAAAATGAATTCATGATTACTACCTGTGGCACCCCCTCTTTGGGAGTCAACTGTACAACAGCAGAAATGGTAAATTCGAATTCAAAATAAATGAACCAGTTAAGGTAGGGGCGAGTCATTTTTCTTTATTTTTTGCTTCAGTTGTAAATATTTGAAGTTACCTTCGGGGTGGTTTTCCAGATTTAATTTTTATCTTTTCTAAAGTTAATTCTGATAAGTTAAATTCTTTTGGTGCTTTTGTAAATTTAAATCCTTAAGCTTAGTAGGCCATAAATTTTGGAATCTGCTTAATTTTTAAATTTAATTACTGTAGTATTAAATTTTTAATTCTTACCTAATAATGGCTACTACAATGTCCACTTCCAATACTTCGCCAAGGATATTGTGACTAAGGCAGAAATGGCCTTATGCAGTTTTTGTGTGAGTTACAAATTCATTGCATCTATAACATGTATCCTAAAGTTGATCTAGGAGATAGGCATAGTCCAACTGATGATTCTTTTCTTTATTCCTAATGTAAGGAGTCTTTGATTTAATGAAAAAATAGGTGCGTGTCCTAGAGACAGCTAAATCTGGGAACTTCTCAGGAACTCATCCTTTGCCCTTTCAGGAGTTCTTCCCCCTTCCCAGAACAAAATCAAGAACATACTGCTCTGGTTCAGGAGGATTTGGTTTTATTTGGAGGCTTTTGTTAGGGAAATGGGTAACATTTTTTGTAATAAGGATAACTGGACTAGAACCATTGTGTGTCTGTTGGGAGCAACAGTTAATGAAATCACCAACAGATTGTGAGATTTTAAGGGGAAGTAAAGAGAGCATTTTTATTCATATGGGTTCTAATGATACAGTAAACCCCCACTATTTGCGGGGGTTACGTTCATGAGAAATGCTGTTCTGAAAACGCGAATACTGAGTTATGGCTCCCATAGCAATAAAGGGGTTCCGTTCCAAAGTATGAAATATATAAGAAAAACTAGTCTAAAATTTTGTCTATGTATGTATTATATGTACCTTCATAATATGACTATGTACATAGACAGTACATAGTGAAATGCAAGCATATGGCATCGAAATGAAAATAAGAAACAATTTAGTATTAAATGTAATATTTATTAGAAATTTCAAACAAATCTTTGAAACCAGCGCCTTTGCTAACTAAAAAACTTATCCCGTCAGTGCTATCACCTGTTTCGCTAAAGTGTTGATAGAGGAGTTTTGCCTTTTCACGAATGATGAGTGAACTTAACCGAATTTTATTTTGAGTTTGGTCTTCTATCCACAGATTTAAAGCCTTTTCCATTTTTTATAATTTAACATTACGAGCTACAGAGCAAATTTTTGAAGCAATTAGCGCGTTTTCATGGACACTACGGCAGATTTTTTCTTCAGATTTTTTGATTGATCGTACCGTTGACTCATTGATTTTATGTTTTGCCACTGAGGAGACAGTTTCACAATTAGAAATTTTGTCTAATAACTCAATTTTATTCTCTAATGTCATCACCTTCTTTGATCTTTTCACATTTCCCTTGTTATTCGTAGCCATATTTTTGTACGGGTTAGAAAGAATTTGTCCACAATAAAGTCACTTTCTTCCGTTAACACTTGAAAAAGTCTGTTTTACACTGCAAAACGGTAAATTTATCACTTTTGTAAGCATATCAATTTATAAATTGATAAATTTATTCAATTTATAAGCATATAAATTAAAAGCAAACGACGAAACCTTCCATGACAAGCGCATAACACATACTGAACAAGGATTAGCTAGAAACATCCACGCTCGCGATTTTGTCACCCCTCTCTCCCCCACTCACTGAGCACTGTTTTGACTGGGAAAGATAATTTTAGCCACGCTCATGTTTTTTTATAGCGGAAAATGTTCACGGCGCTTTAAAATTCACATTTTTTTTTAGGTTTCATTTTATGTTAAATCAGCGACCACGAATACGCGAAGCCGCGAATACAGATATCACCAATAGTGGTGGTTTACTGTATATTAATCATGCATAGATTGATTTAAATTTGATAGATAAATATGAGACCATGATGAAAAAAGTGCCTCAAGTTAAGTCAAAATGTGTGTCTAATTCTGCCAAAGCATTATTTTCCCAAAGTTTGCGAGATTCTTGCGAAGCATTTTTTTGGGGGGGGGGGGGGAAGGCTGTTATCTCGTAAGCACTAGGCATTGTGAATTTCAGTAGACAGATTTTCAAGAAATGCTTTTACTGGGCCTTTTTAAAAAGATTTATTGAGCCAATCCATTAAAATCAGACCAGTTGAAATCCAGCAATTATTATTTCTTTTTTTTTTTTTTTCAATGTGAATATTGAAAAAAAAAAAAAAAATGTGGAACTCATAGTGGATGCATTTTCATTGAACTTTATATCTGGACATTTTAGAAAGATTTGTAATCCATCTAATTTTTCATTAAAATTGGACTAATAGAAATCCAGTAGTTATTTCTTTGTCCATCCATCCAAACCCAACCCACCCACACACACATATAACTGGACTCTCAATGGCTAGATTTTCATGAAATACAGGTAGCTCTTGTTTTGCGCTGGTCCAATTTGCAATAGCGCCAATCACTGACCACAACGGCATTTTTATTTTTATTTATTTATTTTTGCTTTTTTTTTTTTTTGCTATTTTTTTTATAAATTGAAAGTTTAAAATCATTAGACAATTTATTGGCATCATACTGTGCTATTTATCATGTGATCTGAGCCAATCAGCAATTAGTGCATTCGTATCAGAGACAAGAAAGATTCCCACCCTCAAAGTAGCCACTCACAGATGCGGGTGGTAAAGGTCAGTGCGGTGAAGCATTCAATTGGCTGTTGTTTACGCTATTTACACCTTTTGGAAATTTATTATGCTAAAATTTTTTTATAATTGTGCTATTAATAAATTAAATAATAATAGTGATAGTCATGTGCAGTTTTTGCCATCGTGTTATAAATTTTTAATTTAAAAGAATACAGAGATGCCATGTCTGATAAAAGTAGTTCATTGAATCCTAGTGCAATATTCAGAGGATGGAATCTGGCGAAAGCCGCCGTAATGTGTGTAGGGCTATGAATATGCCTCCATCGACTATTACTGCAACTATGAAGAATGCTAATAACAAAACAATCGATGCAAAGTGGTAGGTAAAATTTAACCCTAACCCTATGATTTCTGATTGACTCCATTATATAAAGGGTTCCATTTGTGCCGATTCCATTTCTGCCAGTCCCCTCAGGAACCTAACTGTGACGTAAATCGAGGGCTACGTGTATTGTATTTAGATCTTTCAGAAAGACATGTTGAACCTACCCAAATTTCATTAAAATTAGATCAATAGAAATCTGGAAATTTTTATTTGTAAATTTCATTTTTTTTTTCATACATATAAAGGCTAACCCTATACACCGATGAGCCAAAACATTACCACCTACCTAATATGATGTTGGTCCTCCATGTGGCAGCCAAAACAGCTTGTACCCAGCGAGGCATGGATGCTACAAGATTTCTAAATGTGTCTTGTGGTATCTGGTACCAACACGTAACCAGCACATCCATTAACTCCTGTAAGGTCCGTGGTTGAGATGCCGCAGCTCATATTCTGTTCCAACACAAACCACAGATGCTCGATGGGATTGATGTCTGGAGAATTTGGAGGCCTGGGCAATACCTGGAAGCCTTCCTCGTGTTCTGCGAACCAGTCTCGAACAATCCGGGCGGTGTGGCATGGCGCATTATTCTGCTGAAAGACAGCACTGCCAGAGGGGAAGACTGTTGCCATGAAAGGGTGTACCTGGTCAGCAATGATTTTAGGTAGGTGGTAGACGTCAGAGTGCCTGGCACGTGGATGACTTGAGCCAGGGTATCCCAGCAGAACATCGCCCAAAGCATGACACTGCTGATACCGGCTTGCTTTTGTTCCACAATGCCATCACTTCCAGGTGCCTCCATAGCCAGGTGGGCAGTGCGTAGCACACGCTTCTTGATTAGACCGGGGTTCGAGCCCATGACCACCAAATACGGTGGGTGCAGAAAGGTCAGGGAATGACGACCGCATATCCTCGGAGCAATATGGCCTTCGTTGCTAATGCTCCTAAAAACCAAATAACAACAACAACAGCCGTCACTTCCCTAGGTAAACGATGCACACGTACCCGGCCGTCCACATGGTGCAACAGGAAACGTGATTCATTGCACTAGACAATCTTCTTACAATCACTCAAGGTCCAGTTTCGATGCTTGCTTGCCCATCGTAGGCGCTGTTGCTGGTGACCCATGGTTAGCATGGGCACTCGGAGTGGCCTGTGGCTATGCAGCCCCATTTTCAGCAGGGTTCGATGTACTGTGTGTTGTGACACATTACTCCCGTCACCAGCATTCCAATTACCGGTGAGTTGTGGCACTGTTGCCATGTACCATCCGGGAGAGCCTTCGCTCACCTCGAACATTGATGAGCCGTGGTTGTCCAACACCTTACCGGCGGTTTGTTGGTTTTCTCCCTCGGACGACTTTCAGTAGGTACTAACCACAGCTGACCTTGAGCATCCCGCCAGCCATGTCGTTTCGGATATTTTCTGACCTAGTCATCTGGCCATTACAATTTAGCCTCTGTCAAACTCGCTTAAGTCTGCTGCCTTTCCCATCTGAAGAACAAGAGTAACATTAATTAACAGAGCTCAGTATCAGGTGTTTTTTATACTGTGTCCCGATACCATATGTTTTTTATACCGTGTCCCGACCCATGCACGCACCATAGTTTGCCTGCAGTTGCTTCGATTTGCATAATGGCTCGCTGGTCATAACGTTTTGGCTCATCGTGTACTGTGTAATGCATCTGAAGCACTAGATATGTTTATTGTCACGTTGGTTGGAGGAATTGAATGCAATATGCTGGATCCACCGAATCAAAGTGTTCTCGGTTAACGCATAAAAGTCATTGCTTTTTTTTTGTTATAATTCATGAATTCTTACTATTTGCTGATGCAACTAAAATGTAATGCACTGTGTACATTAACTTGTGCTATATTGCTTTCTCTTGTTTTATGTAATCCTCAGATTTTAGCAATATTGTTATAACCACATAATAGAATGTTATTAGTATTATGTAATAATCACTGAATTTTCAAATTTAATTATTAGATTTATAAATAAATTGTAAGTATGAACGTAGATAACAAAAATTAAATTCTATTTTGAGAAATGCATAATTAATGGCAAGGAATTGGTCTGTGTAACTCACAACCTGCTTGCTGTGAGAACCCGTGTGGCTTTCAAACCTTCAACATTTTATCTGTTCTGGCTCCTTGTCAAAAAAAAAAAGTTGGACACCCATACTTTAGCATTAATAGAGGTTTATGATGCAAGAAAGCAATTGGTCTTTGTAACCCACAACTGCTTGCTGTGAGAATCCATGCAGCTTTCAACCTTTATTCCAGATTTCAACCTAAATTCTAGTTCTGCCTTGAATTTATTTAAGCTATCAACTTCTACAACGACATAAGGAAGTTTTTTCCAGCAATCAACCACCTGCTGGCTAAAGGCAAATTTCTGGACATCTATTCTACAACTGTCTTTCCTCAATTTGAATTTATGTCCCTTCGGGCAACTAATCTGGGCAAGAGGAAGAATCCTATCAGCATTTAGCTTGCTCAAACCATTCAATGCCTTAAACACCTCACTGAGATCATTTCACAGACACTGCAATTTGCAGACCTTAAGCCCTTCTCTGTACTCATTCAAGCAGCTCTACGTCCTTCCTAAAATGAGGCCTCTGGACCTTTATACAGTACTCAAGGTGTGGCCTGACCATTGCCTTACACAAGGGGACAATCACCTGCTAGCAAAATTCCTGTACATCAGGGGTGGCCAACAAGTTGATCGCAGCTTTAATTTTGGTCAATTACGACGAATTTTAAATATATATATAAAAATAGATTAGTCAAAATCTAAATGTTATTATTATTATGAGCCCACTGCATACTCTTATTACAAATCCGTTGAACCACGTGACTCTTGTCGCCACGCAGCTGCTAGGCTTGTCTAGTGAAAATTCACGTTGTTACGTTGCGGAGACCATAGTGTGTATCAAATTCTTATTTAGCTTACTTAACATTAATAACTGGACAGCGCTTATACATTAATTTAATACCCTTTGATTTAAAATGAATATTATGAAAAGGAGTAAAACATATTATTTTCATCAAGAGTGAGAACTAGAATTCTTTTTTGTAATGATAAAAGAAACATGTTTTTTCATTTGCAATGCTTCCGTGGCTATACCCAAAAAAGGAAATTTAGAAAGGCACTTCAATGCATTCCATTCTAAATACCAATTGGATTTTCCGCCTAATAGTGACCTTAGAAAAAATAAATTAAAAGAACTTAAATCCAGATTATTCGTACAACAAAATTTCTTCGTGACACCTAACTTACAATCTACAGCAGTAATTGAAGCATCATTTAAAGTGATTCATCTTGCAAAAAAATGCAAACCATTTTCTTATGGTCAGTTCATCAAAGACGCATTTTTAGACATAAGATTTTCTTTTTGAAAATTTTAAGAACAAAAATGAAATTAAAAGTGCTCTTCAAGATCTGCAATTATCTTGAAATACTGTGACACGACGCATCGAAAAAATGAGTAAAAATGTGAACGAACAATTTCGTGCTCATATTGCTAATTGTGTGTACTTTTCTTCACAACTGGATGAATCTACAGACATCAGTGATACAGCTCAATTGCTCGTTTTTATTTGTATGGTTTTCGATGATTCTGCCACCAGAGAAGAACTGCTGGGTATGGTTTCATTAAAAGAAAGAACTGGAGGTCTTGATATATTTAACACATTCAAAAATTTTTTTTGAAAAAATTAAATGACCACTATTTAAGCTCGTATCAATAACAACAGATGGAGCTAAAGCAATGACAGGGCATCTTAACTGATTCATCGCATTGTGCCAAAAGGATGATGAATTCCCAGATTTTTTGAGTTACCACAGTACCATCCACCAACAAGTGTTAGCCAGCAAAAGATTAAATACTAAAAGTGTTATGGACATAGCTTTCTAAATCGTGAATTCCATCAGAAGACAATCTCTTCAAAGGAGACTTTTCAAAATGCATCTTGATGAAAATGAATAAGATATGATATTACGCACACAATGTGAGGTGGCTGAGTCGGAGTAAGTTTCTACAGAGATTTCGAAATTTGCTGAATGAAATTAAAAAATTTTTTGATCAAAGGAGAGACGATTATCAGTAGCTAAAAGATGCGAAGTGGTTGTGTGATCTGGATTTTTTGGCAGATTTTACCAGGAAATTAGGTGATTTAATTTGGAATTACAAGAAAAAATAAAAATGTGGGTGACATGATTAGTAGTATTTCTGCATATAAATATCAATTTTTGGCAATGGCTAAGGATCTCAAAGAAAAAAAATTCAATCATTTTGCAAATATGCCAGATCATTTGCAAAAATATCCTGTTTTTGAATTTAATAGTGAGAAATGTTTCTGAAATTGAGCAAGTTGTGGATGATTTTGAAACCAGATTCAGTGATTTTAAAACAATTGAAGACATTTTTCAATATACAGTGGATTCCGGTTATTTGGGCCACTGGTTAATCAGGGCAGCCGTTTAATTGGTGCAAATCTTAAAAAACAAAACCCAATCGAGAAAACAGTGTTTTACTTCGCTTAATTGGGACAAAATGCCATTTAATCGGGGCAGGAGACCGCATCACTGAAGATTACCCTACGATTGTCTCCGACCGTACCACATAGTTCTTTCGTGTTTCTGGAGTTCATGCCGACCGGGCTAGCCAGTTGGGTAAAGTGCCTGCCTGGCAACCCAAAGGTCGCGGGTTCAAATCCCGCCTCGGGCTTGGATCAAAGTACTGCAAAAACCTTGGGAGGTGCATTATGGCCACAGAAGCCAATGCGCCAACAACTACCAAAAAAAAAAAAAATCTGCAGGTCACAACCATAAAACAATAAAAACAATTAGCAGTCACCTGTTTATTGGGCTTTTGTGTTAGTGAAATCTATCATAAACTGATAGTAAACTCGATCTTATTGAATTTACGATAATACCGACAGCTGGAATTCTGTGGGTTATTATGGTAAAATGTGTTTACATTTCTATGGAATCTTCAATCATATAAAAAAAATAATTTTCAGAATCTTCTCTTCATTCCTATTTTTAAAGCTTCGTAATTTGTTACTCCGTTCTCACTTGCGTGTATCATGTTACTTGCAATTTGTGTGCGCCGTGTTCTTTGTTATTGATTGCTTATCTTTTTACTGTTTTAAATTTTAACCCCCACCCACAAATGACAGTGAACAGAAATGTCAACTAGTTTAGTTAGTATGTACCTATTACAGTACGTATTAATTCTTCCGATTATCACGTATCATTTAATTTTTTAATTGGTAAGGTAATAAAGGGTAAATTTGTACTTAATATATGTTTACTTTTATAGCCTGTGGATAATATTCCTCCTATTTTCGCTAATTAGAATTGCTGTTTAATTGAATTAAAATTCAATTCACGAACGTGATCACAATGACCGGCACTTATTACACATCATATAGTGAACGGTACTTTACTATGGTGAGTTTGTCGTAACGTGATTTGATTGTACAGTGAACTAATTGTAAAGAGGGGGGCCATTGTATTTTTAACTATTTACGTGACACTTTGGATAATTGGGGCAGCCGCTTAATTGGGCCAAAATGCACTAGTCCCGATGTGTCCCAAATAACCGGAATTGACTGTATTTCTTATCCATTTAATGTCGACTTTGATACGAAACAAATTGCAGAAAAAATCGCTGTGATTTTTCAAATGGAGAAAATATTACTTGAAAATGAAATTATTACGTTGGGAAATGATATCTACCTAAAAGCCAGATCACAGAAAAAGACTTTTGGAAATATGTTTGCCGAGAAAAGGAGCCAAATGTAAAAAATTGCAGTGAACTTTTAAATTCTTGTTTCGGTTTCACATATCTATGTGAATCCGCCTTTTCATATTTAAAACAAACAAAGACGAAGAATCATTCTACTCTTACGGACTTGCATACATAAGATTCTTTACGGTTGGCCTTATTACAGTATATATCCGATTTTGAAAGCTTGGCAGATGACACGAAGACACAAACTTCACATAAATTAAAAATTTATGTACATATGAATTTAAAATAAGCTTTCTGAATTGTATTTAAATTTAAAATTTATAAACAACATTTTTCAATATGTGTTGATTAACTTTTTTAACCATGTGCAGTGAAATTCTTGAGATGGTAGATCGCGGCACATTTTGAAGAAAAAAAGTAGATTGCATCATAAATTAAGTCGGCCACCCCTGCTGTATATCATTGACAAAATCCCATGAACTCTTCTGGTAGCCTATCTGCACTGCTCAGAGAACATAATGTCTGACTGCCCAATTATCTCTTCCCTTTGTTTTTATTTTCCTCTATGTTGAGTGTAGTACCATCCAATAAATCTGGGATTACTGTTACACCCCCTCCCTGAATAACTTGTGTGTAAATGTAGAGCAAAAAAATCTCATTCAGTTTGCTAGCTAGCTGAGCAGGATCATAAATATCAAGTGCACTAATCTTATTCATCCTCTTCCTTCTAGAGTCTACATAAGTAAAGGACTCTTAGCTGTTTTTGTTTACATCCTTTGCCACGGATTTCTCGTAATCTGCCTTCCCCTGTCTAACCCCCTTTGTGACAATTACAGTCCAACTTATATCTACTAGGGGGCTTCTGAAAATTATCACCTGATAATTTATATGCATCCCATGCATTTTTCTTCTCTGCCACGAGTCTCATTAGTTCATATGACATTGATTTAGGCCTCGAACAATAATTCTTAGTTGGTATGAAAAGCCAGTAGCTTCCAAGAATTCTTTGAATGCTTCCCATTTAGAATTTGCTGTTAGTAACATCATCAGTTAGTGCCACTGTATAGAATTTAAAAATTGCCCGAGACCACCATAGTCACCTTTACAAAGCGTCTCGGTAGCCAGGCGGGAAGGAGCAGTAGTGCGTATCACATGCCTCTTGATTAGACTGGGGTTCGAGCCTGTCACCACCAAATACGGAAGATGCGGAAAGGTCAGGGAATGACCACCGCATATCTCGGAGCAATATGGCCTTAGTTGCTAATGCTCCTAAAAAAAAAAAAAACCTTTACGAAAGCAAAAACCCTTCCCTTTATCTCAGATGGTAGTTACTTCTTTAAGTAAATCCCAAACCAGTACGCAGTTATTACTGCCACCTAGTGGTTGCAGATTCTTGATGAATAATCATTGCTAATAATCAGATGAAGATTATTACTCCCTCAGGTTGTCTCTTGAATATGCTGCTTTAGAAAACAGTCATTTAATAAGTCTACAAAACTCATGCTAGTATGCAAGTGACCAACTGACAAGTTCCATCCAATATCTGTTAAAATCTGTTAAAGTTAAAATCCCTCATTATAAGACATTCTGATTTACTGGTGCACTCTTATTTCTATGTACAGTTGTTTATAGTAATCATCATAGTAATTAGGTGTATAACACACTCCTCCTCTCTTTTTGCTTTCCCAGTGCTTATGTCACACCAAACAAACTCAATTGCAGGGCCCACCCATGTCAGGCACAGCATGGGTTTGTTAAGGGGAAGCCTTGTCTGACCAATTTGATTGGATACTATGATGTGGTTGCAAAGGAAATGGATGCAAAAAAAAATTTTGTTATCATATACTTGGATTTCAGGAAAGCTTTTGATACTGTTGCACATGGAAGACTGCTGTACAAATTGGAGCGGTATGGCATTAAGGGCAAGTTACTGTAATGGATAAAGGGATGGTTGAGTGGAAAATGGCAGAGAGTGGTAATAAATAGACACTGCTCTACGTGGACTAATGTTATTAGTGGAGTCACTCTGGGTTCGGTTCTGGGCAATTGTTGTTTTGTGCATTTATCAATGATATCGATGAAGGTATATCAGGCTTAATGTCGAAGTTTGCAGATGATACAAAGGTTGGCAGGGTTGTTAATGACAGTGAAGACAGTATGCTACTGCAACAGGATTTAGAAAAGTTAGGCAGATGGGCTGAGAAGTGGCAACTGAAGTTTAACACTGACAAATGCGAAATACTGCATATGGGTAGCAGTAACCCATGAGAAACCTACCAACAGTGTGGTACAGGGAAGTGGAGAATGAAAAAGACTTGGGGGTAATTGTGCAGTCAGATATGAAGTTCTCTGTGTGGTGTAGACAGGCTGCCATAACAGGTCATGAAGTTTTGTCAATGATATATAGGAATTTTGCTAGCAGAGACAAGAAGGTGATTATCCCTTTGTATAAGGCAATGGTCAGGCCATACCTTGAGTACTGTATACAGGTCTGGAGGCCTCATTTTAGGAATGATGTTGGGTTGCTAGAATAGATGCAGAGAAGGGCAACAAGATTGGTGAGAGAAACAAAGTGATGCTCTTATAAAGAAAGAAAGACTTAAGTCTGCAAGTTGCAGCATCTGGAGACTAGGCACCTGTGAGTTGATCTAATCGAGGTGTATAAGGCCTTGAATGGTTTGAGCAGGCTCAGTGCTGACGGGATACTTCCGCTTGCTCAGATTAAGAACCTGAGGAGGCATAGATTAAAATTGAGGAAAGACAGTTGTAGAATAGATGTGTTGAAGTTTGCCTTTAGCCAGCAGGTAGTTGATTGCTGGAACACACTTCCATCTGTTGTTGTGGAAGTTGATAGCTTAAATAAATTTAAGGCTGAACTAGACAAACATTTGTAGTGACTGCATGGGTGAAATGGGAATGTTTTTTTTTTTTGTTTGTTTGTTTTTTTTTTTGGTTGATGCTGTATAAGCTTGCTTTCTTGCATCATATACCTCAATTAATGCTAATGATAATAAAAAAATAAATAGCAAATGCTTAGAAAAGCGGTACTCACCTTGTATAAATCTGCAATAAAATTTTGGTAGATGGTGGTTTGATTTAGGTGGAAAGAGGCATTAAATAGAACTAAGGCGGGGAATGGAGTGAAAATATTTTAAACAGATTTTAAAATGAGCGCAAGGAAGTAGAAATGCAGATCTCCAATCCTTGGTTGTCACAAAGAGGTTAAAAGACGTAAATGAAAAAAAGAGAGAAGACAGGTGGTGCCAATAGTCGTTACGATGGACTTTCGTGGGTGAACCGTCATCAGTTGGCAAATGGAATAGAAGTGAACGCGTGTTGTATTTAAGGTTATCTAAACTCCCATGATGCTCTTTTTGACACGTGGGAACTTCAGCCGCGAGAGGTTCCAAGCCGGTGAAAGGTTGAAGGGAAGTTTAGCGTTAATAATGTTGAGATCAGAATGGTGTCGGTACCATTCGATGGTGAGGGCTTCATATTGAAGAATTCTGTAGCTCGATCTAAGTTTAATAATAGTGATGGCAGAGTCAACAAGGGGGGTGTGGTTATGGGTTTGAGCATGGGTTGTTAACTCAGTGCAGGATTGACTTGTCTTGAAACTGTTGAAGTGGTAGTATGCGCGGGTATTGGAAGTCGTGGAGGAACCGAATTTGGTGGTTGTGCTGCCGATGTAACAGGTGTCACAGTTCGGTTGGCATTTTATGAGATATATTAAGTTATTGAGATCATTGATGGGATATTTGTGTGTATCTTTGTAAGAATTAAATAGGGAACTTAGTTTATTGTAAGTGGAGAAGGTGAGGGAGATGTCGGTATCTTTGAATGTACGTCGGAATTGTGCTGCGAGTTCACTATGGTAAGGGAGAACTATGCGAGTATTTGTCTTGTGACTGTGTCTGGTTGGGTTATTAATACTGTTTTTAACGGTGGATATTGTGTGTTGGATGAGTTGAGGGGGATAGCTCCTGGCTATGAATTTATCAGTGAGGTATTGAAGTTCATTCTGTAGATCGTTTTGTGAAGAGGTGAATTTGATAGCGTTGTAGATTTGGTTGTGTAAGACGGCTTTTTTGGTACTAAGGGGATGATGTGAAGTGAAATGTAGATACTTACCGGTGTGCGTGTTTTTTCTGAAGATCTTGGTATTTAAATTTGTGTCTGTTGTATAAATAGTAAGATTAAGAAAATTAATCTGGTTGTCCGTTCCGATTTCGAGGGTAAGCTTTAGCCTGTCATGTATTGTATTGAATTTTAAAAAAAGATTGTCTATGGTTGTTCTGTTGCCTATTATTAGGATATCATCGGCGTAGCGGATGTATAATTTAATTTCAGAGGGGAAAGGTTGTAAAATTTGGTTTTCAATAGTGGCGAGATAAATTTCAGAAAGGGGGGCAGAAATGCCTAAACCCATTGGTAAACCAAATGTTTGTCGATAAATTTTATTGTTGAATCTAAAATATCTAGCGTCTAGTAAAAGAGTGGTAAGTTCAAGGATGTGGTCAACTGAAAGAGAGGTACGTTTCGTTAAAGTGTCATCAGCTGTTAGAAGTACGCGTAATGCTTGCAGGGTGAAAGGAATATGCACATTAGTGTATAGGGATATGATGTCAAAAGAAGCTAATACGTCTCCGTCGGATATGGTGGTGTTGCTGATTTTTTGGAAGGCTTGGTTGGTATTATTAATTTTGAATGTAGAGAATCGAGTGAGCGGGGATATAATTTTGACAAGGAAGGTGGATAAATTAGCAAAAGCTGATTTACTAAAAGAAACGATAGGTCTTAGTGGGTGGCCAGGTTTGTGTAACTTGGTTATTCCGAACATGTGGGGCAGAATGTTGTTGCGAATACCTATCTGTTGTAATGTAAAGAGGTTGATTTCTTTGTTCTGTCTGAGTTTTCTGAGAACTGTATCAAGCTTATTTTTAAGTTTTGTAATGTTGTGGTTGCTGTCGTTTGTATATGTATCTTGGTCTGCTAAAATTAACTCCATTTTTTCTGTGTAGGTGTTCTTGTCCAGGATAACGATTGTGTCTCCTTTGTCAGCTTTTTGGATGATGATATTTGGGGTTTTGCTTAGTCTTTGTAAATCCGAGAGTTGTTGTTTTTTTATGTTAGGGAGAGATGTGAGTTTAGAATTTATTATCCTATTAGACTGGTGTATAAGTCGCCACTTATCGGGATGTTGATCGAGTTTAGACTGGAGTTCGATTATACAAGACTAAGCAAAACCCCAAATATCATCATCCAAAAAGCTGACAAAGGAGACACAATCGTTATCCTGGACAAGAACACCTACACAGAAAAAATGGAGTTAATTTTAGCAGACCAAGATACATATACAAACGACAGCAACCACAACATTACAAAACTTAAAAATAAGCTTGATACAGTTCTCAGAAAACTCAGACAGAACAAAGAAATCAACCTCTTTACATTACAACAGATAGGTATTCGCAACAACATTCTGCCCCACATGTTCGGAATAACCAAGTTACACAAACCTGGCCACCCACTAAGACCTATCGTTTCTTATAGTAAATCAGCTTTTGCTAATTTATCCACCTTCCTTGTCAAAATTATATCCCCGCTCACTCGATTCTCTACATTCAAAATTAATAATACCAACCAAGCCTTCCAAAAAATCAGCAACACCACCATATCCGACGGAGACGTATTAGCTTCTTTTGACATCATATCCCTATACACTAATGTGCATATTCCTTTCACCCTGCAAGCATTACGCGTACTTCTAACAGCTGATGACACTTTAACGAAACGTACCTCTCTTTCAGTTGACCACATCCTTGAACTTACCACTCTTTTACTAGACGCTAGATATTTTAGATTCAACAATAAAATTTATCGACAAACATTTGGTTTACCAATGGGTTTAGGCATTTCTGCCCCCCTTTCTGAAATTTATCTCGCCACTATTGAAAACCAAATTTTACAACCTTTCCCCTCTGAAATTAAATTATACATCCGCTACGCCGATGATATCCTAATAATAGGCAACAGAACAACCATAGACAATCTTTTTTTAAAATTCAATACAATACATGACAGGCTAAAGCTTACCCTCGAAATCGGAACGGACAACCAGATTAATTTTCTTAATCTTACTATTTATACAACAGACACAAATTTAAATACCAAGATCTTCAGAAAAAACACGCACACCGGTAAGTATCTACATTTCACTTCACATCATCCCCTTAGTACCAAAAAAGCCGTCTTACACAACCAAATCTACAACGCTATCAAATTCACCTCTTCACAAAACGATCTACAGAATGAACTTCAATACCTCACTGATAAATTCATAGCCAGGAGCTATCCCCCTCAACTCATCCAACACACAATATCCACCGTTAAAAACAGTATTAATAACCCAACCAGACACAGTCACAAGACAAATACTCGCATAGTTCTCCCTTACCATAGTGAACTCGCAGCACAATTCCGACGTACATTCAAAGATACCGACATCTCCCTCACCTTCTCCACTTACAATAAACTAAGTTCCCTATTTAATTCTTACAAAGATACACACAAATATCCCATCAATGATCTCAATAACTTAATATATCTCATAAAATGCCAACCGAACTGTGACACCTGTTACATCGGCAGCACAACCACCAAATTCGGTTCCTCCACGACTTCCAATACCCGCGCATACTACCACTTCAACAGTTTCAAGACAAGTCAATCCTGCACTGAGTTAACAACCCATGCTCAAACCCATAACCACACCCCCCTTGTTGACTCTGCCATCACTATTATTAAACTTAGATCGAGCTACAGAATTCTTCAATATGAAGCCCTCACCATCGAATGGTACCGACACCATTCTGATCTCAACATTATTAACGCTAAACTTCCCTTCAACCTTTCACCGGCTTGGAACCTCTCGCGGCTGAAGTTCCCACGTGTCAAAAAGAGCATCATGGGAGTTTAGATAACCTTAAATACAACACGCGTTCACTTCTATTCCATTTGCCAACTGATGACGGTTCACCCACGAAAGTCCATCGTAACGACTATTGGCACCACCTGTCTTCTCTCTTTTTTTCATTTACGTCTTTTAACCTCTTTGTGACAACCAAGGATTGGAGATCTGCATTTCTACTTCCTTGCGCTCATTTTAAAATCTGTTTAAAATATTTTCACTCCATTCCCCGCCTTAGTTCTATTTAATGCCTCTTTCCACCTAAATCAAACCACCATCTACCAAAATTTTATTGCAGATTTATACAAGGTGAGTACCGCTTTTCTAAGCATTTGCTATTTATTTTTTTAGTCAGAATTATCACGGTATTATAAGGATACTATAATTTCACTATTGCTAATGATAATGTAATATCTTATTTTTTGTGTTTCCTAACTAACAGTATAACCCCCCCTTCCTTCCCATCCTTTCTGTATACATTTTATTCCCAAAATTCCAATTTGCATTCCTTATATCTGTATGACTTCATGTCTGATATCCCAACAGTATCTTGACTGTTGGGATATCAGAATTCGTCAAATTTATTTACTATACTCCTAACATCAGCGGTTACCAACTGGTGGTTTGCAAATCCCTGTTCTAGGGGGTTCGCACTAAAAATTCTGTAATGGCGTCTGCTTAGATTTAGATAAGTTTATTTTTGTAAACTTCAAAATAGTTTAATATTAATTTATGCGGTTTGGTTCAAAATTTATATTTAGTTGTGGATTGGGTCATGCGCCCTTACAATAGCGAGCATGTGCGACAGATGTTAGTGTAAAGTGTAAGTCTGGGGATTGGGTGCGAATGTGCCATTATTATCGGACCTTTCGGTAATGTGTCAGACAAACTCCGGTAAACATTGCTACTCGCTGCACCGAGCCATATCGTTTTGGATTTGAATGTTGTGCAACTGAACAGTTTACCATATTAAATTGTTTATTCCTAGTGTTTTTAAACTTTAAAAATCATTATGGACCTTTTGTCGAAGACTGGAAGCATGAAAAACAGTGATGTTGAAATGCAAGTTAATGAGGCGCCTCTGTAGCCAGGTGGGAAGGAGCAGCAGTGCGTAGCACATGCTTCTTGATTAGACCAGGGTTCGAGCTCGTCACCACCGAGTACGGAAGATGCGGAAAGGTCAGGGAATGACCACCGCATATCCCGGAGCAATATGGCCTTAGTTGCTAATGCTCCTAAAAACCAAATAACAAACAAACAAGCAAGTTAATGCGAATCATGAAAATAAAAATCGTCCCTCAAATTCGTCCCAAGATGACCATCAAAAAACCTGTAAAATCCATTGGGCTTGCCAAATTTCTTAAGTGCTGCATAAAAGATGTTCAAAATATTTACATGAAAACGAATAGTAAAAAGAGGAAATATAGTGAAGATTACATCAAATTTGGTTTTTCATTTCTTTGCAGCAAGGACTATCCAAGCCTGCAATGTGTAATTTGTGGAGACGTGCAAATAAGACTTTTGCCAGTAGTAGTTTGAACCCTTCCCTCTTGTCTCAAAAATTATGCAGAAAAGCCAGTTGATTTTTATAAGTGCAAATTGCAAGAAATCAAAACATCTAACATTGATTCGTATATATCACTCAAAAATCAAGACAGTGAAAAAGCACTTGAGGCATTGTCTTGCTATGAAATAGCAAAAGCTAGGGAAGCCAATACTATTGTGGAAAATTTGATTTTCCCATGTGCAAATGCCATTGTCAGGTGTGTGTTTGGTGACAATTTGGCAAAGAAATTGAAAGATGATGCCGTTTTCCAATAATACAGTGTCTTGCCAAATACATGTGTGAAATGTTAAATCCATTATTATAGAAAGAGTAAAAAAAAAGTACATTTTATGCTTTGCAATTAGATGAGACCATGGATGTTTCCAATCTAGCCATTTTAATTGTATTTGCACACTACTTGAACGAAGGTAAAGTGGAAGAAAATGTGCTGTTTTTTCGACCTTTAACAGAGCATACAACAAGTGAGGACATTTTTAATTTAATTAACCGGCATTTTAAAGAAAAACAAATTGATTGGTCTTTGTGTTGTGGAATTTATACAGATGGAGCAAAATGAATGACAGGAAAATTTGTGGGCGCATCAAAAATATATGTGCTAATATCTTGTGGATACATTGCAGCATTCATAGACAAGCTCTAGCATCAAGACAAATGTCTTAACACCTTAAAAGTGTACCTGATGTGTCAAAATAATTAACTTTATAAAATTGAGACCAACAAATTCCAAATTCCAGACTATTCACTTCTTTATGTAAAGAAATGGACAGTGAGCATGTAACTCTTTTTACACACACATGGATATTAGATGGTTGTCACTTGGCAAAGTAATTACATGTTTATTTTAATTAAGACAAGAATTAATTATTTTCTTCGTGGATCATCCTTTTCATCTCAGTGGGTGTACAACAGACCAAATATGGCTTCAAAATTTAGCTTGTGTCAGATATTTTCTTTTCGATGATAAATGAACTCAATTTATCATTACAAGGTGCAAATTCGACGGTTTTCACTGTTCAAGACTGAGTGGAAAGCATGATAAAAAAAATGAAATTTTAGGATGACTATTGATAATGGTACCAAGTGCTTTAGCACTTTACACAATTTTTTAACTGAAAATGAAATAACTTTGGACAAATCTTTTGATGAATCTTTTATGACAGTGGCTGACCTAAAACTGATAGAAAAGAAAGCCTTTTTGATATATCAACAGCATTTGAACTTCAGAATTAATTCAAGACCAAAAATCTTGTGACCTTTTGGCTTGAATTAAAAACAGAACATCCATCACTTAGCAAAAAAGCTGTGAAAATCCTGCTGCCATTTTCAACTACGTATATGTGTGAGAGTGCTTTTGCAATTTATACCTCGTACAAGTTGCAATACCAGAACAAACTATGCAAAACCAGATTTGAGGCTCTGTCTGTCTTCCGTTGAACCAAATATTGCTACACTTTGTTCGGCAAAAAAAAAAAAAAAACCAAACAAGCCCAACAATCACATTCAGTTTATGATTTATTTTAATTTTTAACTACAGGGGATCCTTGTTATTTGAGGATAATTGGTTCCAGAAAATTCCACTTAAAATGGGGACCAAATTTTCATAATGTCCATTATTTAAATAAAGTTAAATGCAATTAGGCATAATATTTTAAGAGTTTAATATTCTATATCTATATAATATTGGTGTAGATACTCCAATATTATATATACAGGCAGTTCTCAACTTTACAAGTTAATTCGTTACTAGCGCATGCTCATAAAGTGAAAACTCGTAAAGCGGGAATTAAATCCCATAGACATAATGTTAAAAATAGGGGTTACGTTCTCAACAATGAAATTAGTTAGATAATTAGTTTGTTTAAACAGTGATTGATTTATCCAAATAAATTAAAACCCAGCCTGTAAAATCAGGAAAATTATTATTATTATTATTATTATTATTATCCATATGATGCAAGGAAGCCTGAGGCTTATGCTGCACTAGTAAAAAAAAAGAAAGTTCCCGAGTAACCCTGAGAGAGAGAGAGAGCGAGAGAGAGAGAGAGAGAGAGAGAGAGAGAGAGAGAGAGAGAGAGTGAGAGTGAGAGTGAGAGAGAGTGTGTGTATGTGTCAAAAGTAGAAGGGAATCACCAAGAAAGAGAAGAATGATGATATCCAGCTCAGGACCCTGGGTATGCCAAGCCCATACTCACAAGATGTGAGCCCCCGGGGTTATAATAAAGAAATTATTTATGACTTACAAATGTTAAAGAATGTTTATTCTTCATCATCGAATAAATGCACACTCGTTGATCACTCATTATTGACTTGGCACTTGCTGGTTTGTTGCACAAGGAGTCGTCTTCTTCAGAAATGCTTCGAGTGGTGTTTGTTTCCAAGATAATCTTCTCTTTTCTTTATAAATTACAATAGCATGCATAAGCATTTCTTAACGGAATGCACAAATTGCAACTAACACGATTTGCACAGAGTAACAAGTTTACAAAGCTTAAAAAAAAAGGAATGAAGAGAAGATTCTGAAAATTTATTTGTTTTTTATATGATTGAAGATTTCAGTAAAGGGGAAACACATTTCACCATAATAACATAAATAACCACACAATTCTGGCTGTCGGTATTTTCGCAAATGCAATAACATTGAGTTTACCACCCATTTATAATTGCTTGCAGTAACAGAAAAGCCCAATAAACTGCAAATTGTTTTTATTGTTTTATGGTCGTGACCTCCAGAAATGTGCTTTAGAAAAATGCCACAAAGTTTTCAAAATTGTTTCTTATAACAAGACATATGATTAGCATTAGCAGAGGCATATGATGCAAGAAAGCAAGCTTATTCAGCATCAGCCAAAAAAAAAAAAAAAAACCCACTCCCATTTCACCCCTCCGTTCGTTCGAAATACCTGTCCAGTTGAGCTTTAAATTTGTTTAGGCTATCAACTTCAACAACAAGTGATGGAAGTCGGTTCCACCAACCAACCACCCGCTGGCCAAAGGCAAATTTCCGCACATCTATCCGACATCCGTCCTTCCTCAATTTGAATTTATGCCCTCTGAGGTGATTATTCTGAGAAAGATGAAGAATCCCATTGGCATTGAGCATGCTCAAACCATTCAAAGCCTTATACACCTCTATCAGATCACCTCGCCGGTGCCTAGTCTCCAAACTCTGTAATTTGCAAAACTTAAGCCTTTCTTCGTAAGAGCAACCCTTTGTTCCATTTACAAATCTTGTTGCCCTTCTCTGTACCCGTTCCAGCAGCTCTACATCCTTCTTGAAATGAGGCCTCCAGACCTGTATACAGTACTCAAGATTGCCTTATACAAGGGAATAATCACCTCCTTATCCCTGCTAGAAAAATTCCTGTATATCATTGACAAGACACCATGAGCTACTCTTGCAACTCGTCTGCACTGCTCAGAGAACTTCATATCTGCCTGCACAATTACCCCCAGGTCCTTTTCATTCTCCACCACTGTCAGTGTAGTACCACAGAGTTGATACGTTGCTCTGGGGTTACTGTTTCCCATATGCAGCACTTTACATTTGTCGATGTTAAACCTCATTTGCCACCTCTCAGCCCATCTGTTCAACCTTTCCAGATCCTGTTGCAGCAGCATAGCGTCAGTATTGTCCTTAACGACCCTGCCAACCTTTGTATCATCTGCAAACTTGGACATTAAACTTGATATCCCATCATCAATATCATTCATAAACACCGAAAACAACAACGGACCCAACACTGAACCTTGAGGAACTCCACTAATAACGTTAGTCCACGTTGAGCAGTGTCCATTGATTACCACTCTCTGTCTTCTGCCACTCAACCATCCCCTTATCCATAGCAGCAATTTGCCTCCAATGCCACACTGCTCCAATTTGTGCAGCAGTCTTCCATGTGCAACAGTATCAAAAGCCTTTCTAAGATCCAAATATATAATATCAAAGTTATTCCCTGCATCCAGTTCTTTTGTGACTACATCATAGTATCCAATCAAATTGGTCAGGCAAGACCTGCCCTTAACAAAACCATGCTGCGTCTGAGCTATAACTGAATTCTTGTCTAGATGATCCTGCAGTGCTTCTTTAACCAGTGCCTCCATTAATTTACCTGGAACAGAAGTTAAACTAACAGGTCTATAATTACTTGTGTCAGCCTTTCATCCTCCTTTGTGAATTGGGGTTACATTTGCACATCTCCAGTCTATGGGCACCTCCCCTGAATCCAAAGAAGCTCTCATAATTATGGCTAGGGGTTTGCATACTTCCTTTGCTGCCTCCTTTAATATAACTGGATAGATCCCATCCACCCCAGGTGCCTTTTTTATGTTTATCCTCAACAATCTCTCCTCCACTTTCCTCTCAGTTATTACAAAATCATACAGCTCACTGCCAATGTTTACTTTACCTACATCATTCTCCTTCCTGAATAACTCCTCATGCGTGAATGTAGATGCAAAATACTCGTTTAGATTGTTAGCCACCTGAGCAGGATCCTCAACTGTTGAACCATCAATATCCAGTGGACCAATCTGATTCATCCCTTTCCTTTTCGAGTTCAAGTATGTAAAGAACTCTTTTCTGTTTGTCTTTGCATCCTTTGCCAAGGATTTTTCATAGTCTGCCTTTGCCTGCCTAATCTCCTTTGTGACTTGGTTACAGACCAACTTATATCTATCATAGGCTTCCATGTCACCCATTAATTTGTATGTATCCCATGCATTTTTCTTCTCTGCCACATGTCTCATTAGTTCATCTGACAACCATTTAGGCCTAAACCTTGAACAATATTTCTTAGTTGGTATGTAAAGCCTGGTAGCCTCCAAGATTAGTTCCTTGAATGCTTCCCATTTTGAGTTTGCTGTTGGTAACATCATCAGTTGGTCCCACTGTATAGAATTTAAATACTGTCTCAGACCATCATAGTCGCCTTTACGAAAACAAAAACCCTTCCCTTTACCTCTGATGGTAGTTACCTCCTTGAGTAAATCCCACTTCAACACACTGTGATCACTGCCACCTAGTGGTTCATTTATCTGCAGGTTCTTAATGCATGAAGAATCACTACTGATAATCAGATCAAGAGTATTGCTCCCTCTTGTTGCCTCACGAACATGCTGATGTAGAAAACAATCATCCAATAAATCCACAAAAGCCTTGCTAGTGTGCGAGTGACCAACCCACAAATTCCAGTCAATATCTGGGAAATTAAAGTCCCCCATTATAAGACTCTCTGATTTACTGGCCCACTCTATTTCCCTGTACAATATCTTATTATACTCATCAGAGTCATTAGGCCTATAGCACACTCCTACTCTCAATTTTGATTTCCCTATGCTTATGTCACACCAAACTGACTCGACACTGCCCTGTCCATCGATGTCGACTGGCTTCACTTCCTTGGACTTTATGTGTTTCTTAATTAATAGCATAACCCCTCCTCCCCTCCTGTCCTGTCTATCCTTTCTATACACATTGTATTCCCCAAATTCCAGTTCCGCATTACTTATATCTGTGTGACACCACGTCTCTGATATCCCAACAATATCTGCCTTTGATGTTTTGAGCAATACCTCAAATTCATCAAATTTATTTACCAAACTCCTAGCATTGGTGTACACGCAGGTATACATGCACCTGTTTCTATTCTTAGCTACCCTAACACAACCCATGTGTTTACTTGTACCGCAATGACTACCAGCAGTCTCTGAAATATCCTGCATCTTGTTTTTCAGACTTCTGCTCATTTCAATAGAAGCAGTGCAAGAATCACTTCCACCTCTGCCAGTGGCTACTGTTAATCTATTAGTCCTTGTATCCCCCCCAACTAGCAGTTTTCCGACCCACCTAACACTGCCTCGACAGCATCAGCAAAAATTCTTGCACCCTTTCTATTTAAGTGTATCCCATCCCTGTAGAAGCAATCTCTCCTGTTAACAAGTACAGTCCAGGCTGAAAAAAATTCTACCCCTTGAGCCTTGCACAATCCCTCCAGGGCCGAATTGATCGACAAGGCTCTCATCATATACTCCCTCCTATCGTGTCTGGGCAGAATTGCAGACACTTTCAAGTTCAACCCTAATTCACGGCTTTTTTTCAACATTGACCTGTACTTGCTAAGTAATTCCGCCGGTCTCCTACTCTTAATATCATTAGTGCCAACGTGTACAACTATATCACCTTTTGTGCCCTTAAAAGATGATATCCGCTCTACAACGTCATCAACCTTTGCCCCTGGCAGACATACCCTGGTCCTATTCCACCTATCCTTTTTACAAAGTATGTTCCCCGTTTCCCTGACAATAGAGTCACCAACAACTACTAGTTCCTGTGGGACCAGCGCATTCTGCCTAGGGGGCTGTTTCTGTGTTGCCTGATGACCAAGTGCAAGATCTGGCGTTGATGTGGGCAGCTGAGAGCTTGATGGGCCCCTCAATTTATTTCCTTCGAGGGCATCCACCCTGTCCTTCAAGCTCTCATAAAGGCCCATAACAACGCTGAGTTGTCGCCTGATTTCCTTGCACTCCTTACATCGTGCACACACAAAGACATCCCCCTTGGCAGTATCATGTCCCGTACCCGACTGCTCCGCAAACATCAAGCAAACAGTGCATTTTAATAGACTGTGATTCAGAGGATAATGATGATAGTGCATTTTAGTGATTTGAATTGGTAACTAATACAATTTGCACTATAAAAATGACCTTTTAGAGAGTTATATAGCGAAAATTTCAACTTCCGAGGTCATGGAACTAATTATCAAAAAAACAATATGTTATTGGGTTCACATTACAAAATTTTCACGATACGATGGTGTCTCTGGAACAGATTAATATCGTAAAGCTGGGTACACTGTTGTATAGCTATGTGCGTGGTTTGAAATGTGGTATTTATGAATGTTTAACATTCATTTTTTGCAACTAATGTTAATATTTTCGATTTTGTTGATACTTGATACTTGGGGAAAAAAAAACTTGTAAACCCGGGAACTCGTAAAGCGGGAACTGCATGTATATTTTTCTTAAAGAAGAAAAAACTACAATAATAGTGTAAAGGGCATCATTTTTTAACGTTCACAACTCCAGCTGGCTTCCGTTTTCTAGTCACACCGACCCAGCAGGTCGAGATGCTGAGGCTTTTGCAATTACTAATGACCTAGCACAGAATGTTCATTTACCTACAAGAATACCGGACAATCCTAATCATACAGCCAATACGCTTGATCTTTTTCTCACAAACAACCCTTCTAAGTACAAGGTTGAAGTGAGAGGTCCTTTAGGCACTTCAGATCACAACTTGGTGATTGCCTCTTCTCCAATGGAACCTTTATCTCATGGCTATTCCCAACCTCGTATTGTTTGGCATTACAAGAATGCAAAATGGGATGACCTGCGAGACTTCTTTTCTTCTTTTCCTTGGTCTGATTACTGTTTCCAAACTTCTGATGTCAACGTTTGCTCAGATCGTGTCAGTGAAATTATTCTTGCAGGAATGGAATCCTTTATCCCACACTCCACTTTAAAATCTCGTCCTTTATCTAAACCTTGGTTTTCCAATAAATGTGCTAAGGCTGTCCAAGAGAAGAACGTTGCATATCGTAATTGGCTTGTTTCTAATTCTTCAGTTTCATTTTCTGCCTACACCAAAGCTCGCAACAATTGTAAAGCAGTTATTAATCAGTCCAAACTAGAGTTTGAACAGGCTAAGAGTAGAAAACTTGCTTCTTGCCCTAATGGTAGCCGAGCATTCTGGTCTCTTGCCAAAGCTATTGGCCGCAACTTTTGCCCATCTCTGCTCCCACCTCTGTCCAAACCAGATGGTTCTGTTGTCACTTCAGCCAAGGATAAAGCTGACCTGCTAGCATCCCATTTTTCTTTGAGCTCATGTATTAATGATCTTGGTAAAACACCTCCCACCATTCCTAACACGCTCCATTCAATGCCTCCTGTGGTCTTCCGTCAAAAGGATATCAGAAGGATTTTGATGAATCTTGATGCTAAGAAAGCTCCATGTCCTGATGCTATTTCTCCACTTGTTCTCAAAACCTGTGCTCCTGAACTTACTCCTATTCTTTGCCGCCTTTTTTCACTTTCTTATTCCAAAGGTGTTTTTCCTTCTGCTTGGAAATTTGCTCATATCCAGCCAGTTCCTAAAAAGGGTGACAAATCCCTCCCATCCAATTATCGTCCCATTGCAATTACTTCTACTCTTTCTAAAGTAATGGAGAAATCAATTAACCGCCAACTCTTAAACTACCTAGAAACTTTCCGTCTGATCAACGATCGCCAGTATGGATTCCGTCAGTGTCGATCCACTGGTGATATTCTGGCTTATGTTACCCATTTATGGACTAATTCAGTGGAAAGGTTCGGTGAAACACAAGTAGTTGCTCTTGACATCTCAAAGGCTTTTGATCGTGTTTGGCATAAAGGTCTTCTAAACAAGCTTCCATCTTATGGTTTGCCAACTGTTTTTAGTAATTGGTTATCCAGTTTTCTCTCTGATCGCTCACTGAGGGTGATGGTAGATGGCTCTCTGTCTTCTAACTTCTCCACTAATGCCGGTGTCCCCCAAGGTTCAGTTCTTTCCCCCACTCTTTTCCTCTTGTATATCAATGACCTTCTTCCATTGACTGGAAATCCTATCCATAGTTTTGCCGATGATAGCGCATTGTATTCAACTTTCCATTTTGAGAAACCTTGTCCAGCTCAATCAGCTTTAAGTTCTCGAAAATCTGCTGCCAATTCCTTAAATGCCGATCTTCAGGCAATTCTCCAGTGGGGCAAAGACAACTTAGTTGATTTCAACCCTTCTAAAACTCAATCTTGTCTTATATCTCGCAAAAAGGATTCTTCTGCTCCTATGCTTATCTTTAGTGACACTCCGATTTCTAGGCAAAATGATATATCTCTTTTGGGGATTACCCTGACTTCTGATCTCTCTTGGCACAAGTACATTACAAATATTGCTTCCTCTGCATCTAAAAAACTTGGTTTTCTCTTTCGCTCTCGGCGTTACTTTTCTCCTAAACAGCTGCTCACTCTGTATAAATCGCAAATCCGCCCTGCCATGGAATATTGTTCCCACATCTGGGGTGGTGCCCCCAAAACCTCTCTCAGGCTTCTTGATTCCATTCAGAAGAGGGCAGTTCGGTTAATTAATGATTCATCTCTAACAGAGTCTCTCCACTCGCTGTCTCATAGACGCACTGTTTCTGCTGCATGCCTCTTCTACAGATACTTCCATGGGCACTGTTCTTCTGAATTGGCTTCTATAATTCCCGCTCTCTCTTTGAAAACAGTCCGAACACGTGCCGCCACCAGCCAACATCCATTTACTGTCCAACTTCAAACCCACAGAACCAACTTTTCATCTTCCTCATTTATTCATTGAACTGCCGTTTTCTGGAACAACCTTCCTTCATACGTATTTCCTGAAAATTACAATCTACAGAAGTTCAAGTCCAATATCAACAAATATCTTCTTTCGTCTTCTCAACCTCCAACCCAAGCACGGTACTAAGTACTATAGGTTTAATACCTCTCGTGTTTGGGGTTCTCATAAAAAAAAAAAAAAAAAAATTTCATCTGTATGTATCTCATATTGTGCTCATCCTTCACAATGAGTTGCCCATGTATTGCACTATATCGAATAAGTAACTCTTCACTTTACTTATGCACTGATGAAATGCCAACTAGCTTTGAAACGGTGCTGTATGGGTGGTGGTGCCCACTGAGAATAAGTAACAATAGTCTTCTCTATTAGTCAAGTGTTACTTATTCGAGGTAGTAATACGTGGGCAACTCCCATGGCTCACATCTGGTGAGTGTGGGCTTAGCATACCTAGGGTCCTGAGCTGGATATCGTCATTCTTCTCTTTCTTGGTGATTCCCTTCTATTCTCGCTCTCTTTCTGGGTAACTCAGGATTTTTTTTTTTTTTTTTTTTGGGTGCAGCAAAAGCCTCAGACTTCCTTGCACCATATAGCTATATATGGTGCAAGTTATTATTATTATAATGATAATAACTTATTGTGAAGGATGAGCACAATATGAGATAGGTGAAATGATGCCTTTCACACTACTACCGTAGTTTTTATTTAAGAGTTGTTTATGGTATATCTACACCGATATTATATATTAATGTTTATTATGTACTTATAATAAATATTAATGTTTATTATCCACACATTTACTGCTGTGAAGAGAATTTGTCACTCACCATTGTAACACTTTATTCAGCATGGTAGGACAAATAAAGATTATTCATTTAAAAAATGGATGAAGGAACTGAAAAATGAGAAAATTATTTTATTAGACATATTTTATTATAATATGTTGCTGAGGTTAAGTAAAGTTTACTGAAGTTACACTACTTTTCAGTTGTACAAATAAAGAATGAATCCAGTGTTAATTTTTTTTTTTTTTTTTTTTTTGACCTTATTTTTTCAGGTAAAATTGTGTTGTAGCATTTAGTTATGTCTTTAACTTTATGCTTAACTTTTGTTGCACGATCATGAAGAAGATCGTTCTCACAAAAATATTCAAGTGCTTGGTCAATTTTCTCAAGGGAATAAGCTTTAATTCTTCAAATCCTTGTAACTGCGGAGACTCGGATAATGAGTACTCCCGTGCATATTAATATTATGTTTAAGGATTTTATTACATACATTCTGTAAGACAACAAAAGTTGAAATTTGCTATCAGTGAAATAAAGAAAAAATCTTGTAGGTGAAAATAAGACTAGTTGATTATCTATGAAAAGGAATGTAATAAAAGTTTAGCTAGAATTTAGGAAACACTTCTCAGAATTCAGAAGGAGCAACGTCTATTTAATGTCAAAAGCATAAAGAATGAGAATGAGATTAAAGACTAAGAGAGTGAGATACAGATAGACCAGTTAAGAACAATTAAGATTTTGAAATGAAAAGAGCACAATAATTAGGACACATTGTAGGATAAGAATAGACTTTAGATACAGGAGCTACCATATGCATTGGAAAATGTAATATAACCATTATGAATGCGGCATTTCCTTCCATCACGACTGGAGTGATCTTAATTCAGGTCCTTCTGCACCATTTGTAGAAGTCATATAAAGAGTAAAAGGAAGAACGTACATTTAGGAATGGACCTTCTTAAAAGAATTAATGTAAGTTCTGCTAATGTCTTTTCAGGATAATTTTATGTTCAACTAAGTTAAGAAGTACAGCCTCTGTAGCCCAGTGGTCAGCAGCGGGAGTGCAGTAGCACACGCTCTTTGAGTAGACCAGGGTTCAAGCCCCTGACTGCTGAATATGGTCGATCTGTCAACCTGCACTGGACCAGCACGGCAGATTATGGTCCATTTCCCTCAGCATGAATTGTTGAGGAGGCTTCCATCCTGCAGTGGGTTGATAATGGCTGCACTTTACCTTTTTTTTTTTTAAAGTTAAGAAATTAATAGTACAAAGAAGGGCATTAACTTAATTATTAAGTTGATTAAAATTATTATTATTATTAGCAATAAAGGTTATTAGGATGATAAATCATAGAGATACACTGAGCTTAAAACAATATAAGAGAATGTGTAAGATATAGTATTGTTAGCGGCCGCCTCCGTAGCCAGGTGGGAAGGAGCAGCAGTGCGTAGCACACGCTTCTTGATTAGACCGGGGTTCGAGCCCGTCACCCCCAAATACGGAGAATGCGGAAAGGTCAGGAAATGACCACCGCATATCCCGGAGCAATATGGCCTTAGTTGCTAATGCTCCTAAAAACCAAATAACAAACAAACAAACAAACATAGTATTGTTAGAAAGGAGCAATACAGGTGACCCCCGCCTAACGCTGATAATTCGTTCCGGAAAAACAGAGCGCTAAGCGAGAGCCACGTTCCCATAAGGTAACATATGTATTTGTGAGTTGCAGTTGGTGCCATAGTATATTTTCTAATCAATAATAAATGGTATTGAAAAGATGCACAAATGTCGGTCAAAATATTTAATATTCAAATATTTGTACATATAAAATATTCTGCATTACATACGTATATAAAATTATGTAGAACTACTTACGTATCAAATTAAACTTAAAATTCCTATTAAAGTCATGAATTTAATTGATCTAAATTGATTTAATTTAATTGATGAATTTAATCATGAAAAACGTGTCGATTTTGGGTTGTACTTTGGCCCTCTTCCTGGTAAACTAAAGGGGATTTTAAGTTTAAATCCCCCCCCCTCCCTTTTGCCACATTACCACCCAACAATAAAGTTAACCGATCCTTCGCCACTTTGAAACCTGGCATGTTTTTTTCTTCTTTCAATATGAAACTTCTTTTAGGCATTTGTTTCCAAAAAAGTCCTGCTTCATCTTCGTTAAAAACTTGTTGAGAAGTATAACACATAATACCCCTCTTCAATAATTTTAAAAAGTTCTTTTTTGAAAGTTTTGGCTTTTTGATCTGTACTTGCGGCTTCTCCCTGGATTTTAAATCTATTCAACCAGCCCTTCTCAGTTTTAAAAGGTTCCACAATTTTTTTTTTTTTTTTAGGCGAGTTTTCTTCAGATCATCATATTGGCTAATCTCTTTCTCTCTCTTTTTTTTTTTTTTATTATAATATTTAACTTAATTGAATTCAGCATTGGATATTATCTTCAATAAATTAGTTAGTCTCTCCATTTCAATCCTAATAGCTGGCCTAGCCCTAGTTGCTTGCAGTGGAACAGCTGTCTTTCCGCTGCTAAAATTAATTCTTTATTTTTTATAATTGTTCTTACAGTTAAACCTGTCAGTCCTAAATTATGGCACACATCCACTTGTCGTTGACTGGAATCGATTCACTTAAAAACGTCTAATTTAATTTTCAAATTCAGTCTTTTTCTTACATTTGTAGTCTTCGTACTGTGTCCAGATGTTGTTGCTTTTTCATTCTTATCCGCCATTCTCTTCGAAATTGTAACTGCGTTGGTTGCGTTAATTATGATACAATGTTCGAGTAAATTGTCCATTACGCACAATGTCTAATACTGTACTGAGTGATGACTAGACTTCAGATAAATGCATATAACCAATATTGATCATTTTTTAAAATGTTGATCTCAGAACTGTGTAACAAGTCACTGTACTGTAATTAAATTAGCGTGTGAGAAAATTTCACTGATTGTGGGAAAATTTCTCAAGTCGGCGTGGGAAACGTTTTAATGCTGTTTTGCTTTTCATTTTAAAGCTATCTACTCCCTCAAATGAAACGATTTCGTTAAATATGCCAAAAATGCAATTTGTAAAAGAGCGTTATAGTGATTTGTGACAGTGTTATAGTCAGATACGGGTTATAATATAAGAACAGCGTTATAGCGAATCAGCATAAAGCGAACCGCGTTATAACGAGGGCTTGCTATATATGAAACAGGAATTATTGATTGTAAGGTGTATTTATCACCATGAAAGTTTGAAAAAATTATTGTGACAAAGGACTGAATCAAAAGAGACTGTTTAACTTTGTGATGACTGGACAATTTTAGTATTACATTGAGTGTTTCATTTGAAAAGGAGGAAGAGAGAGATCTTGTAAAATTTTTGAATGGGATATTATGAAATGCTTGCTCATTTGTAAAAATGTGTAAAATTTTGTGACATCTATTAATAATAGATGTTTTGTTGATCATTATTGGTGTTCTCTTAATTGCTCATAAGCTATTGATATACCCATTTTCCCAAAAAAAAAAGAAAAGTAGTAAATGACATTTATTACCCAAATGTCTTGGACTTTCTGATCGTACAAAGCAGTCAGGTAGTTTGTGGGCTGTGGTAACAGGGGTATAAAAAATTATAACTAATAATAAACAAAGGTAAAATAAAATTAAAAATAAGTAAAGCATTTCCAATGAAAGAAACCGCATCCCTAAAATTCCTATAATTGGTTTGCTATCTTACAGTATATCGTATTAAGTATGTTTTCCCTAATAAATTTTTTTCATTCTCAAAGAACATTGTTATGTATAATTTTATATTATTACGCAAAAAGCTTAGTACTGGAAATATTTTATAATAAAAATTAGGAATTATTATACGATTTCAGAGAATATAAGCTTAGGGGTACGTGATAAAAATATTATGTTGAAAAGGGGTTTGTGAGTCAAAAAAAGTTGGTAACTCCTAGTGTACATGCAAGTAAAGTTATTTTTACTTGTTCATCTGTTCTTACTGTTAGTTACCCCTAACACAGCCCATGTATTTACTTGTTCCATGATGACTCCCAGCAGTTCTTGGAATCCCCCAGTGCCTTGCTTTCCAGGCTATTGCACATTTCAGTAGAAGTAGTGTAAGAATCACTTTCACCTCTGACTGTGGCTATTGTTAATCTATTAGTCTGTATATCCCTGCAAGCTAGCAGTTTGCTGACTGACCTAACACTGCTGTGATAGCATCAAGAAATATTCTTGCTCCCTTTCTATTTAAGTATATCCCATCCCCGTAGACGCAGTCTCTCCTGTTAACAAGCACAGACCACGCTGAGAAAAATTCTACCCCACGAGCCTTGCACAATCTCTCCAGGGCTGAATTGATTGACAAGGCTCTGATCATATACTGCCTCCGATCGTGTCTCAGCAGAATTGCAGACACTTTCATTTCACACTTTCACATTCATTCTTTCACACTTTCATTCATACTTTCACACTTTCATTCATACTTTCACATATATTTAATAATATAATAACATATGCAACTGAAATAAGAGATACAATAGCAAAAATGAAACAAACAAGACAGATCAAAATGAAAATTACTAACAGAAAAATAACTAATAAAGATAGTTACTGTACACGATGCATTATATTTCATGTGCATTCGATTATTTTTCTTAAATCAATTGAGTTTTTATTTATTTTTTTGTGATTAAAAGTATATTATGAAAATTAATATACTTATCTCCTAGAAAAAAAGAAGTAAATAGAGTAAATAATGCAATTAGAATAAAAAAATAAATTAGATATAATCTGATGTGCAGATGGCAGAAACAATTCGCAAGAATGCTAAATAATTATAACAATGGAAAAGAGTATAATATGGAAATATTCATAGAGAGCCAAAAAGAATCAGAACAATAAAAATAAATTAGATATAATCTGATATGCAGATGATTCAATACTAATGGCAGAAACAATTTGCAAGAATGCTAAATAATTATAATAATAGAAAAGAGTATAATATGGAAATATCCATAGAGAAAAGTGTCCAACAAAGCAAAAGAACCACTCAGATGTGCATTCGAATTTTTAATTCAATTATTGGTTAATAGGAATGTTATTTTCAAAGGTTACCTGCCACTACCGCTGGGTAAAATGTATTCCATCTCTACAAAATAGAATATTTTTACCCACTATGTTGGGCCACAGTTAAAAATTTTCCACCAAAAATCTTATAGATTCTTTTAAGTCTTGAGTCCTATTGTGGTCTGTTTTGTTGGGCTTTTAGGTGCATTAGCAACTAGACCATATTGCATTATTGTGTATTATGTCTGTACAAGTGTCAGTTCACAGACCAGAAAATCCCAGAATAACCTATGGGGAAATCCTATTCCCCCCACCTGAGATCAGCCTCACTTGACGACTTCAGAAATTCTTCCTGTCATTGATTGGAATTGAAGCCAAATCTTTTCAAATGGTTTCCAAGTACCACTATACCATTATGAAGGACCCTTCGTATTGTATCTGTGGAGAATTGGAGACACGTATACATTCGTCTTGCTGAAGATGAATTTGAGATGTTAGTTTAAGAACTAATAAGTTCTTAATTAAGCTTGTTAGTTCTTGTAGCACTAACAATCTTAATTTTTGTGTGTTTTGGAATGCTGAAGATGTTGGAAAATTGATTTTCCCCCACCATTCTGAAAATTACAGCACATTGAATGAATTCTCTCACATTTAAGTGGCAGTGAATGTTAAGAGAAAAGAATGAACTCCAATTAGTGTACTAATTCGTGTTTATTCTTTAACATTCACTAAATTTATGCAGATGGATAACTTATTACATTTTTATTACAATATTAATTTTTTATACAGTTTGCTATACAATTATACAATTTATTAAATTGTAATGTTCTCTGTACATTATATAATATTCTGGGATTGTGAGGGTACTTCAATGCAGTAGTTGAAATGAAATCATAATTTGAGTGTTATTTGCATTTGATTTTGATCATAGAAAGATTTTCTGTTCTGCCTTTAGACCAAGCACCAAGTCTTGAGTACTAAGGTTTGGACTTGCATTCAACTTTGAGACAAATACTTATTATCCACAATTTTGAACAAGCTAAGCATATCTTTTTAAATTGTATAGAATCACCTGAATAGGTAAATTTGCTATTTTTAAAAATCTGAGATACTGCTAGGACAGCTGTTTTTAAGCTTACTGCCTTGTCGTCAATAATTATTATGTTTACCATTAACCTCTGTAATTGGAATGCATTTCCCTATGTGATTAATTACTGTAGAGAACTGTAGGTGTATTTCAATGCAATAATTGAAATAAAATAAAATTTTGCATTCCAAAGTACTTGTTACTTGCATTTGGTTTTCAGGTAATGCACGCAGATTTCGATTTTATTTTAACTACCACCCTGAAATATGTGCATCCTATGGTATTGGGGCAAACATGTTCCAATTCTGAGGATTATAGTCAAACATAACAAATATATATTTTTTTGAAGTGGAAGTTTTATGGCCCGGCTGATCACTTAAAAAAAAAATACATTATTCATGGTTTGGCGTGTGTTTACTGATAGAGATCACTTGGCAGATTCACCTATTTGGCTGATGTTATACAATTTTAAAAGATACTAATAACTTAAGCAGAACCATGGATAATGGCATCTGTCTCAGAGTTGAACATAATCCCAAATCTTAGCTTTGAGGATTTGGTACTCGATTTTGAGGGGGGGGGGGGAGGAGAGTAGAAAGTCTCTCCATGATAAAAATTGAATGCTGCAGGTAAGGCATATGAATTTTGATTTTATTATGATGTTTTTAAGTTAATCACAGAGTTGTGATGCAAGTCTACTAAAGCTGTACTCCTCTACCACATTCTGTCAAGTTCATCTGTTGCTTCTATCATTCTCCCAACTCCAGTCACTTGGAACTCTTTGACTTCCTCTCTTTGAAACTTGACCTTCTCTAGTCCAACTTTCCTAACAGTGAGGTAATTTTCCTCGGTGAATTTAATGTTCACAACTGCAGCTGGCTTCTGTGGTTTCTAGTCATACGGACCCAGCTAGTCAAGATGCCGAGGCTTTGTAATTATTAATGACCTCGCACAGATTGTTCATTTAACTACCAGAATACTGGACAGAATGAACCATACAGCCAACATGCTTGTTCTTTTTCTCACAAACAACCCTTCTAAGTACACTGTCGAGATCAGTGGTCCTCTAGGCACCTGAGATCACAACTTGGTGATGGTCTCTCCAATGGAGCCTTTATCTCATGGCTATTCCCAACCTCGTGTTGTTTGGCATTACAATAATGCAAAATGGGATGACCTGCAAGATTTCTTTTCTTCTTTTCCTTGGTCGGATTACTGTTTCAAAACTTCTGATGTCAACATTTGCTCAGATCGTGGCAGTGACATTATTCTTGTAGGGATGGAATCCTTTATTCCACACTTCGCCTGAAAATCTCATTCTTTATCTAAACCTTGGTTTTCCAATAAATGTGCTAAGGCTGTTCAAGAAAAGAATGTTGCATATCGTAATTGGCATGTTTTCAATTCTTCAATTTCATATTCTGCTTTCACCAAAGCTCACAACAATTGTAAAGCAGTTATTAATCAGTTCAAATTAGATTTCGAATAGTCTAAGAATAGAAAACTTGCTTCTTGTCCAAACGGTAGTCAAGCATTCTGGCCCCTTGCCAAAGCTATTGGCCACAACTTTTACCCATCTCTGTTCCTACCTCTGTCTAAACCAGATGGTTCTATTGCCACTTCAGCCAAGGATAAAGCTGACCTGCTGGCATCCCATTTTTCTTCCAACTCGTGTGTTAATGACCTTGGTAAACCACCGCCCACCATTCTCAGTAAGTTCCATTCCATGCCTCCTGTGGTTTTTCATCAAAAGGATGTGAGAAGGATTTTGAACAATTTTGATGCTAAGTAAGCTCCAGGTCCTGATGGTATTTCTCCACTTGTTTTCAAAACTTGTGCTCCTGAACTAACTCCTGATCTGTGTCACCTTTTTTCACTTTCTTATTCCAGAGGTGTTTTTCCTTCTGCTTGGAAATTTGCTCATATCCAGCCAGTTCCTAAAAAGGATAACAAATCCCTCCCATCCAATTATTGTTCCATTGCAATCACATCTGCTATTTCCTAAATAATGGAGAAAACAATTAACCGGCAACTCTTAAACTATCTAGAAACCTTCCATGTGATCAGCGATCGCCAGTATCAATTCTGTCAGTGTCGATCCACTGGTGATATTCTGTCTTATGTTACCCATCTTTGGACAAATTCAATGAAAAAGTTTGGTGAAACTCAAGCAGTTGCTCTTGACATTTTAAAGGCTTTTGATTATGTTTGGCATAAAGGTCTTCTAAATAAGCTTCCATCTTATGGTTTGCCATCTGTTTTTTGTAATTAGGTATTCAGTTTTCTCTCTAACTGCTCACTGCGGGTGATGGTAGATGGCTCTCTGCCTTCTAATTTGTTCACTAATGCTTGTATTCCCCAAGGTTCATGGTGCCTCCGTAGCCAGGTGGGCAGGAGCTGCAGTGCGTAGCACACGCTTCTTGATTAGACTGGGGTTCGAGACCGTGACCACCAAATACGGAGGATGCGGAAAGGTTAGGGAATGACCACCTCATATCCCCGGAGTAATATGGCCTTAGTTGCTAATGCTCCTAAAAACCAAATAACAAACAAACAACAACAACCCCAAGGTTCAGTATTTTGTCTCCCACTTTTTTCCTCATGTTTATTAATGACCTTCTTCCATTGACTGGAAATCCTATCTATAATTTTCTGATGATAGCACATTGCATTTCACCTTCCAGTCTGAGGAACCTTGTCCTGCTCAATCAGCTTGAACTTCTAATATCCATTACCAATTCTCTAAATGCTGATGTCCAGATAATTCTCCAGTGGGGCAAAGATAAGTTATTTAATTTCAGTCCTTGTAAAACTCAGCCCTTTCTTATATCTCATAAAAAGGATTCTTCTGCACCTATGCTTATCTTTGATGACATTCCAATTTCTAGGCAAGATCATATATCTCTATTGGTAATTACATTGACTTCTAATCTCTCTTGTCATAAGCACATTACAAATATTGCTTCTTCTGCATCTAAAAAACTGGGTTTTCTCTTTCACTCTCAGTGTTACTTTTCTTCCAAACAGCTGTTCATTCTGTACAAATCTCAAATCTGCCACACCATAGAATATTGTTCCCACATCTGGGAAGGTGCTCTTAAAACATCTGAGGGCTGTAGATTCCATTCAAAAGAGGGCAGTTAGATTAATTAATGACTCATCTCTAACAGTCTCTCTCCATTCTCTGTCTCATACATTCTTTTTTTGCTGCATGCCTTTTCTATATTTACTTCCATGGGCACTGTTCTTCTGAATTGGCTTCTATGATTCCCCTCTCTCTCTTCCAAAGCAGTCCAAACACAAGCCGCATCCAGTCTACATCCTTTTACTGTACATCTTGGAACTCGCAGAACCAGCTTTTCTCTTTCCTCATTTATTCCTTCAACTTCCATTTTCTGAAAAACTTTCCATCTTACATATTTCCTGAAAATTGCAATTTATAGAAGTTGAACCTAATGTCAACAAATATCTACTTTCATCTTTTCATCATCCAACCCATGCATAGTACTAAGTACTATAGGTTTTAATACCTCTCGTGTTTGGTGTTTTCGTTAAAAAAAAAAAAAAATCATAAATATAGAAAACAAGAATGAGACCAACATTGAACCCTGGGGGATGCCACTAATAATATTAGTCCACAAAGAGCAATATCCATTGATTACCACACTGTCTTCTCCTACTCAACCATCCCTTTATCCATAGCAGCAAATTACCTATTGCCACACTACTCCAATTTGTACAGCAGCCTTTTATGTACAACAGTATCAAAATATTTCCTGAAATCCAAGTATTTGATATTAAAATTATTTTTTTTCATCTAGTTCATTTTTTGACCACATCGTAGTATCTAATAAAATTGATTGACAAGACTTTCCCCTAACAAACTCATGCTGTATCTGAACTATAACTGCAGTCTTGTCAAGATGCTCCTGCAATGCTTCTTTTTTTTCCCTTGGAACAGAACAGGTTTGTAGTTACTTGTGTCACCCTTTGATCATCCTTTATTTGGGAATACATTTGCATATCTCAAGTCCGTGGGAATCTCCCCTGAGTCCAAGGATGCTCTCATAATTATCAATAAGGGTTTGCTTACTTAATTTTCTGCCTCTAATATAACTGGATAAATCGCATCCACCCCAGGTGCCTGTCTTATGTTTAACTTCAGCAATTTCTCCTCCACTTTCCTCTCATTTATTACAAAATCATATACCTTCCTGTTACAGTTTGATAAGTTTTTAGCTTCTATTTCCCTACACAATTCATCATGTGAATGTAGATGCAAAATTCTTATTCAGTTTGTCAACTACCTGAGCAAGATCATCAACTGGATGCAATATCTTATTTTTTTGTGCTGTTTCCTAACAGCATAACCCCCTCTTCCATTCCTATCCATTCTTTCTGTACACACTGTACTCTCCAAATTCCAATTCTGCATTCATTATATCTGTGTAATTCTCATGAACAGTCAAACCATCAAAAATAAGTGGACCAATCTGATTCATCCCCTTCCATCTAGAGTTTACATAAGTAAAGAAGTCTTAGCTGTTTTTCTTTGTATCCTTTGCCAAAGATTTCTTGTATTCAGCCTTCACTTGCCTAAACTTTTTTGTGACTTGATTACAAGACTAGCTTATATCTACCATAGGCTTCTGTGTTGCCTGATAAAATTATATGCGTCCCGTTCATTTTTCTTCTCTGTCACGAGTCTCAGTAGTTCATCTGACATCCATTTAGGCCTAAACGTTGAACAGTATTTCTTAGTTTGTAAGAAAAGCTTTGTAGCTTCCAAGATTTAATCCTTGAATGCTTCCAATTTAGAATTTGCTGATGGTAACATCATCAGTTGGTCCAACTGTATAGAATTTAAACCTGTCTGAGACCACTGTAGTTACCTTTAGGAAAGCAAAAACCCGTCCCTTTACTCTCGATGGCAGTTAAATCTTTAAGTAAATTCCACTTCGGTACAGTGTGATCACTGCCACCATCTTGGTGGCATGAATAATCACTGTTCATAATTAGGTCACGAGTATTGCTGTTTGCTTCTCGAACATCCTGTGTAGAAAATAATCACCAGTAAATCCACAATAGTTCCTAGTTCTTATTCTGGTGTGCTAGTGACCAAACCACAAGGTTCAGTCAATATCTGGGAAGTTAAAATCTTCCATTATAAGACATTCTGATTTACTGGCCCACTCTATTCTCTGTACAGTTGTTTGTTGTAATCATAAGAGTCATTAGGCCTATGACATAAGCACCGGGAAATCATTTTTGATTTCCCGGTGCTTATGCCACAAGACACTGACTAAGATATTGCATCCAGTTCATCCAATTCTGCATTCATTATATCTGTGTGACACCATGCCTCTGATATTAGTATTAGTAGTATTAGTAATGGCCGCATGGTGCAAGAAAGCCTATGGCTTATGCTGCACCAGCCAAAAAAAAAAAAAACCGAACAAAACAATGATAATAAAATAAATAAATAATAATTATTAATAAAAAAAAAAAAAAAAAAGGTCCCAACAAAAAAATATCCCAACTATAACCTTCTTTGATGTCTTGAAGTTCATCAAATTTATATACTATACAGTCATACTTCGGTTAATGTTACCTCTGATAACGAAGTCTGCAATTTCAAGCCCCATTTAACATAAAAAAATATTCCAATTTAAGGCCAACTCCCGACAATCATCCGATTAGTGACTGATGGCGACTCGTACTCCCGAGTGCTCCGAGCTGTGGGTGTGTTTGTTACAACAGTTTTGCACATCATTCGTCTAATTTAGTCGTTGTTTACACGTCATAAGTTGTGTTTCAGTGTGGTGCATTACAATACATGATTGACGTTGTTTCAGTGTGGCGCATTGCAATAATTGACGTAGGTTTGATAGCATTACATAATGTAGATTTTGTAAATTTTAATAGAAATATTTTTTTTTAGTTAAAATGTCTGAATCAAAGAAAAGAAAAACAATTTCTTTGGAAACTAAACTAAATATCGTACGAAGTGTTGAAAGCGACGAAAGAAAATCCGATGTGGCACATTCTTTAGGATTAGTGCAATCAACTTTAACAACCATACTAAGTCAATCAGAAAAAATAAAACAGTCTGCTCAGAATTGTACAGATGTTACAGTGGCAAAATTAACTCGCTTAAGGAGTCCAATTTTAGAAAAAATGGAGAAAATGTTAAGTTTGTGGATAGATGATATGTCACAACGTCATATGCCTTTAAGTCAAATGGTGATTCAAGAAAAAGCATTATTTTTGTTTAATCACCTGAAATCTAAATAAACTGAAGAAATTACGGAAACTTTTGGGGCTTCTCGTGGTTGGTTCGAGAAATTTAAAAAACGGGCCAGGATTCATAGTGTAAAATTAACAGGAGAAGCTGCAAATAAGTTTCCAGAAAAACTAAAGGAAATAATTGAACATGAAAATTTTCCACCAAATTTGGTGTTCAATGTTGATGAAAGCGGTATGTTCTGGAAACGGCAACTATCAAAAACCTTCATTTCTATTGAAGAAAAATCAGCTGCTGGGTTCAAAGCAGCCAAAGACCGTTTAACGTTACTCTTTGGATCAAATGCCTCTGGCGATTATAAATTAAAATTGTTATTAGTTTACCATTCAGAAAATCCGAGGGCGTTAAAAGGTAACATAAAAACAAATTTACCTGTAATATGGAAAGCAAATAGAAAAGTGTGGGTTATGAAGGAGTTATTTACTGATTGGTTTGTTAACTTCTTCTCTTCTGAAGTAAAACAGTATTGTTGAAAAAACAACTTTGAAGAAAAAGCTCTTTTGTTGTTAGACAATGCTCCGGGACATCCTACTGATCTTAACACGTTAGATACATGCATTCCTGTCAAAGTTGTGTTTCTCCAGCAAACACAACTGTGATTCAACCATTGGATCAGGGAGTAATAGCATCATTTAAAGCTTATTATCTGCGTCGAACATTAAGCAATTCAATTGAACTAGAGGATAAAGAGGAAATGACAGTTAAAACTTTTTGGAAAAACTACACCATTAAAAACGCAATTGAAAACATTGATAGTTCTTCGAAAGAAGTCACTAAGAAATGCTTAAATGGAGTTTGGCGCAAAATATGGCCAGAAGTTGTACTAGAAGAAGAAAATAACATCCAAGAAATTAGAAATGAAGTTATCCAGATGGCTCAATCAATAGGTTTCGAAAATTTCGATGAAGAGAATGTTAGAAATTTACTGAATGCAGAAGATGATGGTTTTTCAGTGGAAGATTTAGAAAATCTTGTTAGCAATGAAGACGAAGTTAAAGAAGTTCCTGCCAAAAAAGTGTTAACAACCAAAGATTTAAAAAGGTGCTTAAATGACATTGAAAACATTTTTAAAATTTTTTTAGTGAAAATGATCCTGATTTAGGAAGAAGTTTTATTGTTAAGCGATCAGTGTTAAATGCAATAACTCCGTATAGGCAATTGTTAAATGAAAGAGAAAAAAAAGCATAAACAATCAACTTTAGACTCTTATTTTAAAATGTAATTTCACTTTGTATGTAAGTTGACTATTTATTTAATAAAACTTTTCTTTGTTTGAAAAAAAGGTTTTCATTTTCTTTACGTAGGAACATCTCTATTCTGGCCATAGTATTTTTACCTCTGAAAACGAAGTTTCGCTTAACGAAGTAATTTCGTGGAGCGCATCCTATTCATTAATCAAGGTTGTTGTTATTTGGTTTTTAGGAGCATTAGCAACTAAGGACATATTGCTCCGGGAATATGCGGTGGTCATTCCCTGACCTTTCCGCCTCCTCCGTATTTGGTGGTGGCGGGCTCAAACCCCGGTCTAATCAAGAAGCGTGTGCTACGCACTGCTGCTGCTCCTTCCCACCTGGCTACGGAGGCTTCTTATTAATCGAGGTATGACTGTACTCCTAAGTATTGGTGTACATGCAAGTATACATGGTTTTTTTGCGCACATATATTTTTGTGTGTGATTCGAATCAGCCAATGATGCTGTATAAGAATGTACATCATTCAGAAAACTCAAAAATGCCAAAAACTGCTAGTCTCATAAAACACGGCTATATTAATTTATTAGGTATCAGTATCAGTGTGTTGCCTAAATTGACACCTGCATTATATGCCAAACGAATGTCATTCAGATATCACATTTCTTTGTGAAGTGACGTTATTTATTTATTTTTTGATTTTAAAACAATTGAAGGTGTTTTGATAATTGCAGGAAACTTTCCCACAGCTGCCAAAGCTGTGGGAAAGTGTAAGGTGGCAATCATGCAAAGGGGAGGGGGGGGATCTAAAAGTTTACACCTTTATTTTACCTTATAAAAGAAAGGAAAAAAAATCTTTCCCAATTAAAAAAATTCCCATGTGTTATTTTGTCTGTTTTTTTTCTCTACATTATTTTGATTTTTCAATGGTGTGATTACTGAAGTGATTTTGTAGGTGATTGCTTTAACTTAATTGTGCCAAATTTCTCATTTCCAGATTTTGATCAATGGCCTAAAGAAATTTTTCACCCTGCCTTTTTCCCATTATATACAGGGTGTCTCAAAAATACATGGCATAACTTCAGGAATAAGTTCCTCATATGTAGACAATAAAAATATTTTATATCAACCTAGTTTCAGAAATGCTTGGTTCCCGAGTTATTAACCGGAATGTTTTAGCATTAGCATTAGCATTAGTAGAGGCATTTGATGCAAGAAAGCAAGCTTATGCAGCATCAGCCAAAAAAAAAAAAAAAGAAAAAAAAAAAAAAAAAAGTAACATAAATAAATAAAAATAACCACTTCCACTTCACCCCTCTGTTCGTTCGAAATACCTGTCCAGCTGAGCCTTAAACTTATTTAGGCTATCAACTTCCACGACAAGGGATGGAAGTCTGTTCCACCCACCAACCACCCGCTGGCTAAAGGCAAATTTCCGCACATCTATCCTACATCTGTCTTTCCTCAATTTGAATTTATGCCCTCTCAGGTGATTTTTCTGAACTAGAGGAAGAATCCCATCAGCATTGAGCATGCTCAAACCATTCAAGGCTTTGTACACCTCTATCAGATCACCCCGCTGGTGCCTAGTTTCCAGACACTGTAATTTGCAAAACTTAAGCCTTTCTTCGTAAGAGAACCCCTTTGTCCCATTCACCAATCTAGTTGCCCTTCTCTGTACTCGTTCCAGCAGCTCTACATCCTTCCTGAAATGAGGCCTCCAGGCCTGTATACAGTACTCTAGGTGTGGCCTGACCATTGCCTTATACAAGGGAATAATCACCTCCTTATCCCTGCTAGAAAAATTCCTATATATCATTGACAATACACCATGAGCTACTCTTGCAGCTCGTCTGCACTGCTCAGAGAACTTCATATCTGCCTGCACCACCACCCCCAGGTCCCTTTCATTCTCTACCACTGTCAGTGTAGTACCACAGAGTTGATACGTTGCTCTGGGGTTGCTGTTTCCCATATGTAGTACTTTACATTTGTCAATGTTAAACTTCATTTGCCACCTCGAAGCCCATCTGCTCAACCTTTCCAAATCCTGTTGCAGCAGCATAGTGTCAGTAGTGTCCTTGACAACCCTGCCAACCTTCGTATCGTCTGCAAACTTGGACATTAAGCCTGATATACCATCATCAATATCATTTATAAATACAGAAAACAATAAAGGCCCCAATACTGAACCCTGAGGGACTCCACTAATAACATTAGTCCACGATGAGCAGTGTCCATTGATTACCACTCTCTGTCTTCTCCCCCTCAACCACCCCTTTATCCATAGCAGCAACTTGCCTCCAATGCCACACTGCTCCAATTTGTGCAGCAGTCTTCCATGTGCAACAGTATCAAAAGCCTTTCTAAGATCCAAGTATATAATATCAAAGTTATTCCCTGCATCCAGTTCTTTTGTGACTGCATCATAGTATCCAATCAAATTGGTCAGGCAAGACTTCCCCTTAACAAAACCATGCTGTGTCCTAGCTATAACTGAAGTCTTGTCTAGATGATCCTGCAGTGCTTCTTTCACCAGTGCCTCCATTAATTTTCCGGGAACAGAAGTTAAACTCACAGGTCTATAATTACTTGTGTCAGCCTTTGATCCCCCTTTGTGAATTGGGGTCACATTTGCACATCTCCAGTCAATGGGTACCTCCCCTGAGTCCAAGGAAGCTCTCATAATTATGGCTAAGGGTTTGCTTACCTCCTTTGCTGCCTCCTTTAATATAACTGGATAGATCCCATCCACCCCAGGTGCCTTTCTTGTGTTTATCTTCAACAATTTCTCCTCCACTTTGCTCTCAGTTATTACAAGATTCTCTAGCTTACTGCTAGAGTTGAATACACCTCTGGCATTCCCCTCGCTGAATAACTCCTCATGTGTGAATGTCGATGCAAAATATTCATTTAGTTTGTTAGCTACCCGAGCAGGGTCATCAACAGTTGACCCATCGATCTCAAGTGGACCAATCTGATTCATCCCCTTCCTTCTAGAGTTTACATAAGTAAAGAACTCTTTGCTGTTTTTCTTCGCATCCCTTGCCAAGGATCTCTCGTAATCTGCCTTCGCCTGCCTAACCTCCTTTGTAACTTGGTTACAGATCAACTTGTATCTATCATAGGCGTCCGTGTCACGTGTTAATTTGTATGTATCCCATGCATTTTTCTTCTCTGCCATATGCCTCATTAGTTCATCTGACAACCATTTAGGCCTAAACCTTGAACAATATTTCTTAGTTGGTATGTAAAGCCTAGTAGCTTCCACGATAAGTTCTTTGAATGCTTCCCATTTTGAATTTGCTGTTGGCAATATCATCAGTTGATCCCACTGTATAGAATTTAAATACTGTCTCAGTCCATTGTAGTCGCCTTTACGAAAGCAATACCCCTTCCCTTTACCCCTAATGGTAGTTACCTCTTTGAGTAACTCCCACTTCAGCACACTGTGATCACTGCCACCAAGTGGTTCATTTATCTGCAGATTCTTAATGCATGAAGAATCACTACTGATAATCAAATCAAGAGTATTACTCCCTCTAGTTGCCTCCCGAACATGCTGATGTAGAAAACAATCATCCAATAAATCCACAAAAGCCTTGCTACTGTGTGAGTGACCAGCCCCCAAATTCCAGTCAATATCTGGGAAATTAAAATCCCCCATTATAAGACTCTCTGATTTACTGGCCCACTCTATTTCTCCGAACAGTTTCTTATTATACTCATCAGAGTCATTAGGCCTATAGCACACTCCTACTCTCAATTTTGATCTCCCAATGCTTATGTCACACCAAACTGACTCGACACTGCACTGTCCAGCGATGTCGACTGGCTTCACTTCCTTGGATTTTATGTGTTTTTTAACTAATAGCATAACCCCTCCTCCCTTCCTATCCTGTCTATCCTTTCTGTAGACATTGTACTCCCCAAATTCCAGTTCTGCATTTCTTATATCTGTGTGACACCACGTCTCTGAAATCCCCACAATATCTGCCTTTGATGTTTTGAGCAATACCTCAAATTCATCAAATTTATTTACCAAACTCCTAGCATTGGTGTACACACAAGTATACATGCACCTGTTCTTTTTCTTAGCTACCCTAACACAACCCATGTGTTTACTTGTACCCCAATGATTCCCAGCAGTCTCTGAAATATCCTGCATCTTATTTTCCAGGCTGCGGCTCATTCCAATAGAAGCAGTGCAAGAATCACTTTCACCTCTGCCAGTGGCTACTGTTAATCTATTAGTCCTTGTATCCCCCCAATCTAGCAGTTTTCCGACCCACCTAACATTGCCTCGATAGCATCAGCAAACATTCTTGCACCCTTTCTATTTAAGTGTATCCCATCCCTGTAGAAGCAGTCTCTCCTGTTAACAAGTACAGACCAGGCTGAAAAAAATTCTACCCCTTGAGCCCTGCACAATCTTTCCAGGGCCGAATTGATTGACAGGGCTCTCATCATATACTCCCTCCTATCGTGTCTGGGCAGAATTGCAGACACTTTCAATTTCAACCCTAATTCACGGCTTTTTTTCATCAGTGACCTGTACTTGTCAAGTAATTCCGCCGGTCTCCTACTCTTAATGTCATTAGTGCCAACGTGTACAACTATATCACCTTTTGTGCCCTTAAAAGATGATATCCGCTCTACAACGTCATCAACTTTTGCCCCTGGCAGACATACCCTGGTCCTATTCCACCTATCCTTTTTACAAAGCATGTTTCCCGTTTCCCTGACAATAGAGTCACCAACAACTACTAGTTCCTTTGGGACCAGCGCATTCTGCCTTGGGGGTTGCCGCTGTGTTCCGCGATGACCAAGTGCAAGCTCTGGCATTGGTGTGGGCAGCTGAGAGCTTGATGGGCCCCTCACTTGTAATCCTTCGTTTTATTTCCTGTAGGTGATTTCCTTCATCACAAGGTACTGACAGAATCTGTTGGTTTTCCATTCCGACTATGTTACCAGACAGGGAAACGTTTGATGCTATCCATCGCCGCCTTTATGAACATGGGACCTTTACACCTCATGCTGCCAACAGAGGACGACCAAGATTTATGACTCCTGAAGTAGGGGAGGAGATTTTGGATGTTGTGCATCCCACTCCTGGAATCAGCACACGCAGAATAGCAATGCAACTGGCTGTTCAACGTTCAACTATTTGGAGAGTGTTGCGAGAACACCAACTGTAGCTGATGTGAAAACTCCCCACAATCGAATTGTGGCAGGTTGTGAGACAATACGAAACATACCAGGAATTTGGCATCGTCTTCGCGAGTCCGTGAGACGTCGATGTGAGGCCTGTATTTAGGCAGAAGGTGAGCATTTTGAACAACTACTATAAGGTGATGTGAACAGTTAAGTGTCATAGGCAGACCTTCAAAACTCGACTTCAAAATAGTTCCGGAAACCAAGCATTTCCGGAACTATGTTGATATAAAATATTTTTATTGTCTACATACGAGGAACTCATTCCTGAAGTTATGCTGTGTATTTTTGAGACACCCTGTATATGAGGTCAGTGTTTTTACTGTTTTGGCATGAAATTTTTACGGTCAGATGCCCTTCCCGATGGCAACCCTCACTCTTTATCTGGGCTGGGGATATGCGGTGGTCATTCCCTGACCTTCCGTATTTGGTGGTCATGGGCTTGAACCCCGGTCTAATCAGTGATGCACGTGCTATGCACTGCTGCTCCTGCCCACCTGGCTACGGAGACGCCCAATGGCCTAAAGAATAATAGAATAAATAAGAAGAAAATAATGTAGCTAATAAAAATAAATTAATCTAGCGAAAAAAATTATAAAAAAAAAAAACTTTCCCAATTAAAAAAATTTCCCATGTGTTATTTTGTGTCTGTTTTTTTCTCCACATTATTTTAATTTTTTGATGGTGTGATTACTGGAGTGATTTTGTAGGTGATTGCTTTGTTTATCTTAATTGTGCCAAATTTCTTATTTCCAAATTTTATCAATGGCCCAAGGAATAATATAATAAATAAGAATAAAATAATGTAATTAATAAAAATAAATTAAGCAAGTAAAAAAAAAATATCAAAAACACAAAGATAGCTGTGCTGCCAATTTTGTATTCTCCCTTTATCCATGCTTGAATTTTGATATTTCATGTTTGATTAGATTTATTATCCAAAAACTGGCAATCTCCAGGCCTGGGGTTACCAAATTTTAGATGTTACTTGTATTAATGATTATTGTTAAATTTTTCATTGTAAATATTATATATATATATATATATATATATATATACTATTGCAAGTTTTGATATTGATAAGTTTTGTGTATATTTCTCTTCTTTTCCTTTTTTTTGTATATATTATTTTTTTTCTTCCTTCTACTAACTTTACATTATCCTTTGCATTTTCTATAAATCTATCTTGATATTGTCTTTTTGGATTGTCTTCAATATTAATTGCTATATACAACATATCATATATATTTTTTTTATAAATAGGTAAATTAAGATAATAATAAAATATACTGACGAAATTAACATGGGAACATCCAGTTATAATTAGAAAATTTCAGTAAACAACAATTATACACGCAACGAACAGTTGTAATGGGATGAATAGTCATTAGGAAAATATCTAAGGGTGAGACCATATTTCTCAGAAGTACGGTGAACATTCGACTTACTGGGGGGAGTTTAGGTCGAAATTCAGAGCAATTTAGGTAAAAGTTCGGATATATAAGGACTGGTTCGGTGGCAAAAAAGCGTGAGAGTTTTGGTCGGAGTACGAGAGCGAGAATTTTTTCGGAGTACGGGCGAGAGGGTTTGCCGCAGTAAGGGTGCAGAGTTTTTCGGAGTTAGCAAGTTGGGAAGCAGTGAGTGAGTAAGTTAGTAGTCAAGAGAAATCATGGTTGGGAGTTGTAGTTAGATGCAGATATGTAACTAGTAGTTCAAAGAGAGTAGATAAATTTATAGTAAGTGGGCCGTTTAGTATGAATAGATTCAACTATTCATACTAATTATCTAATTATTCTCCTCGACCATGTTATTATCCAAGATTCTCCTCGACCAAACTCACATTAAAGTGAGTTTGGTCGAGGAGAATCTTGGATAATAACAAGGAATCTGATGTGGAAACTATTAAAGAAAGTGCCGGAAGATCAAGGAGCTGGTCCAAAAACTTGGAGAAATAAAAGTTATTGTAAGTACTGTTTCGTATTATTATTCCTAGTCAAGGAAATAATCGAAAA